>NW_012113030.1:2276580-2375717 GCF_000951035.1 Colobus angolensis palliatus
GGTCAAAGAGCTACCAGTAGCTCTACATTGACTGGCACGGGTAGAGGGAGCTGATGAAACTAGTGAGAAGGACCTTTTGTGCTGGGTAAGAAGTGTAAATTATATCTTGAGACTTATCGAAGGCATCTAACAATAAAAATGACATAATTAAATTTACTTTTTCTGTGTAGAGTGAATTAGAAGAATACAAGACCAGAGAGACCAACTAAGAGGCTAACAAAGTAGCCCAGATGAGAGGGGATAGAGCCTTTGACTCAGATGGTGGCTGTGGAGACTTGGGGAAGTGGACAGATGAGAAAGAAAGTGACAGAGACAGGAAACAGAAATCTAAAAGTGATTGATAAATGTGTGGGTGAGAAATAGGAAAAAGTCACAAAGATTTCCATGTTTGAGGCTTGAGCAACTAGATAAATAGAAAACAGCTTAAGAAGTGAAAGTAGCTTTGAGGAAGATGATAAATTCATTTTAACATTGTGAGTTTGACATTGTATGAGCCATTCAGAGAAAAAAGTCCAGAAGTTAGATGGATGTAACTGTGCAGGAGTTTAGAGATAAAGACATACTTTTCCTCATATTTATAGGCTTGCAGGAGGAAAAAGATAGAGAGTGAAAAAGAACAAAAAGCTTAAAATTCAGTTTTTGGAAATGCTGCCTTTGTGGGGAAAAAGATAGCTCATACATCTTATCATATATTTAATTTTACTCCTTAATTTGTTTGCAAATTCCTGAAGGAAGGTGGTGGAGGGGATGTGCCTTAAACTTTCAGTAACCAAGCGCCTCTAACAGAGAAGGGACTCAAAACTAATCCTTTATTTGCATTTTTGAAATTAAAAATATAATCAATCTGGATCTATAATTAACTGTCTGTTAAAATGACCTATGTGCATTATTAAAATGCTACAAAGCTGGGCACAGTGGTGCATTCCTGTAGTGCCAGCACTCTGGAGACTGAGGAGCGAGGCTCACTTTGAGCCCAAGAGTTCAAGTCCTGTCTGAGCAACATATCAAGGCCCTGTCTCTACAAACAAAAAGAAAAAAATGCTACAGCAATTAGTTTAGAAGTGCCTGGGCATGACTTATCAGCAGCACATAGATGTGATCTATTTCTGTTGAGTAAGAGCAACAATTCCTAGTTACAGAATTCTCTAGTATTTAACTAACTATGCAAAAGAGAAGAGTGCTTCTAGTTGCAAATATGGTAATGTGCCTAGAGCAGAATCCATGACAGTCAAATCCAGTCATGCACTTAAATATGTAGCTAAACAGAAATTCAGACAGAACATCTTGCTATTTCTGAACATGATGTAGAATTTAGCAGATGACAAGGTGAATAACATTTTTGCTTAAATGATTAGGAACTCCAGTTCTCTCAATAGCACTTCCACAAAAACTAGGAAAGCCTTCCTAATCCAAATTAAATCTAAAGATTGTAAATATTATTCCATCTTTAAACTAGATTAACTTGAGGTAAATGGGTGTAAGGAGGTCAAGAAAGCGTCAATGAATCAATCCTCATTTTTCTCACCACATCAAGTGGAGAAGCTGTGATTTAAGCAATTTCTGCTAGGAAAAGTGCTTCCCGTGTAAGTTTTTCCTCCATGATCTCTCTCCCATAATACATTACGGGGTAACCTTTACTTGCCATAGAAAAACAGACATGTGAATTTGATACTCTCAGCTTGTTGATATGTTTTTAAAGCTGGCCAGCAAACAGAGTGCAGAATGTGAAATTTTTTGCTTCTGCTGCCACATGGCTAGCTGGAAGCTGAGTTCAGGACACAGCAAACTTTCTATTCAGACTTCCAAGAACAGCAAAAATATTAAGTTATGTTGAGGGGGGAAAAATCTTATATTTGATATCATCAGAATTGTTTCCAAAACACCCTCCAA
This sequence comes from Colobus angolensis palliatus, assembly GCF_000951035.1. NCBI lineage: Eukaryota > Metazoa > Chordata > Mammalia > Primates > Cercopithecidae > Colobus > Colobus angolensis. Next base: position 2,278,471 of record NW_012113030.1, read on the forward strand.
TTTCTTCTAAGTGGAGAACCTTGCAAATGAAATAAAAACAATAAACTTAATTTTACCGATTCCAAAAGATGTCTAACAATTTTCAAAGGCATTTCTTAGACTCTCTCATTTTCTTTTTTAAAATAGAAAAGAACAGTGTAGTTTAAGATCCAGGCACATTTCCTGACTCTTTACAAAATATTGTTTAGATAAGAATTTAATATGTAAAATATGTCTGAAGAAGATAAATTACAAAGGTATTAATTGTATTAGAAAAGCATTCTTGACATTACAAGATTCATCAACATACTAATCTTTTCAGTGAACTTCTAAAAATCAATATATTAAAGTTTGGTTCACACAGCCTTTGGGAAAACATATCTATTGTGTAAACCAGGGCATGTGTGAATTTTTAAAATAACAATGGGTCCACGCTAACCAAGCTATCATCCTCTTACCTTTTCCATTACATATTCAATTTTCTCCTAACACACTAGAGCCTGCCAACTCTGTAATACCAGGTTAAATCTTTTTCCTGTATGCCTGGCCCATATATTAAACTCTTTATGAGACATCTCCACTTGTTGAGGCCATGGAAATCCAAATTTGATGCATTCAGGACAGACAGCATCACTCCATCTTCCAACCACTTCCTTTCCAATTCATTATTTCAGGAAACTTCTGAACCAGTCACCAGTGGCCCAAGTCAGGACCCCACTGGGGTCATTCTGAAATCCTCCCCACCTTTTGCCACGGACACACTGTAAGTTCTGTTGTCTCCACCTTCTTAATGTTGCTTAAATACATCCACATCTCTCCCTTTCCACCTTTCACCTAGTTCAGACAGGCTCCATTCCCTCTATACAAATGTACAGCCAATTATCCAGTTGTACCCTTCTGTAATCCATCCCCCGTATCACAGCCAATGATTTAAATGAAAATTGCAATTCTGAGCAAATCATTTCTTCTCCAATTCTTGAAGAACTCCCCAAAATAAGGCCAAACTCCTTAGCATGGCCCAAAAGACCATTCAGGATATACGCATTTTGACTCCTCCACACACTCCAGTCTGAGCTCCAATCATACAGTCCTACCTGCAGTCCTCTGTGAGCCCTCCTTACTGTCACCTCTGGGTTTTGGCAAGCACCATTTGTTCTGCCTAATATGATTTTTCCACCCTCTTGAACTTTCCCAATTGCCTTTGCTTACTCGTGTTTTATAGCTTTTTTTAGGCTACCATCTTGCAGGAAGCTTGCCCTAATCTCCATCCCTTACAGATAGAAGACAGTGCCCCTCCCATGTGTTCTGGAAGTTCTCTGTACCTACCAAGACTTCAGCACTCATCACCCTTTCTTTATTCAAATTGCTTGGTCACTTCTCCCATTCTTGTTTTGTTTTGTTTTTAAGAAACAGGGTCTTGCACTGTCTCCCAGGCTGGAGTGCAGTGATGATCGTGGCTTACTGCATCATTGAATTCCTGGACTCAAGTAATCCTCCTGCCTCAGCCTCCCAAGTAGCTGAAACTACAGTTGTGCACCATCATGCCCAGCTACTGTTTTTGTTTTTTTGGGATTTTTCGTTCGTTTGTTTGTTTTTGTTTTTGTTTTGTAGAGACACAGTCTTTCTATTAATACATTGACCAGGCTGATCTCGAACCCCTAGCCTCAAATGACCCTCCTGCCTCAGCCTCTCAAAGTGCTGGGATTACAGGCTTGCACCGTCACACCCAGCCCTCTCAGGCTTCTTGAGAAAAGGAAGTGTGCCTTGCTTTCCATTACATCCCCAGCACCAAAAACAAAGTCTGGCACATAGTAGACACTCAAGCAGATAAAGGAACAAATAAAAGTATGTAAAGAAACAAAAGCCAAGGAAAAAGACAATTTTCCCCATTTTGTTATTAATAATATTTTTTAATGCTCAGTGTGTTTGGATTTCCTTTTTAAATAGCCTTATAATCTTAGGTTACCACTATATATATAAAATGAAAAGAAAAATACAAAATATTTAGCTTACTTGTCTTATTTAAATGCAAACATAAGCATGTTTCTTCTCCTGAAAACTAATAGTAGACTATTATTTCAAACTAAAGGTACTCTTTTCTATTCATAGACATTTCAGTGCAAATATATTTTGATATGTAACAAAAAGGAAATCCTGAAAGATTATAGGTAAGCATATTTTAGGAATAATATTAATATTGAATGTACCACAGGAACTTCTGCCCCTCCTATAGGAACACTGGCTTTGTATAAAGTGATTGATTATTCTCTTTAGTTTTACAAACCTGAATTTTGATGTACATTATTGGGCTTTCTTAAGGTAGATACAGTCATGGAACACTAAAAACTAAAAAAGAGTTCAGGCTTGTGAAGAAAAGAAGGCTAAATTTGGAAGCTACATAGTGAAGAATATTCTCCTAACCCTGTCTTGACTTAAATTAAGAAGTGATCTCCAACTTTTTTGGTTTTTAAATTTGTGGCAAAATTCCAAAACCTGAAGATCAAGGTATTAAATTGCCATTATTTCCTCCTGGACAAAATTGCTCTGGATCAATGTCTCCCCAACATTATTCCAACTGAAGAAACCTTTTCTCTTTTCAAAATAAATATTTTAGCAATGATCTATATATATATATGTAAAAACATTTTCTGTTGGAGATGATAAAGGTAGACAGTCTGGTTTCCCACTCTCTTCTTCCCAACCTATCCTGCTTCTAAAGTGCCAAGAATTCCACACACTATGACTTTAAAATCACTTGTCGGTGAGATCCACAATGACCCTTTTCAAATCTAGTTACATGATTCTAAAATATATCAGCATTTTTGAGTATGCAGTTGTCTAGAAAAGTGAGGCTAAACAGTGAACTCTCTATGTTGTAAATTTCTAGAGAATATGAAAAGTTGTGGCATAATACAGTATAGGTATGTTTAAATGACTACAGTTATGGAGAGATTTCTGGACATTTCTGGAATTAGTAGATCCTATAATGTTTCTGTAATGAGTTTTTAAAAATCTGTTACTTTCCATTATTTAAGGGACCCTGTGAGATCACATATAGTTGAATGAAAAGAAACTGCTGGGGGAAAAAACTTCACTAACATTTCAAAATTGGAAGTGAAAAGAGTGGGTTTCTTCAAGAACCACAAAGTAATGACAGGAACTCAGTTTCAAGAAAGTCCAAGACATTCAGCGACTCAAAGTAATGAGCTTAATTCTCCAAAGTCTCAAGCAGTTTCCACCCCAGGGTAACAAAAACAAGAACTCATGTTTGTTTGTGTTGCGGTCTCCGTTTGGACCTGGAAGGTCAGACTCTGAACAGCCAGGCCGTTGTTCAGCATCATTCATCCTGATCAGGGACTAGCACCTGACAAGGAATTGGAAGCCTGGGTCCTCTATCTGATTTTGTGATTCACTCACTCCAGGGTTTTGAAGTCACAATTTCTCCACTCTAGAGCATCCATGAAATGATCTTTTCCTTCTGGATGATGAAGCAATTATGGAGATTATGTTGTCTTGTAGTACTTGGGAATATGCTAAGGATGGTTGTGCTAATATTCTACTAACAATGTTTTTTATTTTTGTTTCAATACATAAAAACAATAGTTACCATCTTACTGAGGGATTATTCTGTGCCAGGACCTGTTTTCAGTGTTTTACATGAGTTAACTTGCAGAAACCTCACAACAACCCTATTAGTGAGGAATATGATGATCCTCATTTTGTAAACGAGGCCACAAAATCACAAAGAAGTTCAACAACTTGCCCAAAGTCACAAAGCTGGGCAGGGGAACAGCCAGAACTCCAAGGCAGGCAGTCTGCCTCAAGGCTTCTTGCTCTTCACCATGTTGCAATGCTCCCTCTTCATGGACGCTCTCAAGCTTTCTCAGATCTAGTGCTATGAGGGGAAGGAATGGGAAGGTTAGAGCATATATGATCTGTTAATTGCCTACCTAATCAGATTAACTAGGTCTGCTCTCACACAATCATGGAGTATGACATATATTAGCCTTATATTTCCTCCATCCCCCAAAGAAGGCTGTGATTGCTTCATGTGAAGCAGGTAGCTGGGCAAGGAAAGGATTACGTAGCTTCGAAATGGCATTTTTAACTGAATTGGCCTATCTCTCAATATATATGTATTTAGAATAAAAACTGATTTGATTTGAAAATTTTGTTAAATATCACTTCCTACAGTGATGTTGATAATACTGTTAAATCCTGAACTTTCTGTTACTGATACCTTGCAATTAATATCAAAGTGTCAACAAGATAACAGCTTGAAAACTGAAACCTGTTGCAGACATTCTCTGATCAAGTTTCCATGAAGCAGATGTTGGATTGATTTCTGAAATCTTATATACACATTCATGATTGTGCTCTGCCCTTTTTTATTACCTCCACCAATTAGAAGTTCTATCACCAGATTATGCAGGATAGGAGAATTTTAGGTCTCAGCAGAAACAAGAAAACAATTAAAAGTGTGGTGGGTTGTGGAAGACAGCTGCAAATGTTGAACTGTTTTTGCCCGACATAATACTCCTGGTTCCTACTCCTCTGAGTCTGTCTTAAATACAAGCCAAACAGGACAATGGCATCTGGAACATTTGTCCTTTTCATAGTTTGTTTTAGAATATCACAGTTCAAAAGCCTCTAAGCAACTACTGAGTTGCACTAATGACAAAGAAATCTCTCACACAGAGAGAACTATGAAACAATTTAACCAGAGTCTTCCTTCTGAGACTTCTATAACTTTTAAAAGTCACAATGAGTTCAAAGGGTTTGGAGACACATGGGGCTAAGGAAACGCACATTGGTGGGGTTGTATTGACTCAAAACCAATCTGGACAGCAATTCACATGAAATTTACAAGAGCATACTTCAGGCTGGAGGGAACATGGACTGGGTGTCAAGTCCATATCCTTGGAATATGCAAATAAAACACTGTCCAGGATGACTAAGCCATGTTTTGAAATGTACGTTTTGTATACTAACACAAGGATAACAGATATTAATCAACTGCTGTGAAAGCAGACCAAAGTTAGAAGTATGAGAGCAATAAGAAAAACATGACCTAAAGGGGAAATGCAGCAAACAGCAGACCATGGTCCATTTCTGGAACTTTGCTAAGAGGCAAAAGCAGGAGGTTCTGCCCCTGCTCACCAAACCCAGATGGTAATGCAAAAGTAATTAAGTAAATGCTGAGTAATTCTTTATCAAACAGCACGATCATTCCAGAAACACAGAAAGTATGCAACATAACAAGAACTATTAAATCAGTCCCAGCAGAGTTTTGAAATGAGTCGGTAAAGAAGTTCACATTGACTAAAAACCAAAATGCAGTCTTGATGCTTTTGATTTGTTTTGTCCTTGGAAAACAAAAGTGTTTTATCTACATCCATATGTTGTGACAGAAAACAAAACCTTTCTTGAATTTCATGAAAGGTAGATGTGATTTCCAATGCATCACCCGCTCCATGCCATCCTCCAAGTTATTTTTAACAGGCTTATCAGGGAAAACAACAAGAACATATTAACAGCACAGAACTGTAGGTGTTGGATTTTATACTACTCATAAAAGGAATCTAGACATGTAAATGTTTTGATTATGGTTTTAGGAAGAAAAGCAAATTTTAAAATTAATGCAGAAGCCATCACAGCTATCCAAAGAATGAAGATTCTTTCATGCTTTAGACAGAAAAATATTGTTCAAAAACTCCTTTCCAGGTCCATTCACGAAGCTCTTCCATTGTTTACAATGTTTGTGTACCTACTTAGGCTCATTTGAAAAATGATCACTATGTCCATTCCTCCCTCAACATACCTGAAAGGAAGCCAAGAAAAACGTTCAGAAAAAAATGCCGCCTCCTGAGAATTCAGAAGAACAGTAACACATTGAGATTTTGTAAGATTAAGACAGACCCTACAAATACATATTCCTCCCAGTGGCCATGTCATTTTTCATATGCAAGACCACCACTTTCTAATAACACATAGGTAGGAAATCACTGACATCATAAACTGGGTTATGTATCTCAATCAACTGTTTCCTAAGGAAAGCTATGGGACTGGTGGAGGGGAAGAGGCAGTATATGTCTTCCTGGTTTTGCAGTTAAAAAAAAAAAAAAATGTACCTCTACACTTTAAGGAGAAAGTGGCACCACCTAAATAGACCTACATTATTCAACAGACTCAAAAAGGTAACTTGCCTATAACCATAGAGATGTTACAAGCCTATGACATCTGACAGCTGGGAGAAGCCTATATTATAAATCTTTGCATAAAGGTCCAAAACTTTACTCTGGTGTTAAAGAGAAAGTACATACCTAAACTCTGAGTCCTAGCTTCCCCACCTGTAAAACATGGGTGAGCAAGTCTGTCTGATTGTTCTTGAGAGAATCAAGGGAGCTAATGTATAGTGAGCACTTAATCTTTTGCAGACTTGAAACTCAATGGGAGCCTTGGAGTTAGCCACTGAGGCCAATAACTAGAGCAGATCCAACTTTTAGTTTTGCCAAAGCAGGCTTAACTTCAAATAATGTGTCATGTTCTAACCTCATAAACTAGTTATACTCAACTCTGACTCACCTGTAGGGGGTTTGCTTTTGTTTTTGTTTCTTAATACAATGTTGAACTACTTCTCATGCTCCCACCCAAAACCTTCTGAATCAGAAACTACAGGAGTTAGGGTAATCTTGATTTATTTATTTTTCATCTCCACAGAAGATTATGAGGCAGCCAGAGCTAAGAACTACTCAATAGCCTTGAAATGTTCTTGAAATTCCACATTTCTTGAAATTCCAATATTTCAATACATAGTAAATGAATGAATCAAGTCAGTAAGTCTCACCAAAAAATAAAATAAAATGAACAAAAAAGACTGAGAGCCATCACAGATCAAGAATGACATACTGACGGGCTCATGCAGCACTTTGGCAGGCCAAGGTGTGAGGATGGCTTGAGCCCAGAGGAGTTCAAGACCAGCCTGGGCAACATGGTGAGACCCCATCTCTACAAAAATTAAAAATTAGTTGGGCATGGTGGTATGTGCCTACAGTCCTAGCAACTAGGGAGGCTGAAGTGGGAGGAGTACTTGAGCCCAGGAGGTCGAGGCTGCAGTGAGCTCTGATCACACCACTGCACTCCAACCTGGGCAACAGAGTAAGACCCTGTCTCAAAAAGGAAAGGCATAACATATCATAGAATTATGAAAATAATTATTAAAAGGTACATACTTCAGACTGATGTTGTACAATAGATATATAATGAGACCCACATATATAAGCCCATATTTGTAATTTCAAATTTTCTAGTAGCCACGTTAAAAAAAGAAATAGGTGAAATTAATTTTAATAATATATTTTATTTAATGTATCCAAAACGTTATCACTTCAACAACTATTAAAATTATTAGTGAGATATTTTACATTCTTGCTTTACACAAAGTATTCAAAATCTGGCATGTATTTACACTTAGAGCACAGCTCAGTTTGGACAAGCAACAAGTCCAGTGGTCAATAGCCACATATAGCAAATGGCTACTATATTGGACAGTAAGCTATAGACTGTAATATATACATGTGTACCTGTGAATATAGTGACTGATATTTTTATAACACCTGAAAAGACTATACTAATATAATTTTTCATACTTCTACAACAGCAACATGGGCTGGCTGTCATATGAAGTAATAAAGGAAATTACTATTTCCAAAAGCCACTACTGGGCAGGATTGTAATACTTTGCCTTTAGTGTGAAGTGTGTTCAAAATTATTTATGAGTGCAAAAATGCTGTACCTTAAGTGTTTCAAAATTAATATCCATATATAAGAACATTATACACACACATATATTTGTGTTGTGTTTGTGTATTCCATACATGTCATTTTCTATCTAATACAGTATGTAATAGTAAAATAAACATTGATTCTCATAGGAAATCAGGTATCTTTCATGTATACTCACATATACAGTAAGTAACTCAACCTGATAAATAACATGTAATTATTTGGGGATGCAGCACACAGAGTTGAGCAGTTTTGCAAGCACAAGAGGCTGAGTGGGGACTGAAAGCCAGTTATCTCGGCTTACCAACTGGTTGGGGTGCCTTGGATTCTTCCAATTCATCAGCCTAGAGGGACACTGTTTTTTCTAATAGAGCGAAACAGTACCACGTATTCTAGTGAATGTCATGAGTCTTGGAAGTGCAAGGAGTTTTATGAGAATACATTCATTTGAGTAAAAGTAGATGACAGATCTACTTTCAGGAGATATGTCATCTACCTAGTGCAGTCTCATGATAGAGTGCTCACGAGATCTGCTTGTTTGAAAGTGTGCGGCACATCCTCCTTCACTGTCTCTTCCTCCTGCCAGCCATGGGACAGAAAGATCTGGCCCATTCTCCACATCTTCCAAGCCAAAGTCATCTCTTCCTTGCTAACACTCAATCATGCCAGGCTAATTTTTGTAGAGATGGGGTTTCACCATGTTGGCCAGGCTGGTCTTGAACTCCTGGCTTCAAGTGATCCACCTGCCTCGGCCTCCAAAAATGTTAAGATTACAGGTATGAGCCTTTGCACCTGACCAACACAAGCCTAATTTTTAGATTTTTTGTCTTTTATATAGTTTAAGAAGATTTTAATATATGATTTTTGGCAGCTTTATTGAAGCATAATCACATAGAATAATCTGCAAGTCAATATATCTATTTTATTTTGAGATAGAGAAAAGTCCTTTGAGTATACAGGCAAAAAGACCAATTGACTTATAATGAACATAAAATTAAACTGTTGCTAGGTTTTTCAATAGCAATGTTTTATATCCTATGATAATAGAGTAACATTTAAGATGCTGAAGGAAAAGAGATGAGAACCAATGATTTTGTATAAAGCCTAACAGACTCAAGTATGAAAGCCACCAATAAGCCATTACTGACATATAGCATTAGGAGATATACCTAATGTAAATGACGAGTTAATAGGTGTAGCACACCAACATGGCACATGTATACATATGTAACAAACCTGCACGTGTGCACATGTACCCTAGAACTTAAAGTATAATTAAAAAAAAAAAAAGGAAATTACAGGAGAAAAATCTTTGTTACCTTGCCTTTGACAAATATTTCATAGATATGACATAAAAGGCACCATTAATTATAAAAATATATAAATTTGACTTCAAAGTTACATAGGTCTACATTTGCTGTATATCAACTTATCTCAATAAAACTGTTAAAAGTAAATTAGAAAAATAGTGTAAGGTTGCCAACTTTTTTTTTTTTTAACTAAATAAAGGCATGAAAATAAAAAAAATTTAAAAGAAAGAATTCAGGAACTATTGCTTCCATGAGCTTTGGCAGAAGAATCTATTAGAGAACAAGTTTCATGCAATCAAAATTACTAGAGAGACATCAACTGGTGATAAACATTAAATATGAGGCTATTTTTAGAACTAAGACCAAATAAGAGTTAAAAGGGCAGGTTAAAAGGAAAGAAAGGTTAAATGCTATATAATGTATATCCTCTGACAATGTAGATACCATACAACAATTTTTTAATGGAGAAAATAGAGAAAACATATACAAAAATAATTTTCTTAACTCATCTCATAGTCATTTTGGTGGAAGCATCCAATTTGTGGCCTTAAAATGCTATTTCCCAATAAAAGATACCAGAAACTTCCCTTCTAGCTTCAGGGAGGAAATGTGCAAGATAAAACCTGAAATAGTTTGTCATACTATGTAATAAAGAAGCTATTAAATGCTATTAGGTATCTTCCTCTGAATAGATCAGGAAAAAAATGCTATTAGGGTCACGTCGGAAGATTCAGAAGTCAACTGAAGAGGCTCACATTAGCCAAAGACAAGACAATTCGAGCATCAATAAAAAACAACAGCTGCAATGGATTAAAACACATCAATATATCTAAATCCATGAAATGATAATACTTTTTTAAAAACCAGTTACTTTAGAACTATAAACGTGGTAGACTAAAAACGGTCACAAATTCTTTGCTATTCCTCCCATTGAGAGGTAAAATGTATTTCCCTTCTGCCTGATATGGTCTGGCTTTGGGGACTTGCCTGGGCAATACAATGAAGTGGAAACAACATTCTTCAAAGTAACATCAAAGCCTAGGCTACAATAAGCCTTGCAACTTCCATCTGGTTCTCTTGGGGAATATCCTCTGTGGAAGACCTGAGCTGTCCTTATAAGATAGTTCTACTTGATAGTCTCAGCTGAGCCTAGCCTCCCAGCCATACTCACCAAGCCATCATACATGTGAGTAAAGCCAACTGGGATTTTTCAAACCAGCCCATCTACAACTGAATATCATCAAGTGACCATAGTCAATGCCAAACGGAGCAAAAGAACCATCCAGCTGAGCCCTACCCAAACTCCTGACCTATATAATCATGTGACATAAAATACGATTTTTTGTTGTTGTTGTAAGCCACAAAGTTTGAGAATAAATTATTGTACATCAGTAGAAAGCCAGAACAAATTTTTGTATCTGGAAATAGAGTTCTGCAACAACAGAAACCTAAAACATGTAGCATTAGCTTTGAGACTAGGTAGTGGCAGAGGCTGGAAGAGCCTCAAGGAGAGTGGTAGTGATATATGAAGAGCTCTCAGGAGACTTGGTGAGGAAGTGAAGGAAAGTGAGGAAAATGCTAATAGAGGTTGGAAAAAAGGTGTTGGGAAGTTTGACAAGACCGTGGCCTTCAGTAATTTGGAAAATAGAACTAAAAAAAGAATTGTTCCATTTTTAAACAGAATTTAGAGGAAATAAAAAGATCTGGAACTTTCTAGGTTTAAATAAAACAGTTTCTGATCCCCAGTCTCTCGCAGCAAAATATTCTCAAAGTTATGAATGGCTTTGGAGCCAAGATCAAATCCAAACTCTGCAAACATGAAAAGGAAAAGAAAGAATGACACAGAGTGAGAAAAAAGAGCACAGAGGGCAAGGCCAAAGAAACATTTCCAGGGAGAAGGATGAGACCCTAATCAAGAAACTAGTGACTTCTGCCCAGCTGGAATTCAGAATTGCTGTAGACCTTCATGGTTATGCTCCTGTTTCACCCTCTTGTGACTGGAAGTGTCAACTGTGGAAATCTTATCCCCTTGTCACCATTGTATGTTAGATGTATATAGGGGGTGTGAGAAGAAAGGACAGAAAATTCTCTAATTCATAGGCTTTCAGGTTGAAAGAAACTGTTCTGGAGAATGCTACATCTGAGAAATTAAACCCAAGGAATTTCATTTGCATCTATAATTAAATTAAATAATGACTATTAGACTTTGAGCAGATGTCAGGATGAGATGAAACTTTGGAGGACTAGGGAAGGAAATAACTATATTTTGCACTTGGCAGAAATGTAAATGCTTTGTAGCAGAGGGCAGCCTGAGTAGACTATATGTGGCCAGATATCTTCACTGCTCCACTCATGGAAAGGTGGAATCTCATTTCCTTTCCCTTGAATCTAGGCTGGATTTAGTGACTTGCTTGACCCAAGAAAATAGCAAAAGAGACACCATAGAATTTCTTATGACTTTGGAACCTTACAGCTTCAACCTGGGCCTCTTGAAACATTCTTTCTGGTGGGCCTGAGCTGCCACACATGGGAGTCCACCTACCCGAAGATGTCTATGTTGGAGAGGCAAGGTGTAGACTCCCTGGGAGACAGTCTAGTTGAGCCTAGTCTTTCAATCATCCCCATCAAGGCCCCAGACATGTGAGTGACCATCAAGAATTGTAAATTGGAGACAAAGATTCCTATTTCATTCTGTTTTGTAAAAGAGTAGGTGATAGCTCAGCAAAGACACTGTGAAACTTCACAAGTACTATAAATTCTAGAAAATAACATAGCTAATATGTACATCCATAAAATGATGCTGATATGGTTTGGCTTTCTGTCCTCACGCAAATCTCATGTTGAATTGTGATCCTCAGTGTTGGAGGTGAGGCCTGGTGGAAGGTGACTGGATCATCGGGCTGGTTTTTAAAGGTTTAGCACCATCTAACTAGTGCAGTCTCATCATAGAGTTCTCACAAGATCTGATTGTTTGAAAGCGTGCAGCACATCCTCCTTCACTCTCTCTTCCTCCTGCCAGCCATGTGAAGATGTGCCTCCTTCCCCTCTTCCTCCTGCCAGCCATGTGAAGATGTGCCTCCTTCCCCTGGGCCTTCTGCTGTGATTGTAAGTTTCCTCAGGCCTACCCAGAAACAGAAGTCTATACAGCCTGCAGAACCAGAGCCAATTAAACTTCTTTTCTTTACAAATTACCCAGTCTCAGGTATATCTTTAGAGCCAGCACAAGAATGGACTAATACAGATGCAGACACATGTATCTCCATATTTTACACATCCTCCAGTCTGTGAAATGACTCACACCCTTTCCCACCAGATCCACACACAGTGAGCCTGCCACAGTTTTCCTCCTTACATTCTGGCCACCCTGCTGTGCACTGACCTCCAACTACACACAGACTTGGCGTCTGCAGCCAAGTCAGCACTGAAAGATAATTTATTTTTCCATACAAGGGGCAAACGTTCATCCATATCCATCACACCTTTCCAAACCATCAGGCTTTTCTTTCTCCCATATAAACTTCCAAAAATCTTTATCTGGACATGGTATTGATTTTAAGCCTGGATCCATAAAGAATAGAAACACTTCAAAATCTTCTCATTTTTCTCCCTAGAAGCCTTTAAATAAATCTCTACACACTGAGAATGGGATTTGTTTGGTTTCTTTAAATCTCATCACATGAAAAAGCCAAAGACCACTTTAAATAAGATTTCACAAATGTGTTATTCTTTTTATTTGGGGTTTAATGTGAATTCTCATTTAAATTTTAACCTTTATATCTAAAGGAATGCATTGTCATTTTCTTCCCTTCGGATTTAGAACTTTCAAATATGTTACATGGCTACAATAATCTCTCTTTAGTCACCAGCTCCCTAACTATTTTTAGCTTTTGCAGTCTTGACATTCCTCACCCAGCTCATTTTTTGAAACAATTTTGTTTTGCTTTTATCTATGATACAATGACAGTTGGAATCCTAAAAAGCAATATTCCAGGTGGGTCCTGAGTGCCTTGTCATTTACATAGTATATTTTTCCTCTGGCCAATAAATTTTATGATAAATTTAAATTGGAAAATTTTAGCAAGTTGAGCTACAAAAAGGACAAATTGTTATAACTGGAGGATTTTCACAATTTCTTTCGAGTTTTCTAGCTCCCTTTTCATACCTTCAGCCAAAAAGTGACTGGATCTGAAAATCATGTGAAATTCTCCCAGTTAAATCATTAGACATTTAGCAACAGTAATAAAAAAATAACAACTTTTAAAAAATAAATGGCTTATAGCATTGACTGATTCTACTGAATATGTACTACTGAAAGTACACCAATTTTACTCTCCTTTATTGATGAATTACAATGTTGTCACTTTTTATTTTTCTATGTTAACTTGAATTTTCATACAAGTAAAAGTTTCCCTTTGGTAAAATATTTTATTTCCAGATTTTTAGTTCTATTTTATCAGTATGTGCCTCCTTTTGTCATTTTGAGAGCATTTTCCCTTTTAACAACATATGCATATTAAGATCTAGAACACTAACATCTTATATTAATATCTAGAACACTAATACCGACATGGATCACAGAAATGACCTTCATCCTGTACCTCGCAGTACCCAGGATAGTTTGCATTTTTACATTTGGCATATGAACAGCTTTCTGCCCACACAGCAATAATCATATCTGTGCAATTTTGAATTTGGAATGTGTTCATGAGATCTTATTGCCAGCACTTTCCAGGCTCAAATCACAGTAAAACTGCAGTCTATTGATCCAAAAGGCTCAAAATTTTATTAAACAATTTAAAAAATGAATGAGGCATATCAATGGAAAATTGTTTTCTGCACTTATTCATATATTCATACAATTCAATGTAATCTTTTGAAATAAGTTCAGAAAATATTTATTAAATGCCAGGAATTTAGTGATGAAAATACAGTTCATACTACCTACCAAAGCCTTTAGAGTATCTCTTCTACCACTAGGATGATCCTCACTCTTTTGGAAGATTTCAAGATGGTAAACATACAACTCATTTGACACATCTGCATATGCAACTATTGAAACAGGACATCCGGTGGCAATCTTTGTTTTATATCACTTCCAACAATATGAAATAATAAAAGCATCTCAATATTTCTTTTAAGACCAGATCTGTGAGATACAGAAATTAATTGTTTTATATCAGTTCATTTTCCTCCATGAGTTTTCATGTTCTCAGCTGTAAGATGAAGGGATTGGAAAAGATGATGTCTAAGGCCCCTTCCAATTTTAGGGTACATAGATTCTGTTCTGCCACTGGTGAGAAAGAGCATTATTTAGTCTAAACAGAAGCTTCTCTGACGTATATTGTCATAATATCTGAAATACCAAATGAATCTGGGGACTGTAGGGTTTGAAGGAAGCTCTTTGGAATGGCCTGTAACATTCATGATCAAGTTCTGCTGAGGCTGATACTTGGTCTAGGAAATCAGTCCTTTTCCACTCAGGAATGTACAAAGTGGCACCAGCGGTTGGTCTGCTACTTAGAACCTTGCTTGGTCTTGCTCTCTTGGATCAGATGAACATGAGTGGCATTGAACTGATGGTCACTCCTTCCCTCTCCCTCAAACTCCTCCCTCAAGAAAGGTTGAGAATCTCCATGAAGATGTCCATGTCCTTTCCAGGTAGGAATCCCTTTCTCTGGCTACTATTCTAACTTAAATGCACCTGTTGTTACATCGTAATTATTCAAGTATCTTTTCTAATGTTAAACCATGAACATCTTCAGGGCAAGGATCATGTCTCATTTATCTTTGTATCTAACACGAGTGCCTTCTACATGAAGAAATTCAAATAACAGTAATAGCCCACATTTACAGAGTGTTTATTAAGTGGCAGCTACTGTATACATATCAACTTTTATGCCTTATACCCATCCTATGAAGCACTTATTATTATTATCATCACCATTTTACAGATGAAGCAACAATCATAAGGTTAAGTAACCTGTCCAAGGTTACACTCAGCTAGACAGTGGCAGAGCAAGAAAATGAAGCCAAAGAGTCTGGTAACCGAGTCTGTACTATTAACTATTATGTGGTAGTTAATTATTGCATGATACCACCTTTCATTATGCTACTGTCATGTACTGTCACTCAAATCATTCTCCCCTTCCTCTGAGACAAGGAATTTCTTACTAACCTGGGCCTCCAGATGATATATTAAGTTGTATAAAGGAGAACTGGGTTTTTTTAAATACAGTGTTAATTCCATTTGGGAAAGGTTAACTGAAACAAACAAACAACAACAACAAAACCATGAGAAACAGACTTTTGAGTGTTTACCTCCAAGAGAAAAAAAAATGCCCGCAAAGGCACACCTGTAGGCAACTTCTTCTGTAATGGAAGTCTTCACAGAGTTGACAAGCATAAACAGGGTCTGGTGTCAAAGTGAGCACCTGAAGTGCCTTAGCTAGTCTGGAATGGCCAGATGAGGGCATGGGTGGAGTTGGTACAGTCCACACTAGAGGAGTATCAACCAACAGTTCTAGATCCAGACCTGGAAACAACTAACAAGCTCCACTCCAGCAGAGAGCTGAGTAGTGGCACAAACACAAGTGCATTTCATTAAGGAACTAAGGAAGCAAGCTAACAAGAATAAAGGTCTTTTTTATTTTTAAGAAAAATTATAAAGACTGAGATAAGAGAAATATTTCATTTCCCCCCTTAACTCTGTGCTATGGACTAAATGTAACAAATTCATGTTAAAATCCTAGCCCCCTTTAAAAAAAAATCCTAGCCCCCAGTGTGACGGCATTAGGAGGTGGGGCCTCGGGCAGATAATTTAGGTTATGTAGGGTCCTGATGAATGGGATTAGTGTCCTCATAAAAGAGAGCCCAAAGAAGGCTCTAGACCTCTCTCCAGAGGAGTGCCCACCCCAGAATCTGATCATGCTGACACTGTGATCTCAGATTTACAGCCTCCAGAACTATGAGAAATAAATTTCTATTATTTATAAGCTATCCAGTCTATGGTATTTTGTTATAGCAGCCTGAAATAACTAAGGCACTCTAGTCTCTAATAATAATAATAATAATAATAATAATAATAATAATAATAATAATGTAACTCCAAGAGAAGTAGGGTATGGTGGAAACTGTAGAGAATTAAAAGGAGAAGTTGAAACACTCATCCAGGAATTGGTTGCCAAATGTTTCAATTTTTCATGGCAGGTCAAAAATCCAGATTTTAATGTGAAATATTCCAATTTTTACAACATTAGTTATTGATTCCATTAAACACCACACATACACACACACACACACACACACACACACACACACACACAAAATGCAAATAAACCCTAGATGTACCAAACAAAACATAACTGCAAGTCAGATTTGGCCCATTGCCCATCTTTGCAACCTCAGAAGAGAGACTCCAAGTTCTCCAACACTTAGAAAACAGAAAACAACTAACTACATGGGCAAACATGGTTACTTGTAGTCAGAAATTTTTAAAAAGAGTATTATTTAAAAACTAGACAAGGTGAGGAGAAGCTAAGGGAAAAGCAGGCGAGAGCCCAGAAGCCAGTGGGTTAAGATGATGGTACCAGAAATCCAAACCACAGATGTTCAGATTTGAACATCCAGGGGATGTTCTGCCCGATAGAGCTGCCCTTACTACTTCTTGCTATAAACTGAAGCTGGTAGTGGGTGGCTATCCCAGGAATCACAGTTCTCACAGGAAGTGAATGCAGGTGTTTGGAAGAAAAAGCCCTCTCCCTGCAGGTGTGCTCTGATCCCTGCTGGAGCAGGGACAGTCCAGCTGGGATTCCAGGGAGATTCTTATGGTAACAGTCCCTGAACTTTCCATTCTAAATAGGAAGAACACCTCAGAGACTAGGAGGTTAAGCCCTCCTATATTTCAGAACCCCCCTCGTCTGCCAGGCCTCCTCAAGTGTTCCACAAATAAAGCACATTTTGCTATGACACCAACTAACAGCAACTGGTCCCAAGCAACAACATTCAGGCTGATTCCTCAAATGTCAGTTTGCACAATCTGCCCTCTTTCTTGTAGACCACCCAGTCTTCTTGTAATGACTCTACATTGTCTCATTTATTTTCTTCATGGCAGCAGAGGCCCCAATTTCCTTAGTTAAATTTCATTTTCTCCCTTATGCAACTGCTGATTTATTTGTAATTCCCTGGCTCTCTATTAGTTAGCCAATATGATTTTTTCCCCTGTCTCGTCAGCTGAGAAATATAATAGAATTGATAAACTCTTACTGTTCTACTCTAGTTAGAGAACAATAAGGCACAAAATAATAGAGAAAGGGAAAAAAAATCAAGTACAAAGAGATTAGAAGGGAAAAGAAACAAAAAACGCAGATGCCACACACAGGTAGTTCATAGTCCATAGTGTCCTTTTCCCTGAAATAAGAAAACAATCTTAATGAATTTACCCTATCATTTTGGTGCAGCCCATGTTATTGCATTATTATAATGAAAAACACATCAGAATATGTCTAGACACATGACATACTCCTGGTAGAGAGTTCCCTGCACTTCAAAAAAAATTGTGGTTCAATTTCCTTCTGGGAAACGCTCCAATGGCAACATTTCAGGTTCTTGAAAGGCTCTTCAGAATGACCGCCTAAGGGGAGGCCACCTCCAAAAGTAGACTTAAAGCATCAGGGCACTGTAAGGACTGGCAGAGCTTTCCATGGGAAAATGGTCCAAACAGCATGGCCCCCCTGTAGAAACCCCACATACAATAATCCACTGATAGGTTCTGCTACGTGCAGAGTAGCTGTGACAGTCTAAATAAAACACTGAAAAGAACCTGTAAATAGAAGAGAAGTAATAAAATACTTTGTTTTGGTGATTCTTTCATTTTAACTACATATGGATTAAGCAAATCCAATTGGTGTAACTTTCACCAATGTGTTGATTTAAACCAAATTCTACAGGCATTGGAAGTCAGGAAAGGAAAATGACACCATATCCCCATGGTACTTTACCTATTATAGGGTAAATGATGCTATGCCTGTGTTCTCACAGAAGAGCTGTGAGAAGAATAAGTCCTAAACTGCAGCCATAATGCTGAGATTGTAACTCTGGTTGTGCCGCTCAGACTCAAATCTCTAAATGCAAACCATGTCACTCATATTTGCAAAATAATTTTTTTAAAAAAAGAAGTCTCTATTCAATCCAACTCCTAGAAACCTCTGAAATTTTATCACATGAAGAGCAGTATGAGTAGACTTGAGAGGTATGCAGATGCTCACTGCTTGCACTATAGGTCAACAAGTATTTGCAGGTGGCTGTACACTTAAGTGTATAACCAGGACCACAAATAGATCAACAGCTTGTCAGGGTGAACACTAAAGTCAAGGAACCAACCATCAAAACTGGGACAGGGGAGTGACCTTTAGGAAATAAGAAGCATAAGAATCAGTTTAAAATACTGAAGGTTTAGATAAGTTATAGGGGTTTGATAAGTGGGCTGGTGTAATAGAGAGGCTATCTTAGCAGAAGTGGAACATTATTTGGGCCTTGACTCTGGGTACCCTGGTGTATTAGTCAGTTCTCACACTGCTGTGAAGAAATACCCAAGACTGGGCAATTTATAAAGGAAAGAGTTTTAATTGACTCACCATTCCACATGGCTGGGAAGGCCTAAGGAAACTTACAATCATGGCAGAAAGTACCTCTTCACAGGGCAGCAGGAGAGAGAATGAGTGCTCAGCAAAGGGGAAACCCCTATAAAACCATCATATCTCATGAGAACTAACTCATTATCAAGAGAACAGGATGGAGAATCCCCCCCTACAACCCACCCACCATGATTCAATTATCTCCACCGGGTCCCTCCCACAACACATGGGGATTATGGGAACTATAATTCAAGATGAGATTTGGGACCAGGTGAGGTGGCTCACACCTATAATCCCAGAACTTTGGGAGGCCGAGATGGGGGGATCACTTGAGGTCTGGAGTTCAAGACCAGTCTGACAAACATGACGAAACCTTGTCTCTACTAAAAATACAAAAATTAGCCGGGCCTGGTGGCTTGAGACTGTAATCCCAGCAACTCGGGAGGCTGAGGCAGGAGAATCACTTGAACCCAGGAGGTGGAGGTTGCAGTAAGCCAGGATTGTGCCACTGCACTCCAGTCTGGGTGACAGAATGAGACTCCGTCCAAAAAAAAAAAAAAAAAAAAAAGATGAGATTTGGGTGGGGTCACAGCCAAATCATGTCACCTGGGTATCATTGAACACAGAGAAAGGCATACTAGAATGGGAAAACATTACTGCAAAAGCACAACTGAGGTGCACGTTGTAGTGGGAGGGTAAGGAGTAATAGTTACTCCTTAGTGGATTTATGGGCACTTAGCTTGACTGGCACTTACTGGAAAGCAGAAGTCAGACGAATCAGGTTACAAGAAGCCAAATTCTAAAGTCTGGAAAGCAGGCCTGCTGGAAGAAAAATCTCTCTCCAGAGAATCTGACCCTTGATCCCTTGATGCAACAGCTAACCCAAAAGATGTTGGCCTTACCCTAAGGAGCAGCCTATGTGTTGCTAGACTCAAAACACACAATGATCCCACATAACAATTAGGCAGTAAAACCCAAATGCAAGCCAAACAAGACTTTTCCTGAAACCACCAACCCTTGTGCCACTGACTATCACCATGATGGTTAATTTTAGGTGTAAATTTGACTGGGTTAAGGAATATCTATTAACTGGAAAAGCATTACTTCCAGATGTGTCTGTAAGGATGTTTTCAGGAAAGATTGACGGGTGAGTCAGTGAACTGAGTGAGGAAGATTAACCCTCAATGTGGGCAGGTGCCCTCTAATTAGCTGGGAGTCCAGATAGAACAAAAAGACAGAGAAGACAAATTATCTCTCCCTCCCTCCTGGAGTTGGGACACCCTTCTTCTCCTCCCTTGGACATCAGAACTCCAGGTTCTCCAGCCTTTTGACTCCAAGACTTATACCAGTGGTCCCTTAGCTTCTCAGGCCTTTGGTCTGGGACTGAGAGTCAGACCATTGGCTTCCCTGAGGCATTCAGACTAAGGCTGAGCCAACTACCCATATCCCAGGGTCTCCAGCTTGCAGCCAGCCTATTGTGGGACTTCTCAGCCTCCATAATTGCATTAGCCAATTGATAAATTATCTTTCTCTCTCTCTCTCTCTCTCTCTCTCTCTATCTTCTGTTGGTCTGTCTCGGGAGAACCCTGACTAATACAGTCACCATCTACCTACTTTAGTTCTGGAGTTGGTTCAACTCTGCATTCTATCTGGATCCTTCTTCCTAGCCTGGATCCCCAAACAACTGTGAATCGTGAATTCACAACAGTCCAAATATGCTTCTGTTTGGCTACACAAGCCAGATTGTACCCCTTCAGGACTCACAGTTATTCTATAATTTTTGCTACCACCATCACCAACACCCCATTCTATGAATTAACTCACTTGTGTCTCCCGATCGGTTTACTGTACTGCTCATTCTGTCCCTTATCCTATTTCACTTTCAGGTTGACAAAAACTCCTGTCCAAAAATAATGATTAGACGCCTATGAGACAGACACTGTAGTAAGCACTGGGGACATAAAGACAAGGCATGCATATTCTCAAAAGAGTATAGAACATCGGGAAGGCAGATCTGTTTTCATCCCTTCCTTTGACACACATCTGTTAAGGACCTAATATATGCCAGCTATGCTACCAGACCCTCAGGATACAAAAGTAAATAAGACACATTACCTGCTCTTTAGGAATTTATAGTCTATTTGGGAAAGACTGACAGGAAAGCAAAACAAACAAACCATACAATGAAGTGAAATATATAATATATATATGCTGGTACCAACTGGAGTAGGAATAATCTTTGGTACTTTGGGGAAGGGATTTGTTCAGAGAAGCCTTTATGGATGAGGTGACACCTGAGATTTGAAAGCTGAGGAGTGTGTGAGGGGTAGAGAAGAACCTGAATGCAGAGATTATACTGTGACAAAACATGGTAGCCTAGGTTATTCAGATGAGACTTCCCACTGAAAACAACAATATTGGATAAGGTACAAAAGCATCTTCTTAAAATAATAAAAAGGTGACAAGAAAGTATTTTAACCAGGCTAAAATCTAAGTGAAGCAGGAGCTCAGGGAGGTGAACTGAGCTCTAGAGATGATTTTGGTTCAAGACATCTGTCAACTGTAGACTTCTCAGGCTGAGAAGAAACCAGCATCAAAGCTCAGTTCATGCACGTGGGGAAACAAATTGAAGTGCTTCTCTATATTAAACTGTTTCCCCAAAGGGTTACACCTTCACGGAAAGGGCAAATTAGAAGTCCCAATTCATTCCATTCCATTCCCAACACCAGGGGACTTAAGGAAATTTGTCTATTGCTGAGCAGATTAAGGAGGAATGTCCCTGAGAAGTTGTAACCAAAAGGTGGTCCTTGAGCAAATGTGCAGACTGAATTTACATCACTTAAAGAAGGGTACATTCAAACACTTCATATATTGAATCATTAGACATATATGGTAAAAACAATTATGCATACTATATTTGAAGATAGAAATAAAAAGTGGGATAAAATTTAAGAGGAAAAAAATTAACAAAATGTGCCTTAGCGGATTTGAAAGGAATTGAACACTCTTTTGAATTGAGAAATAAAACTAATTTGAAATGAATGGTTTTTACAACAATTGTAGTAAAGATTAAATTTAAACAGGCAAAGATCATCAATGAATGCCAAATCTATGGGAAAATTTGTATAAGAAGCGGGATATTTGTATAATCTTAAAGTGCTACCCCACAAGTTGCTTATTAATTTCAAGAGAGGAGAGGAAAAGAAATTAGATGGTGAAGAAATCAGATAACTTAACCGATTGATCAGAATTAGTATCCACACTTCCAGATATGATATTCAGAGAAAAGTACAGTATCATTAACGCTGTCTTCTTGCCAAAAAGTGCATAACTTGAATCTAATCATGAGGCAACATCACACAAACCCCCAATTAGGAATATTCTATTTCTAAAAGGTAAGGGTGGGGATTTTGGTCTTTCTAAAGATAAATGCCATGAAAGACTAAATAAGGCTAAGAAAATGCTCCAGATTTAAAAATGCTTCAAAGACATGACAACAAAATGCAATACCTGACTCTACACTGCACATGGCACTGGAGAGGAATAAAATGCTATTGAGGACATCACTGAGTCAACTGAAAAAATGGATTATGTGAGCAGATGAAATAAAAAGCATTGTACTAATACTTTTTAAGAGTTAAATTAAAATTTACTATGCAAAAAGTATTTATATTGATACTTGTACTGTAGCTATATGAAAATATCCTTACTCTTCAGAAATAAATATTGAAGTACTTAGGGTTTAAGGACCATGATGTATGTAATTTACCAACAAGTGGTTCATAAAAAAATACACATATAAAAAGCTATATTTCATTTAAAAAGTATATGTGTGCATATACATGTATATACAAATAGGTATATTTACATTTAAAATTATATACCCAAAGAGAGAGAGAGAGGGACAGAGAGCAAACAATAAAGATAAAGGAGTAAAATATTGATAATAGATGTATCTGAATAATGAGTTTAGAAGTATTCTTTGTACTGTTTCACTTTTTCAACTTACCTAGAAGTTTTAAATGTTTAAAATTATTTTCAGATAAAAAGAAAACAAAAGACATCAATGAATGGATTCAACAACAATTTAGACATAGATGAGGGAAAATACTAGCACTCTAAAAAATGGGGTGGAAGAAATTATCCAGAATGCAGTACAGTGGGGAAAAAAACATAAATATGAAAGAGAGATTAGGCTTAACAGGCTAAGGAGTAACATATATTTAACTAGAGTTCCAGAAGAAGAGGAGAAAAATAATGGGGAGGAAGAGGGGCAAAATTTGAAGAACTGACTAACAATTTTTTAGAACTACTAAAAGATACCAATCACAAATGTAGGAATCCTGATGAATTTTGAACAGGCAAATAAAATGAAATGAACCTGTAGTAACATCAGAGTAAAACTGCATTACTCCAAAAAACGAAGTAAAAACAGCAAGAGAAGCAAAGGACAGATTATTCCTAAAAAGCATCGGTTTGACAGCTGACTTCACAAAAACAACAGCAAAAGCCAAAAGATAGTGTGAAATTATATACATAGGTATTAAATGTACTGAGAGACAATAACTGCCAACCTTGAATTCTATACCCAGAAAGTATATCCATATTATAAACATGTTTTCAGGCAAATAAAGAGATGTTTTCTCTACCAGCAGACCCTGACTAAATGGATTCCAAAAGAATATACTACAAGTGGAAGAAAAGTGATCCCAGATGGAAAATCTGAGATGCAAGAAGAAATCACAAGCAAAAACAGCAGTAAATATATGAGAGGACTCCATGAACAAAAGTATGGAGGCAGAAAATAGTTTAGTGTGTTCAGGGAATTGCCAGCAGCTTGGGTATAGTAGGTGAAGCAGAGAGTTACTCTTTCAACTTTTTCAAATACAAATCCTATCAGTAAAAACTAAAATTAAGCATGTGCTCAGAATACATGTAGATTTACTAATTTATGAAAATGTTATGCACATTATAAAATGTACACAAAAAATTTAAAAGGATAGGATTAAGAACAAAATGTAAATAGAACTTCTGATATCTTCTTCCTATATTCTAAGTGATTCCATTACAAAATTAGGAGTCAGCAAACTATGGCCTGTAGGCCAAATCTAGCCCACTATCTCTTTTGTCCTACAACAACAAAGCTGGATAGTAGTGGCATAGATGTATAGCCCATGAAGTCTAAAATATTTACTATCTGGTTCTTTACAGGAAACGTTTGCCAACCCCTAGACTTGAACATGGGCCGCAACAGCAGAGGCAAGGCTCATAGTCACCACATTGTGGACTTGTCCATCACACCAGGAATTAGGAGCTCTGGAGGATTTTAAGCAGGAGAAAGGTCATTCTGGCAGCCGCGTGGTAAATGGAACAGAAGAAGGATGCCTGATGAAAGGGAAGCCAACTAGGAGACTTTTTGACAGTGATTAAAGTGCTTTTCCTCTCTGAGACCAGGTTCTCTGTCTATAAAATGGGTGTGATGATTCACACAAAGTTCTCTGTGGGTCAAAGGAAAAAATGTGTAATACAGTGTGTCTTAACTGTGAAAGCACTATAACAATTTAAGATATGATTTTATTTGCAGTAGATTTTCATTGAATGAATGTTTTGGAAAGAGTTATATATGTTTTTTGCTGTAATTTTGGTTGTATTCTTTGACATTAACACATTGTGTATAATTGTATCACATCGCTATACTGAACTCATTTAGTATCAAAATTTAATGCAATTTAATTTCATAAATTGATTTAAATCTATTTTAGTCACTCGTCTGGAAAAACATTGCTAGATGCTAATAATGCAGTGTGAATTTTTTGCTTCTTTGCTTACAAAGGGTAGTACTCATTGAAGAATGTATTTACACGAATTGACTTATTAACACCTGATATGTACATCCCATGTAACAGGCATAAAGAATATCATAAAGAAATAATATGGCAGAAAAAGATCTATGAGCACAATCATATTTTCTTCCAATTCTTGAGACTCCCCAAACATTATAAGCAAAATAAAGCAATTTTTCTCTTTAAAAAAACAACTTGGTCGGGTGCGGTGGTCGCCTATAATCCCAGCACTTTCGGAGGCCGAGGTGAGCGGATCACAAGGTCAGGAGATCGAGACCACCCTGGCTAACATGGTGAAACCCCGTCTCTACTAAAAACACAAAAAAATTAGCCGGGCGTGGTGGCGGGTGCCTGTAGTTTCAGCTACTCTGGAGGCTGAGGCAGGAGAATGCCATTAACCCAGGAGGTGGAGCTTGCAGTGAGCCGAGATCGTGCCATTGCACTCCAGCCTGGGTGACAGAGTGAGACTCCATCTCAAAAAAAAAAAAAAACAAAAAACTTAAGGTGCTTGTCTTATTACTGTATGACACTGAAACGTATGAACATATTAGCTGATCCTTTTTCAGATTCAGGGGTGTGATTTTCAAGAGTACCCATCTGCACCCACTATCTCATAAGATAAATTACTGAGAGTATAACATGATTGTGATATATCATAGAGAGTATGTGTGGCAACAGTAGACTATGCCCTCATAATATTTATGTCTCTATCCTTGATGTGTGTACAAATATGTGTTTAGGAACATATGCGTAGACATCCTTCAAAAACATGCCAGCATATTGTGAAAGAAAAAATATATGATTATCATCAGTGAAGATAGAAGGTGAGAAACAGTACCACATGCATCCTAATAGAACTGCAGGCTGTTTTAATTTAAATCAGTTTCAGCCTTCTTCGTTGAAAACAGAAGTAAATCATGCAAGGAACTAATTCATACTGGGAGAGACAGCAAAGAATGCCAATAAAATTTATTTGTAAAAAAAATTACTACAAAAATATTTCTACCACATTTCCAGTTTTATTTTAAATAAAAGAATAGAGGCCCTTTTCCAGGAACATTTTAAAAGGAAATAGCTTGAAGGAAACTTTTATTTCTGCTTTTTAAACAAATGGCTGGGTCTTATTTATTATGCATTAATTTGCAGACAAAACCCTGGTTCTCTGCTCAAAAAAAGACTTGACACAAGCAACATGGTGGTCTATGAAAAAGAAGGCTATATGATCCCTAATTCTGCCTGTATTCAACACATGCACATTACTGTTCACTCCACTGATAACACAGATCAGATGCTCCTAGTGTACAAGGTACAGTCTTTCACAGAAGCTCTCTATACCAGTGCCCTAGAATTCAAAGGCAGTTATTTCATTCATGTGTCTCCTTTTGGAACCTGGGTAATTTAACAAATCCAGGATCTGGGGTTTTGTTTTGTTCTTTACATTTTGCCAACTGTATTACCATCCTAATTAGACTCTAATATATATCCTACCTATGCCCATTTACCTTCTTTGATGGGCACAGCAAGGGACATATGACAGAGGAAGATGTCTGATTTCCTTCAAGTGCTGTGGACATACTCCAAATTGTCATTATTTCCTCAATCTGTTATCCATGAGCTTATCTAAACTTTTAGTAAATCTATTTATATTTTCAATCTGCATCACATCTTAGGATAATGCACTCCACAAGTTTCTATTCATTGCAGATCTCTTTTAAACTTCTACAAATGCCCTAAGTTCTAGTATGCCAGGATTCAGTAAATCAGAAAGCATAGTTTTTATGATATTATAAATTTTACATCCCCTTTCTCAGTCTTCTTCCTTCGTAAATAGCCTCCCCTTTTGATGCTACACTCAGAAAAAACATATTTAATGATTAATCCTCCAACTTAAGCTAATTAATTATTATTCTTTTGTTCATGTTAGTTAACTTTGTCTGCACCCTCTCACTTTAATCATGTCTTCATTGAGGACTGCTGACCAGAATTGCACACCATGTTCCTGGTGCAGGGCGTAACAAGGTACAAAGAGAGATTGTTTATTCTAAAACAATTTCTAAGCAAGCCTGGAAATGATTAAGATACTTGTGGAATCACCACATACACCGGAATCAAGAAGGGCTTTGGGTGAAATGGTGCTTGTCAGTGAAGATAGGGTGCAGAGGTGAGAAGCGCTCTGTCCCTGTCAGGTTCACCTCCTCTTAATCCTGGGCTGCTTTGCTCACTGGACAAGCTGTCACATCAGTTTCCCCAGGGGAAGGACTCATCACACAAGGTCCTGAAATACTGAGAGTTTCTTTGAAAGCAGAATTTTCAAATAACTTTGCAAGACAAACTAAAGTACAGTACCAAAAGGGAAAGGAGAAAGACATTGGGCTATTTGTCCATTTTTGCTGACATGAAGCCACATTCCAAAATGATTAGCCATTTGTAAAATATCCAATAGATCGTCAAGGGCATTAATCCCCTTGAAAGCTAATTCAGAAGGTTTCTTGGCAAGTATAGAATCAAAGTAAAGATGTATACATGGTATTGATGAAAATTTTTTTAAATGTTAAATTAATCCCACTGCAGAATATAATACATCAGTGTTACTGCCAGTCAACTTGTGTTCACCAGATACTATTTTTCAGAGACCAGAGCAATACAGGATAAGCAGTTATTAGCTATTAAATTCCAGTTCTCTTTTTTATACAAACTCAATGAAGATAATTCCTTTTCAATGGGTTTATAGAAAAGAAGACAAATGTCTGGCTCACATGCTGCCATTTTTCAATTCCCCTACCCATTAAAACCCCTGTAAACAGAACCAGCCCTGAGCTAGAAGGTAGCTTCAGAATATTTCTTAACACTATATTTTTGATAATCATTACAAATCAAATCTAGTTGAAAAATAAGACAAAATCTGTTTGCTATATATTCAGTCAGAAAGCAGTTAACTAGATTTCAACTTTCTTTAGTTATAGATCCAGAGATACATTCTGGTTACTCAAGACAGACTAGAAAAACACCTGAATTTTATGTATAAGCACGCTTTCAAGATTCAATTTTTTAAACTACTCTGCATTTTGTCAAATCTAAGGTGCATTCATTCTTCAAATGCATCATCATTTGCATGTGCTGCTAAAGAAGAAAAATGCTACTAATTAGTTGGAAGGCCATAGTAAATGTCAAATATACCCTTACTCAGAGATGTTAAAATGTAGGCTGGGCACAGCAGCTCACGTCTGTAATCCCAGCACTTTGGGAGGCTGAGATGGGCGGATTACCTGAGGTCAGGAGTTCAAGATCAGCCTGGCCAACATGGTGAAACCTCATCTCTACTTAAAATACAAAAATTAGCTGGGCATGGTGGCAGGCACCTGTAATCGAGAGGCAGAAGCAGGAGAATCACTTGAACCCAGGAGGCAGACGTTGCAGTGAGCCAAGATTGTGCCACTGCACTCCAGCCTGCATGACAGAGTGAGACTGTCTCAAAAAAAAAAAAAGTGGAGGAAATACATCCTGAAATCTAAAACAGGATTTCCATTCTCATTATATTCTTCTTCAATCAATCTCAAATTCTACGAGCACTCTGCATCCAGGGACCATACTCTGATTTCCACATAGCCTCAGGCCGTGCCAAAGGCAGCTTCAAATCAGTGAATGTCGGGAAACTGTATCACTACCAGGTAGCCTCATACTCAAAAGTAGGGGATGTGCAGTGTCTTATTTGAAGTAAGGCTTCTGGCTAAGCACAAACCAGAGTCTTAAGAGGAATATTTTCAGCTGAATGCAATGTCTCACACCTGTAATCCCAGCACTTTGGGAGGCCAAGGCAGGCAGACCACTTCAGGTCAGGAGTTCGAGACCAGCCTGGCTAACATGGTGAAACCCTGTCTCTACAAAAAACACAAAACTTAGCTGGGCGTGGTGGTGTACACCTCTAGTCTAGCTACTTGGGAGGCTGAGACAGGAGAACTGCTTAAATCCGGAAGACAGAGGCTGCAGTGAGCTGAGATGGCGCCACTATACTCCAGCCTGGGTGACAGAACAAGACTCTGTCTCAAAAATAAAAGCAAAAAAGAAAAAAGAAGAAGAATATTTTCTAGAAATATCACTTAAAACAAGGAATCAGGAAACAATCTAGCAGGCTTAAAAGAACCACTGGTTATGAAGTAGTCCTTTCAGCCACATATACATGTGTAGATAACATAGTCACCATCAGATATATCATCTTTAAATTCTAAAAATCAACAATAATAAAAGCTATACACATTTACGTGACACATAGGTCCTGGGACAATGTGTCACTCTTTATCTTGGCTTCTAGATTCATCCAGTTGAAAGGGCTAAAATATGCTATTCTGGCATATTGACTAAGTTAAGAACACTTGAAAAAATAGCCGGTGCAAATAGATTACTTTGACCTTCATGCTGTTTCTCAAAAACAGAAGATGAAATTTCCATGTGACAGATACTCCTCGTACCCTAAGAAGGAAAAGCAACAACCTTATCTTCAATGGTGAGTAGTTGAGACCAAGAGAATATTGTACAGACCTTGTTAGAATAACTCTTAGCTTTTAAGCCTTCCTTAGTCATATTTCATAGTTCCCTATTCTTTTTCCAATCCAGTATATAAGTAACTGACTTTAACTGCTTCCTTGGGTCATTATTTCTTTCTCTTTTGTTCATTATATATCTATATATGTAATTTTTTGTAGAAACAGTGTCTTGCTTTGTTGCCCAGGCTGCTCCTGAACTACTGGCTTCAAGCGATCCTTCCACCTCAGCCTCCCAAAGTGCTGGGATCACAGGCACGAGCCACTACAGCCTGCCTGGGTCTTCACTACTTTATGAGGACTCCTGTGCCAAGTAAAATTTGTATTATGCTTTTCTGCTATTAGTCTATTTTATGCAATTTAACTCTCAAACCCAACTGGGACCCTAAGAGAATGGAGGTGTTTTTCTGCTTCAACCCCCTCCAGCCTGCCCCTGCTACCCTGGACTTTCTCCTAGCATCATTCCTGAAGCCAGTAGGTACTCCTGTCTTGTGTCCAGGTTAAATGCTCTGCCAGGCACTCTGGCATCAATTTAAGATCAAGTGCTGACTTACCTATTTGGGCATACCCCAGGTTAGCCTCCTGTGATCCCATTGCTCCTTGATTGACCAAGGAACTTAACCATTTTTGCATATTTCTGTACTCTTTGAACACATCTATAGTGTCCAAAATGCTTTCTACCTTTCTTCTAGATCCAAAAAAAAAAAAAATCACTTTGTGCATCTGAGATAAAACATCCCTACAAAGTTCTAGAAAGAGGTCCAGAAATTCACCTTGTCAATTATATCTAGAACTAGTCTTCCTACCTCCCAGGAATGATGTTCATCTCTGTTCAAATGGGTCAGGTAATATTTTACTTAAGAACAAAAGGAAAGAAGAAAGAGCTGTTATTCCATACATACAACTTAATATAAATGAACAAGTATCTTCAATCCTTTCTTTAGCATTGTCAACAATAAAGCAAATCAACTGTAGTTAAAAAAAAAAAACAACTCTGTTTTTCTACAATAGTTTGCTTCTAATGATGTGGTACTCTTCTAGGGTTGAAACTGATGTTTTCTATATTTCATAACATACAACTTATACCACAATTGACTGAAAATGGGGCCACTCTTACTTGATGGAATTAGGAATCATGATCCTCAGTTATGTTAGACATTCTTCATTTGCCTCTCCAAATCTACTCTTTTCTATTCTTTCAACCTGGCTCTGTTCCCAGAAGGTTGAATTCTAAGAACTTTTCAACTGTACTTCATTTTGCCTTCTGGCTTCCTATTGGGTTCAGCCAATGGGAAGCACCTACAAGAATTCAAAAGGCAGCCGGGCATGGTGGCTCACACCTGTAATCCCAGCGCTTTGGGAGGCCGAGGTGGATGGATCACCTGAGGTCAGGAGTTTGCCAGGCGTAGTGGTGGGTGCCTGTAGTCCCAGCTACTCGAGAGGCTGAGGCAGGAGAATTGCTTGAACCCAAAAGGCAGAGGTTGCAGTGAGCCGAGATCGCGCCGCTACACTCCAGCCTGGGCAACAGAGTGAGATTCCATCTCAAAAAAATAAAAATAAATATAAACTGCCAATGATTACACTCGTCATTCATTGCCTCATTTGCTGTTTCACTCATTCGTTACTCTACCAAATGTGTTTAGGGCCTGGTATTGGAGAGCACTGTGCTAGGTCCTGGAAATACAAAGTTGTAGAAGCCATTGTCCCTACCTGAAAGCATCATTGTTAATTACATGGACCCTGTGAAGTTAATATTTTGACCATAGATGAAGGTTTCCTATGCAAATACTTCTCAAAGGAACTGGCTTCCTTTTGCAACCCAGTAAAAACTGAACTATGAAGACCACTTTGAAATCATGTGCGATGTTTTACACCAAATAATGTAGCTTTCCACCACCAATACCTCTTGACTTAACGTTTTCCTTCTTCTTTCAACATTTCCCCTTTCTTTCTCCGATTTACACTTTATGAATGGTTCTTGGTGGTATTTTCCCTTGCCCTAGATTTTACTGGAAGCTATTTCAAATGCTTCTTGAAAGAAGCTGAAGCATGAATAACAGAATAAACAGATTGCTTTATTTTTCCCCACTTAAATTTTATCTACCTTTGAAACTTTATATTGATAGACCCAGCCAATTTTTCACTTAAATTAAATTTAAAAGGTCACAATTGTATTGGTACAGTATTAACAATGGAAACTTCCATTTATGATTAAGAAGTCAATGATACACACATCAAACTGCAAACAGTGTGTGTCGAGTGATGGGGGAAGGAGGGACACCCACTGTGGACACTCACTTTCCATATTACATAATTTTCAAAATGTGCAGCAATTTTACTTATGTAAGCAGAAAAAAAGACACATTCAAAAGAAGTAAAATAAAGAGAAGACATCCTAGTTTATCTTTGTTTTCCCATGTCCCATGGTGGTGGAATTACACATGTGGATTTAAGATATATAGGGTGGTAATTTGATTATTGAGTCATATGTGACCCAGCTGAATGAATGTAATAACAGACAGATGATGGTTTATGTCGCTGATATGAACTGATTTCCCTTGTTTCATATTTTAGCAGCCGGTCATTTCCAGAATTGGCTTACACCCTGAAAACATCCTCCACAGGGATGCAGTTTTGAGCCCGGGACATTCGTTAACAGCTGGAAGACATTTGGTGACTCCAAATGATGAGGGCCAGTGGAAGCTGTGAGGATGGGCACCTGCCCTGGAGCCAAGTCTATGCTTCCCCGAGCTAGCAAACACCTTGCTCTGGCTCTCCCCTAAGCTCTTTTACATATTAAATTTTAGAAGCAACTCTAAAAAATGACAACTCAGTTGAAAGAGCCTTCATATGTAGAGGCCACATTGTAAGACTTTCTCTCTCCCTCTCCTCTCTCTCTCTCTCTCTCTCTCTGTCCTTCTTTTTAGACAGAGTACAGCTCTGTTACCCAGGCTGGAGAGCAGTGAAGCAATCTCGGCTCACTGTGACCTCCACCTCCCGCACTCAAGCGATTCTCCTGCCTCAGTCTCCCGAATAGCTGGGATTACAGGCCCAGCGAATTTTTGTATTTTTAGTAGAGATGGGGGTTTTGTCATGTTGCGCAGGCTGGTCTCAAACTCCTGAGCTCAGGTGATCTGCCCACCTGACCTCCCAAAGTGCTGGTGTTAACAGGCGTGAGCCACTGCACCCAGCCTATAAGACTTTATTTTATTTTTGTTTTTGTTTTTGAGGCAGAGTCTTGCTCTGTCACCCAGGCTGGAGAGAAGTGGAGCGATCTCGGCTCACTGCAACCTCTGCCTCCCAGGTTCAAGCCATTCTCCTGCCTCAGTCTCCCAAGTAGCCGGGATTACAGGCGCCTGCCACCATGACTGGCTAATTTTATATTTTTAATAGAGACGGGGTTTTACCATGTTGGCCAGGCTGGCCTGGAACTTCTGACCTCAGGTGATCCACCCACCTCCCAAACTGCTGGGACTACAGGCGTGAACCACTGCATCCGACCCCTGTAAGACTTTTTAATGTTTAATATGAGCCTGAGTTAGAGCATGGAACATGGGGAAGGGTACAGCATGGAGAGTATTATTTACAAATTCCTAGTCCACTCTCATCAGAACTGTTACACAGACTAATAAAGCAAAGTCTCTCTACTGCAGAATAAAATAAAGTCTCCATAAAATATAAAATTAATGTAAAGTATGTGAATAATGAAATATTGGGGTTCCATGTTTATCTTCTGATAGCATAAAAAATTTGAGCTGTTTAACATTAAACCCCAAAGACCTAATCAAATAGATATCTAAGTAACTCAGACATTGTAAGTAATTTCAGCACTGTAGCACTGTATTTGCCAGAAGATATAGTCAGTACTTTCAACATGCTGAGATATCATTTAGTGTATAACTTAAACAAGCAGTGATAAAGCTTTTTACAAAAGATGCTATCAGCAAAATAAACAGAGGACTTTGTATTACTTCAAAGCTTATTTATAATGTGTTTAGAAAAAATTCAATGGAAAACAGGAAAATAATGTCTTGATTTTCTAAACTTTACAACATCTGCTTTTACTTACTTTTCAACATTATAAAGTTCTCTGGATTTTAAGTGAATTACTTTGCTTTCTCTTTGTCTATCCCTTTACTTGACTACCTTCACTCTAGATTATACACCCGGACACAACCTATGACTAGATGAAAATCCCTATGTTATGCATAACAATTGAATTTTAGAACATGTGACACAGAACATGGAAAGACACTTCAAAAGAAAGGCAAGGTATATAAGAAGCAGACTCCTCTATAAAAATACTCAAAACACTGTATCATTCTATTTCATACCACCCTACACTGGGTAATTTACATATCATTTGCAATCTCAGATGGGTAGTTGTAAAAATATTTCCTAAAGAAAAGGACTTTTACATATGTGTGTATACATGAGTATGTTTGTGTGCTTTGTCCAAATTCAAATGAGCATATTAATATAATGGTCAATAAATCCCTATAATATAATGGTCAGCTTTTCATTAAGGTTGTAACCAAAAACAAAACAAAACAAAAGGCACTAAAATCTGCTGGTAACAATATCCTTAATGTTAATACACTCTGTGGGGCTTTTGCTTTCCTTCTTTCTTAACTATATAGAAAGAAGGAATGTCTATAGACTTAAACTATAGACATTTTTAAAATATTTTTTAAATTTTTAAACAAAAGATATTTCTCTATGCTCAGTGAGAATTACATTTCCCAATTTCTTAAAATTTGAGATTTACGTTACTTTTACATAAACTAGAGACAGTGGGTTAAAAAAAAGAAAGATGACATATTGGTCATCATTCAAACACAATTTTATCCAGGACTTCATTGAAAATCTTGCCGAGATGCTTTAAACATTTGTTGGTGGCTTCTTATGAAGCTGGTTTAAAGTCTGTGGGTTACTTGTGGTTAATATACAAGAGGAAAAAAAGAAAAATAGAGAGAAAATGGCCTTTAAGGTACACACTTCTAAGGTTTCACTGCTGGGTTAGCTGACATTCTTTCCTTCACTTCCCTAGTCGAGCTGACCTCAAAGTTCTTGGTGTCCAAGACTTGCAAAAGAATGCAAACCACATTATCTTCCCCAGAAGGGAAAACAGAAACAAACTTGGATGATATGTCAGGATAAGGAATAGGTCCACCATGTGTTTAAGAAGGAAGGAGAGTTCCACTGCAATCACACCAAAAATCAAGGTTTTGTGGACATGGATTTGTCCACATAAAAAAGAAGAGTGGTTTTGCCATTCAGTCAAAGGTCCTTAATAAGCAGTTAAAAAAAGAGCAAGTTGGGAGCCATTATTCTTAGTTTCTGCAACACACCTGTGAAATCAAGATGCAAGACAGAATACAAAGATCCCTATCTCCAAAGGATTTGAAAAATGGAAAGATACTGGAAGGCAGTGGTATAAAGGGGGAAAAGAAATAAGGGCCTTCTCTCCATCATCGAATGCTGGCAACACTGCCTTTATGGTTGCTTTGATTATGCATTATGTTCATAAAGTTTTAGCTATGGATAATTTGTTGCTTGGCTTTCCTTTATTTTCCTTTTTTTTCCCTTTCTCATTGCATGTTTTAAAATGGTTTGCATTCGAGAATCAATTTAACCACAACAGAACAGACTATGATTTTGGATTTGTATGACTTCAACTTGAGGTAAAACTAAGCTAGAAATCAGTTCTAGGAAAGAAAGGAAAAACCCAGGCTCACAAGCATTTCTCTTTTCTTTTAAAAGATGTTTTCATCTAATAGATCTAATAGTTTCTTTAAATCATCATTTCAAAATGTTAATGTTTTAAACGTCAGTGCCCCTCTGAGGGCGCCGTTATAGGCCCTCTGCTGTTTTCATTCTGTATATTTGCAGAACTTTAATTCACATCCATGTACAACTGGTCACCCTCACATTTTTATCGTCAGCCCAGATCTACAGATCTTTGGACCCATTTTACTAACTGCCTAGTGAACAACAGCCTACCTGGTATCCCACACACCCTCCAATGCATCATGTTCAGAACTGAACTCACTTCCTTCTTCCCTACCTCTCATCCCCACCCCCAAGGTTTTCCCTAATGCTCCTAGTCTTTGGTGTTTACCCATCTAGCTCAAATCACTAATCCAGGGATTTCTTTGACTCCTCTATCTCATTTTATAAGTAACCAAGTTCTGTCAATCTGCCTCCTCATAATCACTTTTACCTTTCTCCTATCCAATCCATGTTTCCTCCACATAACCCTTGGAGTTACAGGAGTGATCATCATAAAACACAAATCTGATCATGATGCTCTGGGTTAAAACTCTTCAGTAATTTCTCATTATCTTTATAATCCAGTCTAAATACCTTAACATGCCCTAAAAGACTCTTACTATCTAGCCTGTGCCTCCCACTCAGGCCAAAGATTTCGCTTGCTCTTCCAGTCACACTGAGCATCTTTCAGTTCCTGGAACCTGACAAACGTTCGGTTGGAACATGCCATTATCACTGCCTATCCCCAATCCAAATGTCACCTTCTTAGTGCCATGCTCTGAGGGTTTGCGTCCCCACCAAATTCACAGGTCGAAACTTAATCACTAAGGTAATGGTGTTAGGATGCGGGGCTTATGGTAGGGGATTAGGTCACAAGGGTGGAGCCTCAAGAATGAAACAAGTGCCCTTATAGAAGAGGCCCCAGAGAGTTGTTTTGGCCCTTCTACCCTATGAAGACCCAGCTAGAAGCTGCCATCTATTAACCAGAAAGAAGGTCCATACCGGACACCAAAACTGTCAGTGATCTTGGACTTCCCAGCCTACAGAACTGAGAAGTACATTTCTGTTGTTTATAAAGTACCCAGTTTACCGTATTTTGTTACAGCAGCCCAAACAGACTAAACTTGAGATATCTTTCTTTACTCTAAGTAAGATCAAGGCCCTGGCGATGCTCAAAAAAACCCTAACTTCTACTGTAGCATTCATCACATACTGTTGTGATTGTGTTCAGTGTCCCTGAGGGCACAGACTACTTTTGTCTTATTAACTACTCAGGGCCAAGAGCGGTGGCTCACGCCTGTAAATCCCAGAATTTTGGGAGGCAGAGGCTGAGGCTGGCAGATCGCTTGCCTCAGGAATTCAAGACCAGCCTGGGCAATATGGTAAGACCCTGTCTCTACAAAAAGTACAAAAAAATTTTTTTAGCTGAGCATGGTGGTGTGCACCTGTGTTCCCTGCTACTCAGGAGGCTGAGGTGGGAGGATCACCTGAGCCCAGGAGGCCAAGACTGCAATGAGCTATGATCATGCCACTGCACTTCAGCCTGGGTGGTAGAGCAAGACCCTGCCTCAAAAACAAACAAACAAGATAAAAACTACTACTTAGTACTTGGTAGGTATTTAATGAATACTAATTGAACAAATGAATGTATTTATTTATATATTTCTTCTTTCACTAGCACGATAGAGTACATGATCAGCTATATCCTTATAGGTGACTGGTTCATTCACCACGAAGGCAATATGAGATCCCAGATAGAATTAAGATTCAGCATGCTCCATAAACAAGATATCTCATAGAATTCATGCCATCATTTGCCCTAAATTCTTCTAAGATAACAGGACAGTGGCAGGGTCAACTTCCAGGCCCAAATATACAATCGTCTTTGGCTAATCCAAAAGTTGTAGGTAGAATGAATAAATACATTGTTAAATGGTTACCAACTACATCTGTCTATTCTCCTTAATCCTGTCACCTAGTTTGGAGAGAGATAGGGAGATAGTCAAGATGCTATTAATCTGGAGGAATATTCTACCCATCCCCTGACTCTAATTTTAAGGGTAGTTACTACCAATGACATTATAAGACCCTGATCATGATGCCTGTAAAGTATTTTTGTGAACTGTTCTGAACTTTATTTGGGAACATGAGAAAAACCATAGGTTAATACAGGCATTACAATGTTACCTAAGTTAGAACAATTTT
The DNA here is from genome assembly GCF_000951035.1 of Colobus angolensis palliatus. NCBI lineage: Eukaryota > Metazoa > Chordata > Mammalia > Primates > Cercopithecidae > Colobus > Colobus angolensis. The sequence goes on from NW_012113030.1 coordinate 2,315,535, forward strand.
TAAATGGCCTATTTAATCATCTCTAACACTTGAATATGTCTCCTCTAATGTTAGATGGAATATCAGATGTAACTTCTTGAGAGAAAGTTGTAATTGAGAAGATGCGTTGTTAGTGACACATCATGGAAAATGACTCAACTGTGGCAAAGGTGAGTCTCAAGACATAATGCAAACAAAAGGCATACCACCTACGGTGGCCTCACCTCATGACCAACACTCAATACACTTACAGTGATTTGCTTCTTGCTTCTGTCTAGCAGAATGTGGCTATCACCAAACGGTCCCTGTCTCCCAAGACTGTTATATCAAACAGGAATTTCTGATTGACTAATTTATAATTAAGGCCCACAAACAAAGAGGGAAATTACTACATTATTAAGCCAAAAACCATTACTGGCTTAACAGTTTCGTTACTTTATATTGCTTAGAGTTATAAAATATAGTAATAATTAGGAATTAAAATATTTGGATATTCTCTTTCATTGTGCACTTCAACTACTGAAGCTTCAAATCCTGGCATAGGAATTATAAAGTAAGATGCTGCAATAAAGACAAAACTATGGAGAGAATTAAATCAACTCTGAATAAACATAAAAAAGCTCAGCAAGAATTGTCATTTTCAATTACCACACCAGAATCTCTTCAGTACCTAAGTTGTCTTAGTAACAAGCTAGGAAACTACAACAAATGTATCAAATCTTCCACATTGATAGAAAAACCATATAATCATATACAACAGTGATCACCTATAGAAGTATCCTTTCCAAAGATAGTGGTAAAAAAAGAAAATGTGGTACATATACACCACGGAATACCATACAGTCATAAAAAAGTAATGAAATCATGTCCTTTGCAACAACATGGATGGGGTTAGAGGTCATAATCCTAAGCAAATTAACACAGGAACAGAAAACCAAATGCAGCACATTCTCATTTATAAGTGGGAGCTAAACATTCAGCACACATAGACATAAATATAGGCACAACAGACACTCTGGACTACTAGAGGGTAGGGGGAGTGGGTTTAAGGAAAAAAAACTACCCATAAGGTACTGTGTTCAGTACTTGGGTGACAGGATGACTGGATCCGTACTCTAAACCTCAGTATCATGTAATATTCCCATGTAACAAATCTGCACACATATATTCTGCATCTAAAATCAAAGTTGAAATTTTTTAAAAACCTAAAAAAGAACATTAAGCATTAGGCACTATACAAATCATTTTCAAAAAGAGAGAGTGGGCTTTACAGGGACACCACCTATTTCTCCCTTTGTCTTCTTAAAACTTTAGTCCTCAGAAATGAAAGGGGAGTGATAATACCTATCTAACGTGATGGTTATGAAGAATGAATTAATTAGAATACCTAAATCTCCTAGCACACAGTGGAGTGCCTAGCCCATAGCAAATATTCAAAAAATGTTAGTTCCTTTCCTTCTTCCTTTTCACCACCCATCCTGAAGTACCTGTTTTCCCATGTGGAAATCGGATGGCCACTGGACAAAAGAGAAATCATTCAGATCTAACACTAGCAGATCCCTTTCTGTAGGCTCCTCTTCACAGTAGTTTGGCCTGCTATTTTTCCTGTAGAAATTAGGATTTTTTTAAAGTGTTTCTTCAGTAATACTAAAGAAGGATGTTTTGAACTTTGTGTTCAGCACTGCTGTAACTTAGTAAAGCAAACTAAGTAAACCTAATTTTTGCAGTAGATACTTCTACAACTACCACACCTCTATCTGAACATAGCACTAGTATTATTGTCTAAAGTTCATTCCACATTCACATACCAGGAAATTCTCAACTGTAACTGTCTCATCAATTTCAAGTTTAAATCTATCCTAACTGACTTAATAAATCAAATTGTTCACAGCTGAGAGGCAGGATTTTTGTGTGCTCCGGTTTATGCTGAATGTAAGCTCTGAGAATAAAAGAGGTATAATAGGATGAGAATCAATTATTTCTATCCACACAGTTAAGTGAATTCACCAATTGCTTTTTCATTAGGTGAATTCACCAATTGCTTTTTCAGTCAACAAGCATTAAGAGTCTATTATTTTCCAGGTATTGATACACTATTCTAGAGTATGTAGTTGCAGCTATATATTTCTAGGGTTGATTTACAATGCAGTATCTGAAACATGTTCATAGCTTTATCTAATAATTATTACTGACCATGATTCTTCTCTTTAACAACAATAACAATAACACATGTTCAGCGATTACAATAATGCCAAACACAGTGCCAACTGTTTTATCACATTTACTCTTCATAACATTTATATAAGGCAAGGATTATAATCACCATTTTACCAGATGAGGAGAAAAGATGCAGAAAGGATATTTAGCTTTCCCAAGGCCTCCCAGTCAGTAACCACGAAAGCTGAAATTTAAATGAAGTCTGTCTAACTCTAGAGCGTCGTCTCTAAACCAGTGCTACTCAAAGTCTGGTCCTCCATAGACTGGAAGCATCAGCAGCACCTGGGAGCTGGCTAGAAATGCAGAACCTGCTGAATCATAGTTTTAGGGAGTGGGACCCAGCCATCTATGTTTAACCAAGCCCTCCGTGTGATTCTTACACTTGCTAAAGATTGATAAGCACTACTCTAAACCACTACACTATACATACTACTCAGTCTCCCTAATTCATAACTTACTAATGGTGTTAAGTCAGATTATTGCTCAGTTGCATTTAATAAATGCATTTAGACATCATCACAGTTGACTTTTTGGTTGAATTCTATGGTTAATTAAAATTCAACTCTGTGCCATATCCTTTAAGCATGGTGACTATTCATCCTAATCTTCCTGGGACAGTCCCATGAAGCCTGCTGCCATGATGTAATTATTACTGGTCTCTTTTACTCTCAGAAGCACCACAGTTTGAACCATTAATCCTGTGGTGGTCCCAGCTAAAAGGCACTACTATAAGGGCAGTCCCTCCCACCTTGTGTCCTACCATGCACCCTCACCTCTATGCTCTAGCTGCAATAATGTCCTCCTCTCAGTTCCTTAAAAATCTCAAACTCGCTTGTGATATAAGGTTTTAACATTTCTGTTCCCTCTTCTTAGGAGGTTCTTCCTCTAAATCTCAGATGATACACTCCTCCTTAATGTACCCGAGGATTAGCTGGTGGTAGGGGCAGTCGACCCTGCTTATAGGCAATTTTGAGATGTACTGTTGGTAGAGAACTTTAAAACAATAACAAAACCAACTTGAAGTCAGTTCAGTCTACTTTTATTTAGCACTCTGCACCAGCAATTTTAAATGTTAGTGATAAAAATGTTGTTTCTATCAAAATATGTTGTTTCTACCAACATATGTTGTTATTTGCCCTTCAATAAACATCATATTCTACATGAAAGCTAATTTAGAGAACTCTAGTTATACAGTCGGCCCCCAACAGACACAGTCATAAATACTTGAATGCATTTCAAGAGTAAGTTCCTAATAGATTCAGAATAGTTATAGGTCACTTTGGGTACAGTTTGTGCCTCCAACTACTTAATTGCTATATATTCAATAGACTACAATAAAAATAGATTCAAAATTCCTACACAAACAATAGATTCCAGATTGTGTAGTACTGGCATAGGGACAGTCATATAGGTCAGGATAGAATTGAGAGTCCAGAAACAAACCCCAATTTGAAAGTGTCATTCTATTCCCTTTTCCTTTATTGTACCATAATATTTATTTTATTTTTATCTTTTATATTAGTTTTGTAAGTGGCATGATAATACACATGAGATTCAATAAATTCTTTTTTCATTGTCTGCTTTTTTTTTTTTAACTGGGCTTTATTATCATTCTTCTTGCATGATTATTACTAAAAATAAATTGTGTCTGAAGTGGAGAGGGGTGTTAACAATTATTTATCCTATGTGTCAATATACAAGAAATGCCACTGTTGCTCCTTATTATTTAGATTTTTGCTCAAATAGTGGCATCTCAGAGGCTTCTTCCCTAACCACTCTATTTAAAACAGACAACACTCCACACTCGTTGGATGACATCAGTTTCTGCCCCATTCCCCAGCCTTATTTTCTTCAACTCTATGATTATCTGATGTTATATTATTTGTTTATTGCTGTCTCCTTACTAGAAGGTTTTCATTGAAGAGTTGTCTGTCTTGCTCACCCTGTGTCTTCAATGTATGGTATACATTCTATCAATATTTAGTGAACAAACACTAAAAGTTATATATAGTTTCAATTTATTCACATAAAAGTTTATATAATTTTATCTTTGTGCATAATTTCTGTTTTTCTCATCAGTGAGATGAAAACATTGATTCTCAATCCTCTCAGTAGAGTATTTCCTGTTTGGACATTGTATTCTGCTAGAAACTTCAAAGATGTCAGAATAATCAAAATCCCTTTGTCTAGGAGTTTGAAATTCAAAAAATTATGTATGACATTTTATACCTTTGCATTATCTTCAATAAGCATTATGAGCTGTAATTCACTCAACTGAAGTTTAGATTATCCCAGAATAAATTATTCCAGTCTAGTAATAAAAACCAGCCTCATTTATTGAACCTAAATATTGCTGGACTTTGTTAAGTAGACTTCAAAACCTTTACTTCTGAAAACTTGACAAATTTTTATAGAACCTACTTTTGGGGGCCTGGATTTTTTTTTTTTTATTGTTGCTTTATCTCCTTTTAAAAATAATAATTGTATTTTTAAAACAAAGTAGAACTCTGTTATAATATGGTTCAATATTACAACTGTTTGGCTAGGCCACAGGTCAAATCCCATTCCCTCCACAGTATGACAATCACACATGGTATAAACTTGACCATACTGCTAGCCTACAACTCCTTTGTTAGTCAGGTGCTAGGATATGAGAGTTAAGATAAAAGGATAGTACTGTGGGTATAGATATGTTTATGTGATATTCATTTTAGAAAAGGCTTCTCAACATAATGAAATATTCTTTGGAACGTTGCTCCAAAGGGTCTTCTGAACAGTAAATGCAGTAAATTTAGGTGTTTGTATAAGGATCCTCAACTACTTAATCAAACTAAAGGCTGGATTGTAGAGCCTTGAATGTGCGGGTAGAATGCCCAAATTCACATCTCCAATGTACCACTCACTAGCTGCATGACACTGGCCAAGTTACTTATCCTCCCGATACCTCAGTTTTATCGCCTTTATAATGCGGATAATAATAGTACCCACATCAAGAGATGGTGATAATTAAATGAGTTAATCCATGTGGAGTACTTAGAACAGAGCTTGTTACATGGAACACTACCAAAAAATGCCAGCCATTGTTTTTGAGTTGAAAGGGAAAGCCATTTAAAATCAGTCTTAGTTATCATAACACACCAATTAAAAATAAAACGATACAATCTCATACATTTTAATATAAAATTAGTAGGAAGACTTTATTTCAGATTCAAGCTTTCCATGTATAATTATATTTTATTCCCACAAAGAAATGACTTTGTGAGGGTAAAATTTGTGCAGAAGCCTAATAGATGCAAGATTATTTTCTTATACTGCTGTAACCTAGGAAAAAAAAAAAAGAGTCCATGGCCCTCCTGCTAAGTTTAGACTAGACGCTTTTTGTGAACAGTCACATCTTTCTTCATTAAACTGTTTTTTAATGGCCCTTTTGATGACTGCTAGTTTCCTCCACAATAAAAGAAGTTCTGACCTGTGAATTCATTTTTACAATCCAGTAACAATTTTGAATACATTAACTAAGCATCATGGACCAAATAAGGAGCCAATTAGTTGTATTTTCCATCATCTGAATAAAATAAGAATGAATCAACTTTATCACTAAACTTAAAAGGTTGTCTTCATTGGCAAAGAAGTCTGTTTTGTTCTGCCAACTCAAGTTCCTTTTGGAGAGTACGGAAAGTTGGGTTATCTGTGACCTGAAACCAACTGAGTTTCATTTTCCTTTTCCCTTTGGGAAGGCTAGTCAAGGGAGCTTGTACCATTCTGCAGTAGCGCTATACACAAGATTACTTTTAAAACTTCTTAGAGCACTAACTAAAAATTATAACCCCACACAGTATTTATTTTCATAAGTAGATGCTATTTATTTTTCCTTCTTCATTTATTCTTTATTTTCCTTTCTCACTTATCTAGATATTGGGATGATGTGACGAATGCATCTACTCACCAAGCTATCATCTTTGGTAAATAGACCTCACAGATAATCAACTTATCAGCTAGTTACAACAAGCCAGAAAAGAGACAACCATGAGTGAGTCTATAATCTTAGTGTAAACACTCTCCAATCATGTTTGTTTTTGGTGAAAGTGCATCCTTTCCCCTCAAGCATTTAGTTTTTGGTAGAGGTCAGTTTTAAAATATTGCAAGAAACACACACACCAAACACATCATCATTGTGTACCTCTTGAGTTAGTGGGTACATCAAGCCTAACAAGAAATAACGTTCATCCCACGGATGCTTATTGGAAAAGGACATCTCATTTTGGGCATTTTCATGTGCACTTTTGTGGGAGGGCGGTTTCAAGAGAGAAAATGAAATACAACTTTTAACTTGAAATGTGTCACTATAGCTTGGGAGATTTTTATATCCTAAAATTAAAAATAAAATTGGAATGCATTATATATTTACAATAAAATGTTTAAACCTATATACAGTATATTTTTCCTCTTAAAATTGTATCTTTAGAGTCAGATGGCCTTTCATTTTCCTAATTATTTGTTTACATTGTTGCTAATATATCATAATGCATACAAGCTCTAAAAATATCCTGAACTGAAAATATTTCCACAGCTGTTGCTTTTATAGGATTCACTTTTAAAGAAAGTAGAGGAACGAGACACCTAATTATACAAAGTAAAGATAAATAAGAAGCAACTTTATGTTTAAAAGCTGCTAATTAACTGGGCAGCAATTAAAGAGACTACAAAAACCTTAGTTTTAATACTCACAGATTTTTATTATGAATATTTGTTCTGGTGCGTATTTTTCTGTCAGACTAAGTCTCCAAGTGTGGAATGGGTTCCTGCCAGGTCTCTAAAAATCGATTGTCAAAAATCTTGATTATAAGAAAGTAAACAAAGAATGGGTTGAAGCAGTGCAGAGTTCTATGAGTTAATGTAACAAAATTCAAGCAAAATCAACTGTCTTTAAAGCCAGCAGGCTCAGCTCTGACAGTCATCCATCAAACTGAAGGTCTCCTTAATAAATGCCAATTACAGGGCATATATGCACAAACGTGGCTAGCATAAGCCATAGGATCACTTCCTTCCGAGAAAATTAGTAACCAAGAAAACACCCAGGCAGTGCAAACGACCAGCCCACCCGACAGTAAGGCTTGTCCCTGATCAGAATACTAACCAGCATTATTTCTTTCTCACTCTCTCTCTCTCTCTTTTCAACTTAGGAAAAGTTCAGAACCACACAGAATTTTGTTTGGGGTTATACAAATTCCTTCACAATTTGTATAGAAGTCTAACATAACTTTTTAAAAGCCATGACATGCCCATAATGTATACAGAGTCTCTGACTTCCGCCCTAAGCGAGGCTTTTTCCTAACTTAATCATACTCAAATTTCACCCCTTTTAAAGATCCTGATTCAAAAATGTTCACTCATTCTCCACAGTCCACAAATTTATACCATCTCTTCCTGTGGTATTTTATGTGCATAAATTAAAAAAGAATGGCCTCCAATGAGGATTAAAAGGTTGAAAAAAATCATAGACTTTCTAAATTTAGGTTCATTCTTCCTATTTTAACTCTCAAAATATGTGTGTTAACAAAACGTATATTTTTTTCTATAGTCTTATGAAATAATCCTTTCACATTATGCTGGAGCAACTCAGATAGGAAGTTACATCCTAAGTTTAAGACCATGTCACCCTGTAACCCAGCAAATGTGAAAAACACATATGGGAGAACTCTTGAGAAATATCTAAAATATGTTCCACTGGTATATTATTAGCTCTTACTGTATAACTCACACTACTATATGAATCCCAACTTTCAAAAACATTTCTGCTGCCTTTTTTATTATCCACCTGGCCAGGCACGGAGCCCATCCCCAAACAGGTTTCTTAGAGCCATCTGATGACATCAGGGGAGGGGAGGAGACTTTCTTAGAGAGTAAGGCCACGGATCTTTTGTCAGAAGCCAAAGGCTCAAATTTTATACCACAGCACTACTTCTTCAGTGGGAATAGGTGGGTTTTCAAAAAGAAGGGCTGTGTCCTCCTATGATGACGGAGATAACTAATGGAGTAAATGAAAACATTCATGTTTGATATTTGTATGCAAATGGATTAAAATAGTCTGCTTTAGCCCCAAGTTGATGTCTTATCTAATTGCCCTTTAAAGTGACATCTTCCATCGCACATGTGGACCCGTGCTAAATTCATTTATTTCATCTTGCCTGAAATTATGATGAATGATCTAAGCTCTATTCAATTATTTAAAATGTGCAAAGAAACAGAAACAATGAAACTGGCAAACCCCTCCACATTCTTAGGAACAATTTAGGCTAATTAGCATCAACTTCTCCCCCATTCATCATACCCCTTTAGAAATATAAACAAACTGTCAGCTGTAACCTAACAAACAGATCACTGAGCTACTTAACACAAATTATTCTTACATGAAAAGCTCCTTCTCAGGCAATATTCTCCTTTAGGGCATCTGGGAAGCTGAGCTATTAAAATTGAAGACATATGTTCCAGTCAAACTCAACTCCCGGATTGTAATGATTGCTGTTGTGACAGTTTTCAGTCAGCATACTTGCTGCTGGCAACACAGAGCCAAGCTTGAGCAAAGCAAAAGTAAAATGGAGTGATGCAAGCAGCACCCTGGATGTGGAGGATGCCTCCTCGCACTTCCCATCGCCATGTGTTGGTGGGTCTCAGCGCTGGTGATGGGCTGTTGCAGCTCAAAGCTGTGCTTAGTTTGGCTTGGGGACAATAAAGGAGAGGAAGGTGACAAGACTGTGGATGTCAACATGTTATTTTTCACTACATCCTATGAGGCTACTGCTACTTAGCTTTCAATATTTCATTGAAGCCTATAAATCTTGGCCTATCATTTCAGAGAAGCTAGAAAAGATACAGTTAGAAGGGTCCCAGTTGAGAAAAACATAGCTTTCCAAAAGATTAGGTATGTGCCCTCAAACTGTACTTAAAAACTGAGTTATTTCTTTTCAACTAAGAGAAATAAAAACAATGTGTTTACTCCTTTATATACTAAACCTCTGTGGGTAAAGCCCTGTCCTCATATTAAACCAAGATAGTGTTTTCTTTATTGTTTAGATAAAGTCACATGTATAGTTGATTCTAATTATCTGCACTAGTTATGTCCAATAAAGTTGTGGTGGACACTGCATTAGCCACCACTGAACCCACTGCTCCTAAGGAAAAGAGGAGTTAAGTTCCTATGTGTCACTGGTCACAATATTTTCATCAATGGATCAATATACAATCTTACTTTATGTGTGTTTCTGTTTAAAGACACCTTACTTAATATATACTTTTGATTTATTAACATAGAACTCACAACCAATGGCACTATAACTCAAGCCTGAACAAAGCTTACCCGACACACAGATTTTCTCATAAGGCACATCTTGCCTTTAGAAACAATAGACAACTGGCTGGGCACGGTGGCTCACACCTGTAATCCCAGCACTTTGGGAGGCCGAGGTGGGCAGATCATGAGGTCAGGAGATGGAGACCAGCCTGGCTAACACGGTGAAACCCCGTCTCTACTAAAAATACAAAAAATTAGCTGAATGTAGTAGCACACACCTGTAGCCCCAGCTACTCGGGAGGCTGAGGCAGGAGAATTGTTTGAACCCGGGAGGCGAAGGTTGCAGTGAGCCAAGATGGCACCACTGCACTCCAGTCTGGGTGACAGAATGAGACTCCGTCTTAAAAAAAAAAAAAAAAAAAAAGCAATAGACAACACTTCTGCACAATGGCTTGGGGGACATTTTAAATAGTAAAATCATGAACAAAAAAGCCCCAACACATAGCACTAAATAGACTGCAAAAAGGACCTTGTTTACAGTATGACAACTGAAACAGGAAGGCAGAGTATCACCTTGTTCAGCTGGGAACATGTGCATTAGATGATGCAAATTTTCTATCACTTTGCACACATCTGTGAATGACTGAGAAAGAACCATAAGTATTGATTTGGGGGTTACAAACAAATGTTAGCAAGCAGGCGAATTCATAAATATGATATCTGCAAATAATGAGCATCAACTGTGTGTACATTCATACATATTTTCTCCTCTCTGATTTCCCACTGAAAGCCTCTGAGTTATTCCCCTCACTAAGCAAGTGTCAGCCAGACACAATGGCTCATGCCTGTAATCCTAGCACTTTGGGAGGCCAAGATGGGCAGATCATTTGTGGTCAGGAGTTTGAGATCAGCCTGGGCAGCATGGCAAAATCCTATCTCTACAAAAATACAAAAATTAGCCAGGCATGGTGGTGCATGCCTGTAGTCCCAGTTACTTGGGAGGCTGAGATGGGGGGACCATTGGAGCCTGGGATGTGGGGGTTGCAGTGAGCCAAGATCATGCCATTGTACTCCAGCCTGGGTAGAAGAACAAGACCCTGTCTCTCTTATTTTATTTTATTTTTTTAAGTATAGCAAGGGTCATTGTCTGAAAGCCTAGCCAAGTCTTCAGAAGCTAACTATAAAGTAGATAGCCACAGAATTCCTTGTAACACAGTAAGCCAAAAAGCCTTTCAAATATGTTCCTTTTCTTTAGCATCCTAGAAATATAAACCTTAATGGCACCTATAGCTACTGCAGTAATAGTGTGAATGCATATTATAGCCAACCCTACATGGTACCATGTCTATACCCTATTGAAGCACTTGGATTACTGTTATTTGCTGTAGTGGACAGTGGTTGTTGCTGGCATCCATCTCCTCCCTCCTGCTACCTACCTAGGCCTCTGATTTCCTCCCAGTGTTGTTTAGGTAGGATTGTTTCTCAAGGTGGATTATTGGCTTTTAAGCCAATTAGTGTATGCCATCCCTAAGCCACAGGGATTTCCTTAGGGATGAGCCCATGACTCTGACCGGGTTAATGACACATAAGGAGATGTTTGCTGAGCATTTCTGGAAAGAGAGGGTTCCTCTCTGGGAGAACCATGGTGGAGCCAGCTTCAGGATGGTTCAGGCACTATGGAAAGTGGGGCAGAAAAACTAAAGGAAAATGGGTCCTGGGTGATATTGCTGAGCTGCTGGAAAAAGACTCAAATTTATCCCACCTATTTTTTTTTTTTATTTTTCAATTACATAGATAATAAATAGTCTTCATTGTTTAAGGCAATGTGGGTGAGGTTCCGTTTTTCTTGTACCCAAGAAAATTCTGATATATTTACATGCTAGTTGAACTGCCTGCTCCATAACATTTACACCCCCCCCCCCCCCCCCCCCCCCCCCCGACACTCACACACGGGGAGAGAGAGAGAATTTCTTGAATTATCTTTTGTCCATCTTTTTTAAATGCTCTACTTCCTGCTCTCATGACTGATGTATATATAGCAACTATTGATAAATATATTGAATTCAATTCAAGTGGGAACATCTTCCATGGATGTAAAATAATAAACAGTGTACCACATTGACCAGAGCAAGATTAGCTAAGATGGCCGCTATCATATTGCTGCCCACTGATGAGAACAAAGTTCTCATTGTATTTACCTTAAGTACAAAGTGTTTCAAGGTTAAAATGTTAATATATCCAATCAAGAATGATTTTTTAGTTTACCAAATAAAATTACAAATATAACATGATCTTTCTCCTGCTCACCCCACAATGCAGAATAATTTATGAATACTTTTTCTTTAGTATTCTTAACACCAGTTTCTCTGGATTAGGATAATGAATAGGACTGAATGTTACTCAAGCTTTATTCATAAATATAAAGCAATATGGCAACTTTTTAAAGTTTCTGCCTAGTCTTTTCTTTCTCTATGGGTGGTTTTCACAGCCATGATTATTTGTGGATGCAAAACTGTGTGTATAATAAATTGCAACTGCAATTGACTAACCTCAGAAGACTGACACGTGACTAATTACTCCCACAGGTGGCCAACTGCTTTGGCAATTAGCCCATTGTGGGCAAAATTCATTGCGTGTAAGAAAGAGGCTTCCTTTTCAAAATATCCACACCTACTTTTTGGGGGATGAATGGAAGGGAGAGAACTAACATGGAAAAAAGTGGGGGGAGGATGAAGGGATAAGGGACAGATGGAAAAATTAATGATTTCTTAACAAACAAACCATTTAATCTGAATTTCTCTCCAACGTGGTGGGATTCTACCCAAACACCCTCCCAGCTCTCAAAAAAACCTAAGTAGTAACTTAAAGAGAGATCAGGCCATTTGCTAAACGTTTAAAATAACTCTAAGGTCATCTGGCATGATCCCATGTTTTCTCTTTAGCTTATCATATATATTTCAGAAATGTTTGAGTGACATGGTGGCAATTTTGAAGACTCTATTACAGCCTATTACTCAGAGCATATAGCAAATAGCATAAATGGGTGATGTCTGAATGTACTTTTTAAAAGTGAATTATCTGTGGTTATGCAATGTCATTAACTTTCTAATAAAATATCCCTAAGTCCTAGATAACACTGCTACATCATAGCAATGTGAACAAGTGTGGAGTTTAGACTTTAAAGATTTCCTTCCATGACAGACTTTAATCAGGAATTAGATATTTTTTCTAAAGGTCTTGATAGTCATCCTGTGATCAATCTCTGCTCACCAGAGGCAGGTCTCTTGGAAGATAAGACTAGTAGCATAGCAACAATCAGACACAAAAAGGTGCCTTACACACCAGACTTGAAAATAATTGGACTCTTTATTGCCATCCAGCTAAGATGATGCCTAATAATATGGAAAAAATTAAAACATTTGATAATGCCCAGTTTGACGAGAATGGGGATATAAAAGCACTCACATACTCTGTACTGAGAACAAAAATTGGAGGGAAGTTTGGAAGTATCTATCAAAATGTAAAACCAAACGTGTTTGGTCCATCAATTTCTCCTCTACGGAATTATCCTATCCACATATGTACAGCAAGTTTGTGCACACACACATACATACTTACATTCACATATATATACACAAATACACATGATCACATGCAAACATGCAGACAAATACAGAGATATACACACATGTGACTCTAGATGAATATTCCACATTATAGGGTGCTCACTGAAGCATGTTGGTGATAGCCCCCCCAAAAAAATTGCAAACAAGTTAAATATCATCAGTAGTGGCTGGCTGAATAAACTATGGTATATGGTATACAGAATGAAGTCAAATACTGGTACTCATGATACAAAATTTCAGTTGGATAGGAGAAATAAGTTCACAACACCTATTGTACAACATGGTGGCTGTAGTTAATAGCAGTGCATTGTATTTTTGAAAATTGCTAAGAGATTAAATTTTGGGTGTTCTCACCACACACACACACACACACACACACACAAAGTAAGTATGTGAAGTGATATATATGTTAATTGGCTTAAATTGGCCATTTCACAATATACACATATTTGAAAACAACATATTGTACATGATAAATCATTTTTATCAATTAAAATAAATATTATTTAAAAAATATATAAACTCTATGAGAGTGGGAATTTTGTCTGTTTTGATCACCGCTATATCACCATGGCTTAGAATGGTGTTTGTCACATATGTACTCAACAAATAGCTGAATTTTAATAACTACACTATTCAGCCAGGTGTGGTGGCACATGCCTGTAATCTTAGCACAGTGGGAGGCCAAAGAGGGTGGATCACTTGAGGTTAGGAGTTGGAGACCAGCCTGGCCAACATGGTGAAACCCTGTCTCAACTAAAAATACAAAAATTAACCGGGAGTGGTGGCACATGCCTGTAAGCCCAGCTACTTGGGAGGCTGAGGCAGGAGAGTCACTTGAACCTGGGAACAATGAGCCTGGATTGTGCCACTGCACTCCAGCATGGGCTACAGAACAAGACTCCATCTCAACAAACAAACAAACAAATAAATAAATAAAAAAATACACTATTCAGTAAAAACAAACTGCAGAAAAGGCATGAATAAAAAAAGACATAAATGCCTAGTGTGGTGGCTCACACTTATTAACCCCAACACTTTGGGCGGCTGAAGCAGGAGTACTGCTTACTTGAACTCTGGAATTTGAGACAAGCCTGGGCAACACAGCAAGAACTCATCTCTACTAAAACATAAAAAAGCCAAGCAAGATATCCAGTCTTAAAAAATAATATGTATATGTATATATATTTTTATATATATTTTATATATGTGTTTGTATATATGTTTATATATGTTTTTATATATATGTTTATATATATACACACACACAAAACACCTTGACCAGGTGATCAAAATTAGCATCATAAATGAGACATATATAAACATCATGGGCCTCGGGTTGTGGATATTTTAAAAGAACACATCACTTATGTATGTGATATTCCACCAAAGAATGCATAGTCAGTAGCTAACCAGGAAGAGACATCGGACAAACCCAAAGTGAGAAATATTCTATTAAATTGTTCAAAAATGTCAACATTATAAAAAATAACAAAAGGGTGAAGAACAGTTCCAGATTAAGAGGGACTAATTTAAATAGACCAACTAAATGCTATACATGACTATAGACTAGATAACAGGTACAGAGAGAAAAAAATACTATAAAGTGCATTATTGGATCAATCTTATAAAAGTATTGCATCAATGACAAATGCATTGCCGTTTTATTGAAGTTGATAACTGAACTGTAGTTATAAACAGTCTTTTAGTATACTGTCTTTGTCCTTGACCTTTGAGATTTTGATTATTATATGCCTTAGGGTAGTCTTATTCGGGTTGAATCTGCTTGGTATTCTTTTACTTTCTTGGACCTGGATATTTATATATTTCTCTAGGTTTGGAAAGTTCTCTGCTATTATTTATTTGAATAAACTGTCTACCCTGATCTCTTTTTCCTACATCCTCTCTAAGGTCAATAGTTCTTAGATTTGTCCTTTTGAAGCTATTTTCCAGATCTTGTAAACAACTTTGTTCCCTTTCACTCTTTTCTTTTTTCTCCTCTGTGTATTTTCAAATAGCCAGTCTTCAAGCTCAGTAATTCTTTTCTGCTTGATCAATTCTGTTTCTGAGACACTCTGATGTATTTCTCAGTTTGTCAACTGAATTTTTTTCAGCTCCAGGATTTCTGTTGATTTTTTTATTATATTAATCTCTGTTAAATTTCTCTGATAGAATTTTGAATTCCTTTTCTGTGTTATCTTGCAGTTGGTTGACTTTCCTCAAAACAGCTATTTTGAATTCTCTGTCTGAGAGGTCTCATATCTCTGTCACCTCAGGATTGGTCAGTGGTAGCTTATTTAGTCTGTCTAGTGAAGTCATATTTTCCTGAATGTTCTTGATGCTTGTGGACATTTGTTGATGTCTGGGCATTGAAGAGCTAGGTATTTATTCCAGTCTTTGCAGTCTGCCCTTGTTTGTACCTGTCATTCAGAGGGCTGGTTTTTTTTTTGGTTCTTATGAAAGTACTTTTTTTAATTCTAACTTTTGTTTAGTTTTTTGTTTTTACGAAACAAGGTCTCACTCTGTTGCCCAGGCTGGAGTGCAGTGGCACTATCTCGGCTCACTGCAGCCTCCACCTCCTGGGTTCAAGAGATTCTCCTCCCTCAGCCACCTGAGTAGCTGAAATTACAGGTGTGCACCACCATGCCCAGCCAATTTTTGTATTTTTAGTAGAGATGGGGTTTCACCATGCTGCCCAAGCTGGTCTTGAACTCCTGAGCTCAAGCGATCTGCTCGCCTTGGCCTCCCACAATGCTGAGATTGCGAACGTGAGCCACCGCACCTGGCCAAAAGTGTTTTCTTGCATTAAGAGTTGTTCAATTTGACGTTCCTGGGGGAGGTAGGCAATTGTTGAAAGGTTCTTTTTGGCCATCTTGTTCTGCCTCAAAAATATCCATGTTCTTAGGAAAAACACCCTGAAATAGTTAGGGGTGAAGGGCCACAATGTTTGCAACTTACTCTCAAATAATTCAGACAAAAATAATACCAGGCCGGACATGGTGGTTCACACCTGTAATCCCAGCACTTTGGGAGGCCGAAGTGGGTGGATCATTTGAGGTTAGGAGTTTGAGACCAGCCTGGTCAACATGGTGAAACCCCCATCTCTACTAAAAATACAAAAAAATTAGCCAGGCATGGTGGCAGACACCTGTAATCCCAGCTACTTGGGAGGCTGAGGCAGGAGAATCACTTGAACCCAGAAGGCGGAGGTTGCAGTGAGCCAAGATCGCACCATTGCACTTCAGCCTGGGCAAAAAGATGAATTTTGAAATTCATCTCAAAAAAAAAAAATCAATCAATAGGTGAATGGATATATAGACAGGTAGCCATAGAGAAGAAATGATAAAGTAAATGGGGCCAAATGTCAACAGCAGTGAATCCAGATAAAAAGTTCATTTACAGTTCTTACAACTTTTTTGTAAGTTTCAATGTTTTTCCAAATAAAAACTTTTTTTTTTACGATATATATGCAATTTCAGGAAGTATATACCAAAAACAGTTCACAGTATTTACCTCTAGGGAATGGGGATAGAAAGTTTTTGGCAGGTGGGGATGGAGTAAGATTGTTGAGAGGCAGAGGGACTCAGCTTTCATCTAATGTCTTTCTCTACTGTCACAACCTAGCCTGAGCTAAGTTTATAATTAGAGTGCCTAATTAATTTTAAAACAGCAGTGTATTGAGTCCTAAAAAGTGTAGCCTTTGGAGACAGACAGATCTTGGCTGAAATCCTGTCAGTTCCCACTTTACTCAAGGTGTGACCTTGACCCAGAGAAGTAATTTCCTTGTGTGTGGAATTCCTTAAAAGATCTGGTTTCTAGTCCCAGCTCTGCCACTAACTCACTGGGAAATGTTAGGCAGGATATTTCACCTCTCTGGGCCTCAAGTCTTTTAAGAGTGTACAAAATGAGAAGTTAACCATGATTTCTTTCCAAGCCAATTTTTGCTATAAAAGAAGTTCGGTTTTCTAGGAGATTATCTGCTTTAACAGGAAGAGTTCTTCTGAATTGTATAATTCACATGAAGAAAAGATGATTTGCTATTTCCTGGGCTGATGACTATTACCTAATTGATTCATTGATTCTCCTAATAGGATGATAGGTAGGTAGATAGATAGATAGATAGACAGATTTTTTTTTTCTTTTTGAGACAAAGTCTCATTCTGTCACTCAGGCTGGAGTGCAATGGCACAATCTCAGCTCACTGCAACCTCCACCTCCTGGGTTCAGGCAATTCTCCTGACTCAGCCTCTTGAGTAGCTGGGATTACAGGCATGCACTAGGGCACCTGGCTAATTTTTGCATTTTTAGTAGAGGCAGGGTTTCGCCATGTTGACCAGGCTGGTCTCGAACTCCTGACCTCAAGTGATCCACCCGCCTCGGCCTCCCAAAGTTCTGGGATTACAGGCATGAGCCACCGTGCCCAGTCAAACGTAAAAATTTTTTTAACCTCTGGAATTGAGACCACATAGATTTGTAATAATTTGGACTTCCCCAAAGTCAGGAGCCAAGAGCGTATGATATCCTTTCCTTGCACCTTCTCCTGCCTACCTTCCCCAGGGAGAATTTCTCAGCCTTTTCTTTGTGTGTCTACCTAAAATCCTCCTGGGGCGACCATCAGAGAGTTTCTAACCAAGGAGGGCCCTGTCCTCACATCTCTTTCCCCTTAACATTTAAACCCATGCTTTGCTGGAAGGAAATTTAATCCATATGCTTCTGAGTAATTTATACTTAACACATCAAAATATTCCATTATAATAGTCATTTGTTGTCTCAATCATTCTCCTGGGTCTTTTTAAGGGCTTTTGTTCTTAGTAGTCAATTTAGTAGTCAAAAATGGAATTTGAACTCCAGAAGGATAGTTCCTTATCCTTATTATCCCTCACTCATTTTGGTAGACCCTGCCAGGATGATCCCCCCACTCCCCCTCACCCAGGTAAGAAAGTCTTCATTCTAATACACGTTTACTTTCTTTTATGTATAGAATAAGAATGTTAGTTACTATTTTCTATGCACCAGCAATGGCAGGCTGTGTACTGGGAACTTTATATGTATCTTTGACCTTCGCATTGAGTGAGGTAAACATAATATTTTGCTCCTTTTCCAGATTCAGAACCTGGAGCTCCGGGAGAGTAAGTGATTTTCCTAAAATCATATGGGTGGTAAGAACCTAGGTGTTACTAACTCTAAACACCACACTTACTCTTTATATATTAAATTTATATTTAAAATTTAAATTTATATTTAAAATTAAATTTAAACAAATGGTACTCCAACTTCCACAGCTGGAGGTCTTGCTAACAGGTCTTCACATCCTCCTCTCCCTGGCAATTTCTGTTCATTCCAGCTCAAATGCCACCACCTCTGTTTTTTTTGTTTGTTTGTTTTCTTTTGTTTTTCTGAGATGGAGTCTCACTCTGTTGCCCAGGCTGGAGTATAGTCGCACAATCTCAGTTCACTGCAACCTTCGCCTCCTGGGTTCAAGAGATTCTCCTGCCTCAGCCTCTCGAGTAGCTAATACTACAGGTACACACATCACACCCAGCTAATTTTTGTATTTTTACTAGAAACGGGGTTTCACTATGTTGGCCAGACTGATCTTGAACTCCTGACCTCAGGTGTTCCCCCACCTCGCCTTCTCAAAGTGCTGGGACTATAGGCATGAGCCACTACGCCTGGCTGCCACCACCTCTATGAAGGTTTCCCTCTTTGCTGTCTTACAATCCTTCTTTGTCTCACCACATTTCAATATAATCATGTGTTCAGAGTTATGCTTATTCATCTAGATCATCCTAACACCCAACCCAAAGTAGATGTTTAATTGAGGTATCTCAACTGGAATATTTCTTACTTAAGACTGAGGTAGAAATGTCATTCATTGGGTCATTCAAATTAATTCTAGGCACTAGGAACATGGTAAGTTAAAACAAGCAGATCACTTTTCACACCCAACACCATTCAGGTTTAGAGCCAAGTTCTCCACTCCCTATGCACTACATCTAGATATCCTCTTGGAAGAACAGATCAGTAGAGCTGTACGTGGAGACAGCACAATGTAGTGGGTCAAGTGGGTGATTCTGGAGTCAGTCCACCTGCCTGGGCAATTTACTTAACCTTAGTTTCCACATGAATGGAATTAGGAAAATAATACCTATTATTGGGTGGTTGGGGGGTTGTAGAACACGATTTATATTGCAGACATTACATGTAAAATACGAATAGTGCCTGAAACTTAGGGTTCAGTAAATATTAGCTATTACTATCATTCTCTGTCTCACCCAGCCCATTTGTTTCTCTTTCGCTGACAGACCACTTACCTAGCAATTATAAATCAAGAAATTAAATAAAATAATCTAATATGATGATTTCACACATATACTATCGTTCTAAAAGCCTTTTATTGTGTATTGAAAAATAATGTATTAATCCAACTTTAAAATGCTTAGGCCAAAGAGGTGTAATAATTTTTATACAAAACACAATTATTAGTTGAGCAGATTCTGTAATGTCTCCCAACGCAGATATGTCTCTTCTTTTTCACCTCTAAAATTTCCACTACAAACAGTCTATATTTTTATTTACATTTTTCTTTTTTCTTCTTCTAAGTCAACTTGTATGACTCTGTGAGTACACAAAAGTTTATGAGGCCAAGGTCATAAACTCAGCCTATTTTGCAAGTCAGCCTATTCCCTGTTTGATAGCCATGAGATATACCCCGAATCTTGGCCAGTGTTACTAATGAAAACCATTTACGACAAGAAATGCCAGTGGGTGAAGATGCCACCCTATGCTTTAAAAACTCAGATTTTTTTATAGTATAAAAGCCAGATAAATGAAAAAATTCATGTACAAAGACATTTGTCATAATATTATTTTAACGGTTAAAAATTTGATAAAACTACATGTTCAGTAATGGAATAATGGCATAACAAACTTTATAGTCATGCAATAATTTTAAATGATGGTTTGCTAATATTTTTTAAGTGAAATTACAATATAATAACTTTCTCCTTTTTTTTTTTTTGAGACGGAGTCTCACTCTGTTGCCCAGGCTGGAGTGCAGTGGCCGGATCTCAGCTCACTGCAAGCTCCGCCTCCCGGGTTTATGCCATTCTCCTGCCTCAGCCTCCTGAGTAGCTGGGACTACAGGCGCCCACCACCTCACCCAGCTAGTTTTTTGTATTTTTTTAGTAGAGACGGGGTTTCACCATGTTAGCCAGGATGGTCTCGATCTCCTGACCTCGTGATTCGCCCGTCTCGGCCTCCCAAAGTGCTGGGATTACAGGCTTGAGACACCGTGCCCAGCCTGTAATAACTTTTTATAAAGCAGAATACAGAACCATATATATGATACACATTTAACACATTTATACAAAACCTATGTATAGAAAATGCAATTGAAAGAAAATGCACTAAAATGTTAACATTTTAGCTGTGGTTATGTCTGTGTAATTAAATGAATTATAGGTGATTTTTATTTTCTTCTTGATAAAGAAGACTGTACCAGTTCTGAGTTTTACTGACTGTGTTAAATGCATTTTGTGAATACCCTCATGTGTCAGTTTCCTTATCTGTAAGATGAAGAAAATGAGAATATATATTTTATAAGTATTATGCTGCATCACATGAGTTAATGAACATAAAAATAATTAACAAATTTTAATGTAATGTTTAAATATTAAATTATTGGAAAACAGTGTAACTTTATTATATGTGTAAGTTAACAGCAGTTAGGACTGGAAATTGTGTTTGTTTAAAAGATAAAAAATTGTAATAATGGCCGGGCGCGGTGGTTCACGCCTGTAATCTCAACGCTTTGGAAAGCCGAGGTGGGCGGATCACTTTAAGTCAGGAGTTCAAGACTAGCCTGGTCAACATGGTGAAACCCCATCTCTACTAAAAATACAATTAAAAAAGCCAGATGCGGTGGCACATGCCTGTAATCCCAGCTACTCAGGAGGCAGAGGCAGGAGAATCACTTGAACCTTTATTTTCTTCTTTATTAGGGAGGTGGAGGTTTCAGTGAGCTGAGATCATGCCAATGCACTCCAGCCTGGGCAACAGAGAGAGACCTTGTCTCAAAAAAAAAGAAAAGAAAAGAAAAGAAAAGAAAAGAAAAAAGTAACAAGTGTTTATCCCTTTCTTCTGAGACTTTTCCTAGTTCCCTAGGTTTCCCTGTTCCTTTACCTCTTCTAGCTGTTGCATTATTACTGGAAAGGCTGGGGAAATGTGCAGAAGGGTGGTAGTTTGTCTACCCAAAACAGAAAAAGGACCAAATAAAATTTCAGAACTGAATGCCCCTATTTTAACCAAACTTGTCAGCTTCCAGAAAAACCAGTGTGCTCTCAGAAAGTAGTTAGTCAAATTTGGCTGGGCACGGTGGCTCATACCTATAATCGCAGCACTTTGGGAGGCTGATGCAGGCAGATCACTTGAGATCAGGAGTTCAAGACCAGCCTGACTAACATGGTGAAACTCTGTTCCTACTAAAAATACAAAATTAGCCAGGCATGGTGTCAGGCACCTGAAATCCCAGCAACTCGGGAGGCTGAGGCAGGAGAATCGCTTGAACCCAAGAGGCGGAGGTTGCAGTGACCCAAGATCATGCCACTGCACTCCAGCCTGGGCCACAGAGTGAGACCGTGTCTCAAAAAAAAAATTAATCAAAGTCAAACCATACTGTTTAATAACAAATATGGTATCAATCACAGCAATACTTATGACTACTGGATAAAGAAAACTGAAAGCGCTTCTAGGTAAAACAGAATATCCCATGAGCTAAGAATGCATGTTTAAGGTGCTATGGGAAATATTATACTGCAAGTAATCAATATTTTATCTCACCTTCACTGACAGTAACAAGAAAAGGAATAGGCAGAGAAGAGATCTGCATATCTTTTCCTCTACCAAAGGATAAGAGACTTAGAGGGATTACACTAAATTACACACAGATGAGGTTTCTGATGCCTGGCTTCCAAACTGGGCCTGATCTCTTAACCTACTGAGGAATTCTAAATACCACAGGAGTGTCTATCAGGGGTTTAAGCAATATTCCAAAGCATGGTCTGGTTTTGGTTTCAGAATAAAAATAGTCACCATGGAACAACTAAATGCTTTGAGCTTTGTATAAATGTTACTTCATTTAACTCTTTCAATAAGCAAGTATCATTTTTCTATATTTTGAAAATGAAGAAATTAAGGATCAGAGAAATTAAGCAACTTGCCTAACATTTCAGAGCTCACAGCAGGCTGAACGGGTATTCAAATTTGTCCAAGATCCATATTCTTTCTACTACATTCTTCTTTCTCTGCCACTTCAAATCTCAAACCTTCTTTCCTTGCTGTCTAGACAACCAACCAGGATCTTCATGCTAATCTGACTACCCAAAAGTCCCAAGCCTCAACTGTGCTTCAGTGATCATGGCACACAACAGACAGACAACATCCACTCACTTCTACCTGCCTCTCAGGATGAGCTTGGTATTGAATCATGTCACTCATTCAGTCATAAAGCACTTTCCAAGCACTTGCTGTTTGCCAGAATTTTCTCAAGATACTTGTTACCCACTCATATCCTTCACAAGGCAAGTCAGAAGTGATCCTAACCCAAATCTGTATAGAGCACATGCAGAGAGAAGGACTATTTCTGTGCTTCCTATGGCTCATGGACCACTCTCACTGCAGTCAGGGTAGGCCATCACATAAGGTAACAGATAAATGCCATATGAGAAAGCATTTCCAGAGGTGCCAATTCAACTTATTTTTCTTGATGTTATCATCATCATATGACAAACTTTCCTCCTCTTCATAAATGGACACCAATGGGAGTTCTGAAATGGTTTAATTCTGCTACCAAATTTACTTTACTAGAAATGGATGTAGAAATAATTAACCTCATAAAAGGTATTAGTGCCCTTATAATGGGGGCTCAAGGGAGCTTGTTCACCCCTTTCATGTGAGGAAGCAGCAAGAAGGTACCATCCATGAGGTAGAGAGCTAGCTCTCATCAGACATAAAATCTGATGGCACCTTGATCTCAGCCTTCTCAGCCTCAGAATTGAGCAAGAAATATTTGTGGTTTATAAATTATCTGATCTAAGGTGTTTTGTTATAGCAGCATGAACCAACTAAGACAGTGAAATAAAACTAAGACAAAGGTTTAAAGTAATGAGTAACTTATTAAAAATATACATTGTTTTTACCAAAGCCATTCCTTTGGCATTATTTTCTAATCAACATAATATGAAAATAGCTATATATTTTTATTACTATGGCTCATAGCACAAACTTAACAGCATATACCATGTGCCAGATACTGTGATAAGGGCTTTACATGCAATATATCATTGAATGTGCACACAAAACAAATTAGGAAAGTATTTTTGGTCCTCTTTTTACAGATAAGGAAACTAAGGCTTAGAGAAATTAATTATCTTGCTCAAGAACACACAGGTAGGAGGTGGCCCAACCCAAGGTTTATCCTAAGTGAAGCTAACAAGAGCTGTGTTCTTAACCATTAGTTTTCCACTGACTCCTAATGTTCTAGCAAATCCAAGAAGGGAACAGCCCACCCACCTCATTTATCTGTGATCTCTTGCAGAGCCTCTGAAATACAGCAGATCTATATTTGTTCAATGTATATTTATTCTCTATATATATTCATGGATAACAGTCAGCCTCAGTCAGGTAACTATTATGATCCATAAGCATTTCCAGAGGTGCCAATTCAACTTATTTTTCTTGATGTTATTATCATCATTGGCACACCTACATTTTTAAACATTTGATCTAGATCATAATATTAGAATTCCAGATAGAAGCCAGAGGTGAAATGAATGAACAGCAGAGGTACAGCTTAGTCCTCAATATAAACAAGTGCTTTTATCTGAGGGTCAAGGCAGGTAAGTAATAATGCCAATGATACTGATGCCGGACAAATAATGAAATGTGAAGTCAAACTCTGAAGCATAAGAAAGTGTTAGATTTGAAATCACTGATACACCAAATAAAACAGACAATGAACAGTGTTCTGGACATCCAATCAGCAATAACTTCAGTCAGAGGAGTCCTGACTAAGGAGGTGCAGGCCAAAAGGGCTAAGAAAATGTGGTGTTTAATCCTAAATAGAAAACAGAAGCCTAAGGTATCCCAGGGGGATGGGGGTGTGGGCCTTTTTTCCCAGGGCCAAATCACCACAAAGCAAATAGCGGGAGAAGTGCCTTTCTACATATTTCCCGTCTTAGAATATGCTTTTTAATTTTATTTTTAATTTTAAGAAGAAAAGGGGGTCAGTGTGCAGATAAATCATGGCTATCCATTCCAAAAGGTGAAACCAGATATCCTGAGTTAATAATACTAAAATGAAGAAATCAAGTTATCTCAACTGTAATGGAGATCACTTATCATAAAGAAAGACATAAAGGTCTATTAGCAGAATAGAATAGAATTAGTAGAATTCTAGTAGTAGAACTCAGAAAATGGTAGATTAGTTTGGAGTCTGTCATTTCACCATATAGCCAAAATGCTTCCAAGATGAGATGAGCTTACTAATGCCATTTTTTCATGTACTTGCCAATAATGCTATATATTGTTTACTGTTGTGGGAAGTCAAGGACACCGAACAGAGGAACCAGCTGGAGCTGCAGCAGAGGAAACATGAATTGTGAAGATTTCATGGACATTTATCAGTTTCCAAATAATACTTTTATAATTTCTTATGCCTGTCTTTACTTTAATCTCTTAATCCTGTTATCTTTGTAAGCTGAGGATGTACATCACCTCAGGACCACTGTGATAATTGTGTTAACTGTACAAATTGATTGTAAGACATGTGCATTTGAACAATATAAAATCAGTGCACCTTGAAAAAGGACAGAATAACTGTGATTTTTAGGGAACAAGGGAAGACAACCATACGGTCTGACTGCCTGCAGGGTCGGGCAAAAAGAGCCATATTTTTCTTCTTGCAGAGAGCCTATGAATGGACATGCAAGTAGAAGAGATATTGCTAAATTCTTTTCCTGGCAAGGAACATTATTATTCATATCCTGGGAAAGGAATGCATTCCTGGGGAGGAGGTCTATAAACGTCTGCTGGGAGTATCTGTCTTATATGGTTGAGATAAGGACTGAGATATGCCCTGGTCTCCTGCAGTACCCTCAGGTTTACTAGGATGGGGAAAAACTCCACCCTGGTAAATTTGAGGTCAGACCGGCTCTCTGCTCTCAAACCCTGTTTTATGTTGTTTAAGATGTTTATCAAGACAATACATGCACCGCTGAACATAGACCCTTATCAGTAGTTCTGCTTTTGCCTTTTGTCCTGTTTCCTCAGAAGCATGTGATCTTTGTTAGACCCTTATTAGTAGTTCTTCTTTTTGCCCTTTGAAGCATATGATCTTTGTACCTACTCCCTGTTCTTACACCCTCTCCCCTTTTGAAACCCTTAATAAAAACTTGCTGGTCTGAGACTCAGGCAGGCATCACAGTCCTACTGATATGTGATGTCACCCCTGGCGGCCCAGCTGTAAAATTCCTCTCTTTGTACTCTTTCTCTTTATTTCTCAGCCTACTGACACTTATGGAAAATAGAAAGAACCTATGTTGAAATATTGGGGGTGGGTCCCCCCCATAGTTTACAAACAAATCATTAACTCACTATTGTGACTATGTCACTCAATAGTATTGGCACAGGCATTAGTAATTTCAGGTATAGATATTCAAAATTCAAAGTACACCAAAATGTAGACAATATTCTAAGAAATTATTCCAAAAAAATGTTCTTAGAATAAAAAGAGAATGTTCTTTTTTTAAAAAATTAATTATTACTATTATTACTTTTTTATAGGCAGCATCTCACTCTGTCACCCAAACTAGAATGCAGTGGCATGATCATGGCTCACTGCAGCCTCAACTTCCTGGGCTCAAGCAATCCTCCCACCTCATTCTCCTGAGTAGCTAGGACTACAGGTACAGAGCACTACACCTGACTAATTTTTTTATTTTTATTTTTGGAAATGGGATCTCAATAAGTTGCCCATACTGGTCTCAAACTCCTGGAGTCAAGTGGTCCTCCCTCCCCTCCCTCCCAAAGTGCTGGGATTACAGCTATCATATCTGGCCAAAAAGTATCTTCTTAGCTAAGCAGCTTTTAACATTTCCTATTTTTAAAAAGCATTATCAGGATGAATATTCATATTTTATTTATCAGGTATATATAGTGTCTACTAAGTGTTAGGCACTGTTCCAAGCATTTTACTCATTCAATTCATATAATAGCCCTATAATGTAAATATTGTTATTGTTATCATCCCCATTTCACTGAAAAAGGAACTGAAGCACAGAGGTAAACTGTAAGCCCAAGAGCTCATAGCTAACAAATAAAGGTTCCAAGATTCAAGCGCAGCCATTCCCTCTCCTATACCTATTCCATGTATTTGTATATACTTGGCAAGAGTACAGGGGAAGTCTGAGAAGCATAGAGAAGTGGAAGTATGTGAGAATCAGTTGTGGGTCCTAGTAAAAATGACAATAGGCCTCAGTTTCCTTGAGACAGTTCCAGTTTATGCCTATTGTCCCAGTGGAATTATCAATAGTATCCACTATCATTCTCAATAGTGTCCAAGTTTGGCCAATACATTGTATGGTCAACCTGCTCAAAGTGCCCTATTCTACTACCATGGGCAAGGCTCTTAAGCCTTATTGTCCATAATTTCCCCACCTGTGAAATACAAATGCTAAAGTTTGTTCTCTTTCCGCCTCCCAAGATGATATTATTGTGGCATTATGTAGAAGAATGTAAATGTACGGTGCAGTATTTTCAAGTGTTATACATGTCAGATAGTTGTAAAGGGAACTTCTACAACTTCTAAGCTGCCATCATGTGCAGCGCACAAAGGTACCTGCTTTACATTTGCTAGTGAATTCATTGCCCGTGAGTATACCGTGACTTTTTTATTCTTACAAAAAAAAAAATTTATGATAGAAACCTAGGATAGAGTACAAACAAGTCATTAAGTCACTATTAACCATTATTACTGAACCAGAAACTATTACAAGAAACTTGAAAAGGAAGCTTTGCTAATTTCATTATATAACATCCACTTTACAGTTGACTCATTATTTCCACTTAAGCAAAAAAATGAACAGAATGAAAAGAATACATTGTTTTGTTATTTAAAATACAGTTTAAAAGGCTAGTACTGATAAGTAATTCATCAGACAGAAAAGCTACAGATTCACTTTACAAAGGAAAAGTACATTGAGACCATGCTGCTACAGTAATGAGTTGAAATTCAGGAAAATCACCTACACATTGGGAATTAAAAGATGTGAGTTTTGTTAAGTGTGTGTGTGTGTGTGTGTGTGTGTGTGTGTGTGTGTGTGTGTATTATGTGCCTCAATCGCTTTGTGTTTTGGCTTTTCAGTCTAGAAATTCACAAAAACAGGACAAGTCATAACATCTACAGTGGATAAATACATTATATTATTTTTATCTTTTTGTATCTTTCCTCAGTTTTCAATTTTCTGTTCCCCGATTTCCGTTCCACCTACTCCCCACACTCTTAATTTATGAAATATTTTAATTCCATTACAACCTGTTACTTTCCTATTCCTCTTTAATTTATCTGCTCACTAAGTGTGCTCATGTCTTTATTAAAAACAAGGCAAGAAAACTAAATATATTTGTTGTGTTTGTTTTTTCTCTAAAATTTTGTCCTACTTTGCAACAGCAGAATTTTGGTTACAATTCTCTTAACTTTAAAGTGAGAAGTTTCAATTAGTTGATCCCTATGAAATGCACAGCTCTGTAGATCATGCAGCAATATATTGTATGAATGGATGAGCTTAATAAACGCTTCAGACTGAAACAAGGATGGAGATTATGATGGTGTGAGTGGTTCTATCTTGCTTTGGAAAGTTGGGTGAAGGGATCATCATAACAACTAACCCTGCTTCCTTTAAGTAATGAATCTCTGGCCAAATAAAGAAAAAGAAAGAATCAAGGAAGGAAAGGAAGAAAAGAAAAAAGGAGGGAAGGAAGGAAAGGAAAGGAAAGAAAACCTTTTTGGTATATAAAAACATAAATATGCCAGATTTGTAGCAGTTACGTAATTTCTTTTTCCAGTGAAATTTGTTTTGTTAGTCATGAAAATCTGAAATACAAAGCCAAGTTATATAAATAAAAATTTGGCTTTCTAAAAAATCTTTTTTATCTTTACGTGTCACAGAGAGTGGTTGTGAAAGTATTAATGAATGATGTTGTGCAGTCAGGAGACCTATGTGCTAGCTTTAGCTCTACTTCTAATTAACTGCCCATGCGCAATCTAGTCACCTAAATTTTTATAGGCCTGGACTTTGTCATGATTCCTAAGGCATCTCAGAATAAGAAATAATGGAGAAGATTATATCTTTGGTCCTTTACAACTTTTTTTTTACATTGCAAAACTGCCATACATTGACCAATTCTTTTCTAGAGATAACCCGAGGTCTTTATAAAGTAAGATTAAAAAGGGGAAATATTTAATGAGTAATATTTTCCAGTTATGTTTCCCACAAAGATGAGAAAATTATTAACATTGCATGTCAAAACTAAATTGCAGCTTAAATGTATATAATGAATGTAAACTATTATGATATTATTAAAATATTGTATGGTTACTCTTTATAACATCATAGTAGTCCAAGAACCAGAGCTTCTGACTTTAAGTTGACCTGTGCTTTCCATAAAGAACAGTTTCATACTTGTGAAAAAAATGTGTAATTGCTGTAAAACAATAGTTTGTGAACACTACTTCAGACTTTCTAATCATGCTCGAGGGAACACAAGAGCTCATTTCCTCTGAACTTCTACTACTTATGTTTTATGTTAAGAGGTTGCATTGGTTTGCAAAGGCATTAGTTAGCCAGAAAACTAGTCCCTTGAGCACTTGCTTCATTATTAAATGTAAAATAAGCCACTAAATAGCAGGATGAAGGCAACTTTCACATTTACCAAAATTACCTAATAGGCTTATGGAGAACAGGTGAGTATCATTCCATTCTAGAGTACTAAGTACATCCACTTGAAATATAGAAAACACAGCCTCTTCCAAGCATGAAGGAATCTTTGTATCCTTTGATTTCTTAGAAGCAAAAATTTAGCAAGTACAGACAAAAGTTATAATAAAGATACAATGAAGGCACTGCCTGCTTGGATTGAAGAGCACAGGAGAGAGAGCAATGAGGTCATTTCTAACTCATTTCTCTCCAGGTCACCCAGTCCTTGCAGTAAGCCAGGGTCAACTCCACCTAGACAACCTCCCCAGCACTGTAACTCGGTTACATAAGGGACCACCATATTGTGCCCACCATTTTCAGTTAAATTCATGGCAATAAAACTCTTTCACTCCCAGACAACTGTTTATCAATGACTGATAACATAATATTCACAACAGAGGAACAGCCTGTTTGAACCAGCACTTATCTTACCTGTAACTTGGTTTTGAAGAGCCTACAAACTATTGGAAGAACTTGTCTGGTTTCCTGTTTTATGCCAAACCTTATTATATCGTTCTAAAAATGAGGAGGAAAAAACTCGTTTTTTGAACAGCAACAACAAAAAAAATCACAGATATCAGAATACTATTGAGCAAGTTAATGCAAAATACAGTGGAATAATACCTAGTCCAGGAATGAGAAGACATGAATTCTGCTTTTGAAACCTTTGAAAAAGTATGCCTTCTCTCAATGCCTCAATGTTTTCTCATAAAGTAAGAAAGGTTTCTAAATTAAAGGTTTGAAGGTTTCTAAACTTTTGTTAGTATGATAATCCTTTTTTTCCAACAAAATTTACTAATGAATCCAACCTGTTAAACTGATAAAATTACACTGCTGTGGATAAAAAGGCAGCAAGAAACCCACACTGTCACCATCCGCCTTTCTGTCTTCTCCCCTCGCCCCCATCCAGACTGCAAACCACTAAGCTTTGGCATCTCTAAGATCACTTCAGTGATTTTGGATGGATGACAAGGAGAATAAATAAATTAGATGTTAGTTTTTAACTACTGATACTGGGCTGTCTGAGGCTCTGGAAAAGAGTTTAAGAGAAAAATAAAGGAGGAAGGAACTGATGGTCCTCTCTCAGTGGTTCTACATTCTGGCTACTGGGGCCTTGTTTTAGAGAACCCCTTTTATTATCATTCACTTCTGGTTTGAAAAGCCAAAGAGTCAAATAACAGAATGAATGAAAAAGAATATGTTTATTGTAATAAATTTCATATTTCTCATCTATACCAGTTCATTCTCCTCTAAGGAGAGCCAAAATATGCTTAAGGTAGAGATTGCTACCATACATTTACTCTTGTTCATCATAATTCTACGTCAAACATCCCTTAGAGAAATAACTAATTATAATATTATTCAAAGATTGAATCCAACCTAAAACAAAATTAAGTCTGTTATTATGAGGTAGTATGAGACAATATCAAGTTGAATTTATAGATAGCCTATTATTCAGAATTTACGAAAGACTTTTCTAATGGAAAACTAGTATAATCAATGAGCTGGAGTTTAAAACAAACTTGAAGACAAATCATGAAATGGAAAAATTAACTGTTCATTCAATAAATTGTGTTGCACCAATAATGATTCTGGCAATACTGTAGGTACTGGAGTTATAACTGTGAACAAAACAGACAAATATCCTTGCCTTCATAAAGCTTATATTCTCATTTTATTTTTATTTTATTCCTGCCTCTCTCCTTCCTTCCTTTCTTCTTCCCTTCCTTCATTATTTTCTTTTCTATATTCACCTTATTCTAGAAAGGATTAAAGGTGATATGGCAATACATTCCATAGAATAAAAGATTTAAGCTATAGTTAACAGGCCCCCTCGCCCCTGCTACCAGAATACAACAGACCCCTTTGTAGGACATGGATCACTGGTGAACACTAGCTATTTACACTGAACATTCTCATTGCCAATACTCTAGTGTAAAAGAAGGGAGAAGAGGCAATAAGCACAAAGGAGTAAGAATAGAGAGGGAGAAAGAACAGAAAATGGGAGATGAAGTAACAAAAATCAGAAATTTTAAGCAGAGTGCTTTGGCAGAGACCACTAATTGTCCTCCAATATTCATTCTCCCCTCCCTTCCTTGTAATAATAGAATACTTCACATTACCTCTTACTTTCAGCTGGACACATAATTGCCTACCCCCAAACTATAATTTGCAGAGTCCTTTGCAGCTAGGTGTGACCATATAACTAAGTTCCAGCCAAGGACATATGAAAGAAGGGAAGTGATGTAAGCAATTTCAATTCATATCCATATTAAGGAAATGGTTTTCCCTCCATTCTTATGACTATCCACCATCAATTGAGGCTAGGACAAGAACAGAGTTGTGGTAATCCACCTTTACTATCAGACGGGAGTCATATTTTAGGGAAAGCAGGGAAAAACAGAAGTAACATGAATTCCTTCACCTTATGGAATGAAAACTCCTCTATGCCCTCTTTCTTTTCTGAGTCACTGTACTCTGAGTCAATGTATCTACACTGTAAATACATTACACTGTATTTAGTAATGACTACAAGATGGAAACAAACAAAAAAATAGGAAAGATGCAAAGAAACAACATTCATTAAGTGCTTCTGCCTCTGTTACAAGAATTAGAATCTTCAGGGAGTCTTAACTCTAGCTTGCTCAAGTCACACTAAGAGAGCTTCGTAAAATGATTCTGAGAGTTTCCATGGACATTTTAGGTAGGTCAGATTTCAACAGTCAAAAAAAATTTCAGCAGGATGCTGAAATCTTTCAACACAGTCACATTCTATCTATGGCTGGCTATCTGCTAGCTTCTTATTACACAGAACTTAAAAACACCTTTTTTCCTATCATACAAACATCGCTACCTTGCTATTTTGCTTAGCAGGATGGATTTGGCATGGAATTGTTTAAATATGAAATATTTCTAGCCTCTTCACTCTTTAATTCCAGTCTTCATGACAATAAAATAAAGAGTGATAGAATGGATTACTATTTTTGTGTACACAAACTGGGCAAATACAGACCTTGGATACACATCATATGAGTAGATACTAAACAATTATATTTTATCATTGAGAATGCTTTCTTTCCCCCAGAGCCTTTTCTCTAGTATTTTTAGAAAATACCATATACAATTATTGCAACACATGCTTTGAAATAATAATGTTAGACCAGGAGTGTTGGCTCATGCCGGTAATCCCAGCACTTTGGGAGGCTGAGGCAGGCAGATCACCTGAGGTTAGGAGTTCGAGACCTGCCTCGCCAAGATGGTAAAACCCTGTCTCTACTAAAAACACAAAAATTAGCTGGGTGTGGTGGCATGTGCCTGTAACCCCAGCTATGCAAGAGGCTGAGGCTGGAGAATTACTTGAACCCGGGAGGTGGAGCATGCAGGGAGCTGAGAATGCAATACTGCACTCCAGCCTGGGCAACAGAGTGAGACTCTGTCTCAAAAAAAAAAAAAGAAAAAAAAGAAAAGAAAAGAAAAAAGAAATAATAATGTTAAACTTCTCCCTCAATTGCTATAACTTATTCTTCTTGTACATTTGCTACTAAAATATTGAAAGCTATTTTTGAGTCTACCATTAAAAAGTATTTACAAATATTTGAATAATCTGGGTAATTAAGCATTAAAAGTAGTAGAGAAAAATAGGTTAAGGTGATGCAACAAAAATGTATAGCATGTCCTGACATTCCATTTTTCTTCAGATTTTTATTTGTTTGCTTTTCCTCCTATGCACCATAATAAAACATAGAGTTACAATCAACGTGTGATGACAAATGGTCTCAGGGTTGAGTTTGCATTCCTCTAAATATATTGGCATTTGTAAGCTGGAAAAGATAGATGTAATCAACCACCCTCACACAAAAGTAGGATGACTATTTCTGGCAAAATGTTCAAACCACATTAAGCCCTAATTTGAAATGATGTTTGAAAGAAAGCAATGCAACTAGGACCAATTTATTTGTACAGCAACTAAAAACTGAACTCACTAGACATATTTAAAAGATGGAAGCAATTAAATGTGTTTGTTTTCTAAATAGACCAACTATATTAGAAACTTTGAAGGCAAAAAAATCCCATTTTACTAGACTCGATCATTTGTTGCTGCGCAATAGTTAAATCATTTTCTTTAGTAGTCCTATGAGGTTGTTCTAATAAAACATGCTGTTTTTAAGAGGGAATAAACAATCTGTTTAATTTCACATTATCAATGTGTCATAGAATTTTTTTCTAGTTAGCAGCATGTAGAAGTATGAAATCGCTGTGAGAAAGTGTGGGACAACCTTTTTTTGTTGGTATGTGTGATCCTTACAGAAAACCAATTCCTGTTGTTTACTCATTCAAATGTTTGTCAGACTCTTCTGCAAACTAGTGGTGCAGAGAGTCATTTTTATGGTGGGGCAGGGGGCGGGGATTGGTGGTTTTCATTCCTGTTTTTCAAAAAGATGAATTTCGATGGTTTCTCCTTGTATGTTTCAAGTTTCTATGGTAGTCTGAGAAAATTCAGGTAAAATTATGTCATTTGAATCCTCTTACATACATACCTAGACAAAGATTTAGCATTTCAGCTAATGATAACAATTGTTCTGGCTCCAAGGAGGCTGAAATAGTGACATTTGTATCCAGAATAATATCCGGCTCCAAATGTGGGATGACCAGATAACAGCATATCATCAACTCTTTGGCTAATATATATACCATGACCACTCAATCAAAGAGAGTTTCTTTAAGACCAAGTGTCCTAGACGTTCTGGCATCTTTTCCCCAGGGCTATATCCTGACAAGCCTGGCTAAGAAAGGTGGCTCTTTACACACCATAATGAAGCCCAGGTCCAGGAGGGCCGCACTGCCAAGGTCCCACTGAAGTTTGCCAAGAATTGATGCTATGGAGTATTGAAAACAGGACAGGACCCTGACAGTTCTCCTGCTCTGTATCACTAGTTTGCAGAAGAGTCTGACAAATATCTGAATGCATAAACAACAATAGGAATTTGTTTTCTGTGAGGATCACACATATCAACAAAAATACATGAGGACAGCCCCTGCATGGAAGACACAGGAAAGACCGAGAGGAAAAGGAGAAAACTCTAATTTTTGAATCTCATTCCAGACTAACTCCAAAGAACTCAAGAGCTCTCCTCAGGGTTTATTTACTTCATGCAAAAACACTAATAATTCAATATTGCTAGCAGTGGTGGTTCCTCCTAGAAATCCATCTAGGGTTAGGAGATATATTTGACTTTGATACGTGCCTATTCAAGCTTCTGAGAAAAGAATTAAAGAAATGTTCCTTAAAGAAAGGAGCAGCCTGAAAGATATTCACAAGGCTAAAATACTGGTGAGACAACTAAAGCATGACCAAAACATCAACTTCAATGAATTGCTTCATTTCAAACTAGTATAAGATTTCATATATGGCAAGTCTAAAATATTTTAATTGAGCTAAAAACCAATGAATGTTTCAGATCCTATAACTGTAATATTCATCACTTTGGCTAAAGTATTTAAAGATTAAATGTTTCTTCTACTTAAACTACATTAAGAATGAAAATACAAATAATACATGAAATAAAAATACATTTTAAAGAAATTCACATTATAGATTTATCTATGTAAAATTGATCTTGCCCCAGGGAAAAATCCTGCTTTAACAGAAAGGATAAAAAAAACTCAAAGAACTTTGAAGTATTACCTTTAAAAAAAAAAAACAAAAAACAAAAAAAAACCTAAAACTTACTAAGCAAGAATAGTCATAAAATTTAAATCACTCAGCAAACACTAAGTGAGTACATGTTATATGTAAGACATTGTAAACTTTAATTTTCATAACACAGAGCATATGTACATTACCCTCTCAAGATGAGCTTGGTACCACATGTACAGACCTATGTCCCACTCCGGGTAGATAATCTTTCACTGGGCCTATTCTCAGTTGGAATTTACAATTTACTACCTTGCAATGCCTATACATTCACCTTGTGTGCATCTTATAACACTTAAGATACAATGGTACTAAAAGGCGTATGTGACTTTCTCTAACTTCAGCATTACATTTTAAGTCCTTGGACATGTTATTGAAAGTCCTTACTAGGCAGACCTTTCCAAACTAACCAGAACATATCCTTTTAATAAAAAATAATAGCTATGTTCTCATTTTCAAAGTTTGTGATTAAAACCTACAGTGAAAGAATCCAGCTGAGAAGAAATTTCCTCTTGGGTCAAAAAAAAATAATGTCATTAAATGTATCAGAACAATATGAAATGAAGATGTTGTTGTTGGGTCCTTCACTTATAATAGAAACCAAATATGCTTGCTGGCTTAGTTAAATCTATGAATTATTTGTCACATAAGATTTCAACAACAATTTTAAACATATAAAAGTTAAGGTACCAAAGAAAATCCCACTGTCAATGATAATCAAACTACACAACTACACATCTTTTTGCATGCGATTTAATTGCCCAGATTTCAAAGAAAGTCACATAATCTCACGAGTTAAAATATTTCTTTTTCTTATTTTAAGCACGGCAGGTCAGCTTTTCAAAACATAACTGTACTATTGGGTGCCATTCCAACTACCAATTCAGATCCTTTGACATGGAGGCTCAGTTTGCTAATCTTGGCTTATACTTTTAAAAACAACTTACTACAACTTTACATGGTAGCATTCTGTTTTTCTTATAGTTTATAGCTGAAAAATGCACTCTTTAATTACTCTTGATATTGACAAAGGGCACTGTGACTCATTTTATTTTTCAACATAGAGCTAAAAGGTACATGAATCATCCTTTTGAAATTTGGAATGCAGGCAAAACAGTGGCTGCGAATGGAGTCTAGTAAATAATTCCTCTCATCCTCTAAACTTTTTTTCAGGGCATCAGCACTAGAAAAAGTCGTTTTCTTAGCAGTAGCTTATTGCCCTAAAAAAAGAAATGGTGAAAAATTTATTCCCAGAGAACAGTTTATTTACTATAAGATGTGGCTCAGTAAAGTGTTTTGTACGCTGGAAATGTAAAGTTAATTCTTCCTGTCAAAGCCTTAGGAAAACAGGCACATCGTAAACATACTTTTGCATTTTAGAGCTGGCTCTCTTTATTTTAGAAGAGAGTTTTTTCTATACATCCCTTAAGTCGGCATTCTTAGATGTATAGAAATGAGAATAAGTAATTTAATAGTATCCTGGTATGACAGATCTAATACAACATATACTACAGTACATTTTTCACTCTCCATATGGGAATACAAAGCGGGAGAGGGAGAAAGTGTAGAAAATAAAATCCCAAGAGATGAAACTAATACTTCTCTATGAAGAACTTTAAGGTCCTTCAACTAGTGGGGTTAAGTCAGTGCCAAGGCTCAATACTGCCATCTCCTTCCTAAATGCAGAAATACATATACAATTTGAGGATGAAAATACAGGATAACAAAGCAAAAAGTAGTTACTGGATACATAAAATTCACCACAGTTTTTTTTTTTTTTTTTTTTTTTATTTTGGTAGGAGGTCCAATCACTAAAGGTAGTTTAAAAGCTTTATTAAATTAACAAATATTTTAAAACTAAAAAATGATTCTTTTTTGTACAGATTTACCTCCTCCCAAAAAGCTTAATTTATAGTTTAAATGATAATAGCCCTTCCCAAAAACTAAACTACCTTTGCAAAACTAATGAAAGACCACCAAGTCAGGAGGATGGTAGGAACCCGAATTATACTAAAGTACAGATGTAATGGATTACCAGCCATTATTCCAGAGGTCACAATATTTGCAGTTTCCCCAATTACTCCTGCAGATAACATCACTATTGTTAGAACCTAAGATTGGACTTTTGAGATGTCTTTTCAGGTTTTTGCATTTCTGACAACTGATGGCTAGACCCAGATACACCAACCAGTCCTGTGGCCCCACCAAGAAGTAGATTCAGCAAACAGGAAGACCATTTTCCACACTCTGTGATTGCACCTCCAAACAACCAGCAGCACCCATTCCCCAGCCACCCACCTCCTCCCAACTATCTTTGAAAAACTCTAGCCTCCAAATTTTTAGGGAGGCTGATTCGAATAATAATAAAACTCTGCTCTCCTGTTTAACTGGCTCTGAATATGTAAAGCTGTTTCTCTATTGCAGTTCCTCTGTCTTCACAAATTGGCTCTATCTGGGCAGTGGGCAAGAAGAAGCCATTGAGTAGTTACACTATTATTGATAATAGTCCAACTTATTTTTCTTATTTTAAAAGATATTTAAGGATTGAGACAACTACTAAGGAAGTAGATAAAACCAACCTTAAATTTAAGCAGAGTACTTCCCTGGACTATCTTTACTTTAGGATTTTTATACTCATTCCCTGATTCTCATGGTTTCCTTACCTAGTAATTGATTCCTGAAAATCCACCATTACAATAATTTTTTTTTTTTTTTAATTTAAAGCTTTTGTCAGAGGCGTTTGAACCAGAGTGACTCCATCTTGAACACAGTCTGGGTAAAATAAGTCTGACACCTACTGGGCTGCATTCCCAGGAGGTTAGGCATTCTAAGTCACAGGATGAGATACAAGGTCAGCACAAGGTACAAGTCACAAAGATCTTGCTGACAAAATAGCATGCAGTTAAGAAACTGGCCAAATCCCACTAAAACTAAGATGGTGATGGAAGTGACCTCTGGTAATCCTCACTGCTCATTATATACTAATTAAAATGCATTGGCATGCTAAAAGACACTACCACTGGTGCCATGACAGTTTACAAATGCCATGACAACATCCAGAAGTTACCCTAGATGGTCTAAAAAGGAGAATAAGCCTCAGTTCCAGGAACTGCCTGTCCCTTTCCCAGAAAACTCATAAATCCACACCTTGCTTAGCATAGAATCAAGAAATAATTAGGCCAGGCACGGAGGCTCATGCCTGTAATCCCAGCACTTGGGAGGCTGAGGCAGGTGGATTACGTGAGGTCAGGCATTCGAGACCAGCCTGGCCAACATGGTGAAGCCCCGTCTCTACTAAAAATATAAAAATTAACCAGGCATGGTGGTGTGGTGGCGTGGGCCTGTAATCCCGGCTACTCGGGAGGCTGAGGCAGGAGAACTGCTTGAACCTGGGATGCAGAGGTTGTAGTAAGCTGGGATAGTGCCACTATACTCCAGACTGGGCAACAGAGAGAGACACCATCTCAAAGAAAAAAAAGAAAAGAAAAGAAAGAAACTACAAGCATAATCAGTTGAACAGCCGGCGCCGCTGCTCTGCCTATGGAGTAGCCATTATTTATTCCTTTACTTCCTAATAAACTTGCTTTCACTTTATTCTATGGATTCGCCCCAAATTCTTTCTTGTGTGAGGTCCAAGAACCATTTCTTGGGATCTGGATTGGGACCCCTTTCTGGTAACCATTTCAGCTCTATTAAAATGAAAATAGCTCACAGAGACGTAAATATGTAATACAGCATCAACTACAAAGATCTTACTGTACTTTGTTCTCAGGTAGGGTGGCAGCAAGTTCCTGGACAGTTCCTGGACAAGTTTTTACCCAATAAATTATACCTGTTGTCCCAGAGTAATTATCAAAACTACTCGTTTAATATTGATACATTTTATGATTGTCCTCAACTTAGTTCCTTTCTTCAGAGTAGGATTTAGTGGAAGAGGGGAGACCATTGTGGCAAATAAGGGATCATGACCAACTGAGTAAGAAATAGATTGGGAACACTGAGAGGAAAAGTACTCCTCAGGGAATTATTTAGGTGTTACCTTTATAGGACTTAAAAGACAAAAACCCATATAGTATGAAATGCAACACAATCTTGACAACAGTAAAATATATATTTAGCATGTGTGTGTGTGTATGTGTGTGTTAAAGCACCAGTTTATCACTACATTTTCTAGCAATTTATACTTTTGCAAAAGATAAAAATGCTAATTTGGAATATCTCTTCTCACAATTAATAACTACCATCATTACTATTACTGTAGTACCACTGTTACTACCATTTCTCAGATCCAAAGCAAAGACTACATATAGATTCAGCCTGAGAGAATCAGAGGCTCCGGAGAGGCACTGTTTGGCTATAAATACTGGCCCTGTTTGGTAAACACCTTTCCTCCCTCTGGTATATTGAAATCTTTCAGGGAATCCTAGAAGGATTCACAAGGGACTCCTTCAACAAGGAAATTGTGAGCTGTTGGAGATGTTACTCATTGATCCCTGACTGATACACAAAAAGCCCACATTCTTAAAGGCAGGATTCAAACACAAGAAGGACTTTTGACTCAAGGAGATAAAGGTGAAAGGAGCCAACGCTCCAGTGAGATGAGTGGTAGAAGGAGACTCAATGCTCAGACTTTAGAAATAGAAAATAAGATGGAAACATTTCTGTGAAGAACATACTTTACATAAATCATAAGAATTATATTAAAATTTCACCACAGAAATAAAATAATCATAATATTTTTATACCTTCTAAATTTAATAATTCAAAGCATCAAGGCAGTTTTTTCTTTAAGTAAACTATGAAACGAAATCAGGCTCAGAAGTTTTTCCCTTCCTTTAATAACTGCCAATCTTTATACAAAAGTCACTGGAGCAAATTATCTCCTCACCCACCACCTCCAAGTTTTTAATCAATGTGTGTTTTAAACATTTTGGCTTTAGACCTTTTAATAAAAGGCATATATTTTACATGTATGTAATGTCATTTGACAGAATATGTCTTACAAAGTTACTATTAATGTGTTGCAAAAAGTAAATATGACATGTTTTTAAATGATCAAAGGGGACTTACTTCATGTTCACCAATACTGCCTTCAGTCCTCCAAGAAATCAGTGCTAACTTTAAGTCCTTTCTGCCTTTTATCCAGAGTTAGAAAGAGAACACCAAACACAGCCGCCAAACTCCACAATGCAGAGGATGGCAGAGACTGCCCATGAAGCATAAGGAGCACCAGATCTGATTGCTTTGCCTTGGCCCCTTGAACCAAAAGACACTGCGCACTACAAGCTGTGGGCCATTCCTAAAGCTTAGTTACTGGGCATGTCAGCTCAACTGTGGGGGAAAAAGGTGGTGAAATAAAAGCATCCAGAGCTGGGATGTTTTCTCTTGTGCCCTCTTGTTGGTGTTAGTAAGTGGCAGTGTTCCCATCGGAAAGCTGAGCAATTAGAGAAAAGTACCCAGAAGTTTCTCCATATATAAATTAGTAGAAAGACATATTCTTCTCCTTGAAGAGAGAAAATGTTCTAATTGGTATAAGTACCGCCAGCCACATCCTTCGACTATTTCCTCTTATAAGGGGAAAATTGAGAGAGCTCTTGGGGGTGCTATAAAACTGAGGCCACTTGCTAATTGAGGACAGTCTGAAGCTAATAAATGGGTCGAGTAAACATTTCTTTGCAAAAAGTATTATGACCAAGGTCTTTTAACCTTAAGTGACCTGAAGAAATGTCCCAAAGGGCAAACTGAAAGTGATAATGTGCCCTTTAAAAGTGACTATCAAACTTTTTCAGAACTTGTGCCCGGCAAAAAGCTTAACAATCACACTTACTCCTAGATACAGCTAATGAAAATTATTGAAAAGATTAGTCCAGAATTTTCATGCTACCTTATTAGAATGGTTACATCCGGTTATTTGGTCCTTTCTTTTGGCCGATTAATGATTT
Source organism: Colobus angolensis palliatus (assembly GCF_000951035.1). NCBI lineage: Eukaryota > Metazoa > Chordata > Mammalia > Primates > Cercopithecidae > Colobus > Colobus angolensis. The sequence goes on from NW_012113030.1 coordinate 2,356,319, forward strand.
TTCCCCTGAGGTAAATTGTGTGAACATGAGTTCAATTAATTTGATATTCCTAATCTCACTGACCTATTGAGTGGAAACAAAATGATATGTCAGTGCGGATAGGGGAGGGAAATGTAAAGAGTGAGGGAGGCACAAAACAAGTTATCAATATGTGGATAGCAGCATATAATTTGTTTTTGTTTTTGTTTTAAGTGCTGATTCTGGACAGGAATGATGGCTCACAACAGCAGTCCCAACACTTTGAAGGCCGAGGTGGGCAGATCACTGGAGGCCAAGAGTTTGAAACCAGCCAACATGGTGAAACCTCATCTCTACTAAAAATACAAAAATTAGCTGGGTGTGGTGGTGGGTGCCTGTAATCCCAGCTACTTGGGAGGCTGAGGCAGGAAAAATTGCTTTATTCTGGGAGGTGGAGGTTGCAGTGAGCCAAGATCGCACCACTGCACTCCAGCCTGGGCGACAGAACAAGACTCCATCTCAAAAAGAAACAGAAAAACAAAACAAAAAGTGTTGATTCTATTAAACGCCATGAGTGGGGAATTCACACTGGAGAAACTCATCCCATCTCATCTCAGGCTCCAATCCTTTCTTTCAAGAACCATCACACAAGAGTCCTTCATCAAGTGTCCCTTAATGCCCAGAGACAGAAATAAACCCATCTCCCCTGATGACAGTCTCTTTCTATCCTTTTATCAGTTTTATACAACATTTCTATTTCTTGAGGTACTCAACCACCTTGATTATCTCCAGAACCTTTAATATGCTAACATACATTGCTAATCTTTAACAGAAGGATATAGTGTACCTTTTTTCCCAAACTTATTTAACTAGAAACTTTTTTTCTAAAGTGTACCTTCCAGGACTAATGTCCTACCAAACACATTTTGGAAAATACTGCTTTAGGTTAAGAACAACCCTTTAACATTTTTCAGTATATCTGTTTAATCAGTTATGCATCTATCCCACAGTACTTGTGCAAGTGGATTTTCATATCTAAATTCTTTATTTGGGGAAACCAACAACCCAAACATAGTCTGGAAAACAGAGAGGAATGTGGTTTAACAGCAGCACATTCCTTCCTTTATTCGTTCAAAAGAATGTAAGGAACACCTACTGTGAGTCAGGCTCTATGCTAAGTGCTGGGCATACAGAAATGGCCAGGACTCAATTAATTACTTCTGTCAAAGTGCTCACTGTTTTCTGGAGGATGTAGACAGAATCATACACTGTACACACTGCCACAGCTATGACTCACATGGGAGTGCAGTATACAACCAGAGTAGCTTCATGTGGAAGCTTTGAATGTACACACGTAAAGAAACAATATGATATAGTATGATGAGTAACACTACACAAAATTTATACTCAACACAAAAAGAAATGTAACTCCATTTGGATATATCAGGGAATATTCACAAAAGAGGAGCTGTATCCTCCTTCCCTATTCTGTGATCACTAACAGTGGTCCAAATGTTTTATTGACATTCTTGTCCCTCAATAACTGAGAATTATTTACCAAAATACTGAAATGTAAAAGTATCACTCATCTAAAAATCAGCCAAAAATTCCTCTTTTTGCAACACAATTTGTATGCTTATAAATATAGGTCTATATAGCTGATAACAATTTGCTACTATACCTTGGGTATTTAGAATCCAATATCAAATAGATACTTGCTTCTCTAAAGTTGAAGTGAAGCATATGCTCTATGAATGCTTAGGACCTGTATTCACAGATAAGCGGAAATTACTTATTAATATTATGAATGAGAAGAATGTTAAAAATGTAAATTGGTTGTTTTCTAAAGCATCTAGCATCTTCAGCATTTGGAAAAAGAAAAGACTTCAAGATTATTGCTTAACGCTGTAAGTGATTTCTTGGACTACTTTGAACCTGCTGTGGACTAACTATTTTTCCAATTCCTCTATTTCAGTCACCAACAACTAAATGAAAATAAGCACCTAAAACTGACAAGAAAAGAACGTTCAGGTCTACCAAAAGAGAAGAATGCAATTTTCCTTCTTAGGAAGCAACTTTTAAAACTAGAAAGCAACAACCAATGTGTCACCTATGCTGTTTGCCCTGCCAGATACTCCCTCTGACTGAACCTTCAAGTTTTCCCATTTAATATAATGATACATTGTTGTAAACAGTGAAAAATAAGAAAGATCATATAGCCAACAACAGAGTTTTAATTAAATAAATTATGGTATACCTTCCTTAAAAAACAGTATTTATGCTCAAAATACAAAATGACAGAAATATTATTAGAATATAATATTAAAATATGAAATGTTATAAAATAAATCATGACAATCCTATAAATACAATTTTAAACACAGAAACTAAAGACTACAAGGAGGGGCAGGCATTGTGGCTCACACTCATATCCCTAGCACTTTGGGAGGCTAAGGCAGGAAGATCACTTGAGCTCCCCAGGAGTCTGAGACCAGCCTGGGTAACATAGTGAGAACCTGTATCTATAAATAAAAATTAAATAAGTAAATACTATAAGGACACATATCAACATAATCGTGATTATCACTGGGGATAGAGTTATTAGTGATTTTAATTTCTTCACTATGCTTTTCTCTATTTTTCAAATTAAGTTGGATTGGTTTCATTTTCTTATCAATATCTTTTTATTTTATTTATTTATTTTTTTTGAGACGGAGTCTCGTTGGGTCACCCAGTCTGGAGTGCAGTGGCGCTATCTTGGCTCACTGCAAGCTCTGCCTCCTGGGTTCACGCCAAGACAGGCTCTCCCTGTGTTGCTCAGGGTAGTCTTGAACTTCGTGTTCAAGTGAGCCTCCTGTCTCCACCTCTCAAAGCGCTGGGATTACAGGCATGAGCCACATTGATTTTAAAATAAAGAAAAAATAATATCCTCTTTAAGATACTTCCTTTTTATTTTATTTTTCCTTCAGAAGGCACTGTTTTAGGGCCTGGAATAGCAAACAGAATATTCTATTTCATATCATCCTTTCCCGAGAATATTTGTCAGCAGTTCTGTAAACAGAAGATCTAGTTTAAAGACTGCAGACCTGAGATGCATACTTAGGGTTACATCACAGCATATACAGCACCAACTAGAATTTCCCAATATACTATTGTTACCTGTTGTAAAGACAAAAATCTATTCCTAAGCATGTGGCTGTGCTATAATGATTCCTCTCTTAAGCTCGATGGTTTGATTCCCAAGACTGAAAATATCAGTAACCTCTCTTGGTTACAGATGTCACCAAACGCACGCATAAACTATGAATGGGATCTGATGTGGTTTGGATCTGTGTCCTTGCCCAGATTTCATGTCAAATTGTAATCCCCAGTGTTGGTGGAGCCTGGTGGGAGGTGATTGGATCTTGAAGGCAGATTTCCCACTTGGTACTGTTCTCATGACAGAGTTCTCACAAGATCTGGTTATTTAAAAGGATCTAGAACTAGGAATACCATTTGACCCAGCCATCCCATTACTGGGTATATACCCAAAGGATTATAAATCATGCTGCTATAAAGACACATGCACACGTATGTTTATTGCGGCACTATTCACAATAGCAAAGACTTGGAATCAACCCAAATGTCCATCAGTGACAGACTGGATTAAGAAAATGTGGCACATATATACCATGGAATACTATGCAGCCATAAAAAAGAATGAGTTCATGTCCTTTGTAGGGACATGGATGCAGCTGGAAACCATCATTCTCAGCAAACTATCACAAGAACAGAAAACCAAACACCACATGTTCCCACTCATAGGTGGGAATTGAACAATGAGATCACTTGGACACAGGAAGGGGAACATCACACACCAGGGCCTATTGTGGGGAGGGGGGAGGGGGGAGGGATAGCATTAGGAGATATACCTAATGTAAATGACAAGTTAATGGGTGCAGCACACCAACATGATGCTTGTATACATATGTAACAAACCTGCACATGTATCCTAGAACTTAAAGTATAAAAAAACAAGTGTGTAGCACCCCCTGCTTCTCTCTCTTGTTCCTGCTCCAGCGATGTGAAGATGCCTGCTCCCACTTTGCCCTCTGCCATGAGCCAAAGCTCCCTGAGGCCTCCCCAGAAGTAGATGCTGCCACGCTCCCTGTACACCCTTTGAAACCTTGTGCCAATTAAACCTCTTTTGTTTAAAAATTACCCAGTCTCAAATATTTCTTCATAGCAACGTGAGGACACACTAATAACACAGGATCTGAATGAATGCCCAACAGAAAGAGCTCTGCACCAGGTAGAAGTCAGGTCACCAAGGCTCTAGTCCTGGTTATGCTACTAAAATAGCTGTGAAACCTGGGTAAATTATAAGTCAGAGTATCAGTTTCCACATATGTAAAATTAGGGATTTCAAGGATTTACTTGTCTAAGGACTCTTCTGATAAAAGAACAAATGGCATCTGCAAATGCGTAAATATTATGGAGTCACATATAGAATGGAGTGATACTTCAGTTAACGTAAACAGCTATGAAAATATTCTCCAAGGGTCCAGAGCCTACAATCCACAAGCCCCTGGTCTTCCATTAGCTAAATGTATGAGTTTCTGAAAATCATCTCATATCTTTGGACCACTGTAAAACAAGGCAGGTGGAATAGATGATCTCCAAGTCCCTTCTAATGCTAAATTTTATTATTTGGGATTCAAAGAAAAGTCTAGATAGGACAAAGAGAAACCAGGTTTAAAAAATGACTAAAGTAAACATTAAATTCTCTAACTTCCCTTGTTTTTATACAGGATTAGATTTTCTTTAATTGTGCTATTTGGTAGAGGATTAAGTGAGAGTAACTACTATATTCTAGTAGATGGTAGGATATCAATTATTTCTTTAAAAAAGCATTATGATTAGGTTAAAATAGGGCAGACTCCAAGTCCATGGACCTATTAAACACCATTATGGACTTATTGTCTAGCACGGTGAGAAGAAGACAACTGGGATACATAGCATTTCAGTTACTTTTAAGGCTGTCCAAATGCTGTGGCAAGATTTCATTGTACTGAATAAGTGTCAAAAGGAGTTCAAGGTACATAGCAATTCAAAAGACACATTCCTTGCTCATATAAATTAGAAACAATTATGCTTTCCACCTATAGTCTGAGTACTGAATGATATAATAATTTTCAAAGATATGGGTAATATATAAGGATGTGGTCCCAAAGTCTTTCCTCACATCTCTTTTTATCCTACACACAATTCAGGTTAAAACTACTGCCTACATTTTTATTTTGATCATAACTCAGGACCCTGCTGCACTGTGGCCTGGCAATAGTTTTCCTTCCTGCATATGTGCTACGTGTATACCACATTCAGGAGTTGAACAGTTTTGTCATGAACAAGGACTGATTTGAGCATTAGTTGTGCTGACTATCACAGACCTGGCAGTTCACTGAGATTAGATCAACAATACAACAATACAACATTACAAAACCATCATCAAGGCTTGACAATATTGGTGATTTACCAAAGCCACCAAAATGGAATTTGGCCAATATCAATGCCCTCTCTATAATATACCTAATTTTTTTTGAGGTGTGAGTCAACATGCCCAGCCAATATACCTAAATTAAGGGCTTTTGTGGAATTTATTTAATTACACATATAATATTTATCCTTTACTTTCTATTTGTGATACTAGATAAATATTGCAGCTGTACATTTTACATTACAAGTTTCTGAGTCATTGAAAGACATTTGTAACAAAGAGGAATGTATAGGTATGTAATTATAGATTTTTGCATAATTATATAATACATGCAATGTACCATAAAAATAGGAGGCTACTGTCACATTGATTTCCACAAGTTACTATGTTCAGTTATAGCAAAAAGCCTACATGAACATGTCAACCTGATTCTGCTTAACAAGCATTTACAAAGTAGCTGCTAGGTACAGGGCACAGCGAAACATTCAGAGCATTCTTTAATCACTTCCTTGCCCTCAAGGGGCTTACAAGGACATTTTAGCTTCCCTTGCAGGTAAAACCCTTAGGTCAACGGTTCATTTTTTATAGAGTTCTTGGTAAGAGGTTTTGCTGGAAATTAAGGAACTATATATTTGCTACCAGCCTGTGTTTGGAAAGAGGACTATGGAACTGATCTTATTTGAAAGAAAATAGCCAGGATCTACTTGAAAATACTGAAATGTATGTTTCTACAACACAAATATTACGTGGATATTGCTTGCCCATTCCCAGCCTGGTTCTGAGAATACTAGGTTCATCAAGGGAAAAGGAAAAAGAAGAAAGTGATAGAGATAGAATTTGTTATATGTAAACAGCCCTAGGTTAGACTGAACAACAAATAACAACCAAGATATCTTACTAACACTTCAAAGATGGCATTTTTTTTATTTTTTTTTATTTTTTTTTGAGACAGAGTCTCGCTCTGTCGCTCGGGCTGGAGTGCAGTGACCGGATCTCAGCTCACTGCAAGCTCCGCCTCCCGGGTTTACGCTATTCTCCTGCCTCAGCCTCCCGAGTAGCTGGGACTACAGGCGCCCGCCACCTCGCCCGGCTAGTTTTTTGTATTTTTTAGTAGAGACGGGGTTTCACCGTGTTAGCCAGGATGGTCTCGATCTCCTGACCTAGTGATCCGCCCGTCTCAATGAGACTCAAAGGGCTTAGGAAATTTGCCTGAAGTCACACAGCCATGCTGTGGCAGAACCAAGATTCTAATCAAAGGATGTCTCACCACAAATTTCCACTCATCAGCTGCCTCTACGAAAAGATGATGGATACCTATGCAGGTACCTACCATTAGTCAAAACAAATATCTTTGACTTTAACTTTAATGCTGCACAAAGCATTATGAGCACCTTTTCAGTTTTTTTCTTTTTAAACTTCCTCTATAGCTAGACCCTTATCTTTGACTTCTAGTGTTTTTTTTTTTTTTTTTTTGTCAATGGTAAAAGCTCAAAGAGTGTGTAACATTTACTAACTGTTGGCACAGAGTTGAAATAGGTTTCAAATTGTTCCTTCTTACTTGTATAAGCATAAAATCCAATCCCTTCATTGATTGAATACAAAGTCAGGTTTCAAGAGCACAAAGACCAGGTCTCTAACTGACTGCTACATTCAATTGTCTTGTCTCAAATAACATAAACTAACATACGGAAACCTCCAGACTAAAGATCTGGTCAGGAAACCAGAAGCAGACTTCAACCAACATAATTTTTCATTCCAGTTTTAGATGGTGGTGGAATTAGTTGGGTAAGATGGAATATACTGACACTCAGTACAGGCTATATCAAATTGTCATAAAGAGAAGAGACTATTAGAAATATAAGGACTAGGAGAAGCCAAATATCTTTCTATCAGTCAAGAAGCAATGAGAATGTGATTCTAAGATAAGAAACCTAAGAATTCAGCAAGCAAAAACTTATACAAGAAAAGTTATGTTACAATCTGTGTTTAGACAACTGTGTTTTGCCTTGTATTGTTTTGTTTTGTTTTTGAGAGAGTCTGACTCTGTCGCCCAGGCTAGAATGTAGTGGTGTGATCATGGCTCACCGAAGCCTTGACCACTGCTGCCAGGCTGAGGTGATCCTTCCACCTCAGTCTCCAGGTAGCTGGGACTACAAGCATGCACCCCTACGCTCATCTAAATTTTTGGTATTTTCTGTGGAGATGGAGTTTTGCCATGTTGCCCAGGCTGGTCTTGAATTCCTGAGCTCAAGCGATCTGCCACCTCAACCTCCCAAAATGCTGGGATTACATGTGTGAGCCACTGCACCTAGCCCAGCATTATGATTTCTTGGTTAGCACAAATACATAATTTTAATGATGCTGTTCAGTACAGTAAAAGCATTAGCCACCTGTGGCTACTTAAATTGAGTAAAACTAAATAAAATTAAAAATTCATTTCCTTAATCTTCCAGCCACATTTCAAGCACTCAACAGTTGCATATGGCTAGTAGCTACTGTATTGAACAGGACTGATCCAAGATGTTTCCATCAATGCAGAAAGGTGTGCTGGAAAGTGCTGGGTTAGAAGGATGAGATATGAGAACTATCGCTTCCATTTAAAGAAACTCCTGCCTTCTCATCCAACACTGACTTCATAACACTCATATAATGACAGCTATACTCCACAGTCTCATAAATTTCACTTTCTTTGATTCACAACCTAGAAAAACCAAACAACTGGCACTTTATTATGCACAGTGGCAGGTCAGCATCTAGTTTGGAGACACTATTGTCCTTTCTGTTGGCAACCGTTATCTTGTGCAGTTCCATTTGTCTGGATTAGAACACAGTTCTTGTGAGAAAATGGAAAACATGATGTTCCCCCTTCAGCAATGACCCCAATTTACCCAGTGTTCCTTTTGGGATTGTTCCTATGTGACCATGAAGCGCATTTCATACCAACCGTAATCCTGCACTTGCAAACAACTAGAGTAACTCAAGATAATAAAAGGATTGATCCTAGATAGAGGAAAGCTGTGAACTGCTGCACATCCAATATTCTCTCATTGAAATATATTGTGTTAAAACATTGTGTTAAATAACGATTAACTAACAGTGATTAAAAAAAAAAAAAATCCACCCAGGAGGCAGACAATCAATATTCCACTGGTTGCCTACAGCCCTTAAAATAGGTTTAAAGTCTTTTTTAACTATATTATAGGGCTCCAAAGTTCTTACGATTAATTCCTCAATCATATGTATTCTATTTAAGTTATATTTATATTTATCCTATTCTCATTATTTCATTCTACCTAATTCTTGCCTATATTGAAGTCTCCAAATTCATTTGAGAATTATTTGAATAACTTTTCTCAAAACCAATGCCTCTGGCATTATGTTAAAACTTTTAGGCTTAGTGCAGTTGCATACAACTGTAATCCCAGCACTTTGGGAGGCGGAGGTGGGAGAATCGCTTGAGGCCAGGGGTTCAAGACCAGCTGGGCAACATAGTGACAGCCTGTCTCTACAAAAAAAAAAAAAAAAAAAAGTTTAAATTATCCAGGCATGGTGGTGCATGCCTGTAGTCCCAGCTAACTTGAGATGCTAAGACAGGAGGATTGCTTGAGCCCAGGAGTTAGAGGCTGCAATGAGCTATGATTGGGCCTCTGTACTAGAGCCTGTGTGACAGAGAAAAACTCTGTTTCTGCAAAGATTAATACATTTTTTAAAAAATTAACTTTTGAAAGACTTTTGTTTTAAACAAGGACTCAGTATTCATAGTATAAGAATGACAAAGAATAAAAATAAAGCCAAGTCTTGCTATTAAAGCAGGCTAGATTCCACGACATACATCCTTGAAGACAACTGCGAGATATGCTTGCTCTGTGTTAATATGGAAACTGGATCCATCCTATGATTGTTTTTAACTTCTCTACTTACAATAAGCATATGTAACATGTTATAATGCTTAGAGCATAAATATAAGGAAAAACAATACAGTACATTACTGTGGCTGCAACTATGACAGGAACTCTGACCTAAGCAAAAATAAATGGAAATTATTTCTTAAATTTGCAGCAGCCTGTGTGCAGTGCATGGCTCTTTGAGACACACAGGCCCTGAGACAGACTTACAGGCAGAGAAGATTTGGTGGTTTCTCATTAGGCCCCTGGCAGTGAGTATTTCAGAAAATTAAGTAGTTTATGGAGCACATACTCTTGAGACATTCCCTTGCTTGATTAGATGAGGCAACAATACAATGTGGATGTGAATTCTAAACAGATGGGGAAAATAACCATAGAAAAGGAACTGCTGGCTTTGGCCAAACTGTAAAAGGGTTCTCCTAACGGGCTAGCAGAATATGATTCCTGGAGAAAGAAGTTAGAGGGGATCTGGCCACTACAAACAAAAAGCCAAAGTTAAATGCCCCATCACTGGGAAGAAGGGAGATGATAATAATCAGAGAGAAAAACAAGGGGTGTTTCAGAGTTGCTGGTAATCTATTTCTTGACTAGTGATGACTAAACACTTTTACACACTTTTAATAATTCAGAAAACTCTACACTTATAATTTGTGTAATTTGTGCACCTTTCCATATGTATGTTACACTTAAAGGAAATGAAGTTAAATGCCCCACTCCTTAACTGAGATTCACAGAGACTAACCTCAGAATCTGTGGGTTTCTGTGAAAGAAGTAACAAAAAGGAATTTGTTCAATGTTAACACTAAGGCATATCACTGAGTGAGACACACATTGTTGTGATGACATTTCATCTTACTGAGTACCTTTGTGAACATTCTGTTGTGGCATTAGTCCAAACTCATTGCTGCACACTAAACAAGATGTTCTCTGACTGTTTGGTGCTAACCAATGCTGTTGTCTGTCAGCAGGCAGATATAGAGGACCTCATAGATACACAGCACTGTCTGCACTGGCCATTGTGACAAGAGAAGTGTTCTGCACAGTGAGATTAAAATGACTTGTGAATTTTTTTCACAAGTAAAAAGTATAAAATAATACAATTCATACTAAATTATAAGGGCTAAAGGAAGTGTCATGCATGTCCGTGTGAAGAGATCACCAAACAGGCTTTGTGTGAGCAATAAAGCTTTTTAATCATCTGGGTGCAGGGCAGGCTGAGTCCGAAAAGAGAGTCAGCGAAGAGAGATAAGGGTGGGGCCATTTTATAGGATTTGGGTAGGTAAAGGAAAATTACAGTCAAAGGGGGGTTGTTCTCTGGCGGGCAGGAGTGGGAGTCACAAGGTGCTCAGTGGGGGAGCTTTTTGAGTCAGCATGAGCCCAGAAAAGGACTTTTACTAGGTAATGTCATCACTTAAGGCAAGGACTAGTCATTTTCACTTCTTTTGTGGTGGAATGTCATCAGTTAAGGTGGGATGGGACATTTTCACTTCTCTTGTGATTCTTCAGTTACTTCAGGCCATCTGGGTGTATATGTGCAAGTCACAGGGGATGCGATGGCTTGGCTTAGAGTCAGAAGTCTGACATTCCTGCCTTCTTATATTAATAAGAAAAATAAAACAAAATAGTGTTGAAGTGTTGGGGGGGTGAAAATTTTGGGGGGATGGTATGGAGAGAGAATGGGCAATGTTTCTCAGGGCTCCTTCAAGTGGGATTAGGGATGGCGTGGGAACCTAGAGTGGGACAGATTAAGCTGAAGGGAGATCTTGTGGTAAGAGGTGATATTGTGGGGTTGTTAGGAGCATTTGTCACATAGAATGATTGGTAATGGCCTGGATGTGGTTTTCTGTGAATTGAAAAACTAAACGGAAGATATGAGGTCTGTATAAGAGAAGGAGAAAAAACAGGTATTGAAGGACTAAGAATTGGGAGGACTTAGGACATCTAATTAGAGAGTGCCTAAGGAGGTTCAGCATAGCCTTGCCAGCAAAGATATTTATTTACCTTAAAAGGGAATTTAGAGTGGCAGTTTGGGATAGCACCAGGAGATATCAGCTGTGATGGCTTGGAGAAACAGTGCAAACTGGCAGTGTAAACACGAGCAGGGCATTTATGAGTAGTTGAGAAGGTGAATAGGAGTATGACTAGACAGAAGATAGTAGGGATGACAAGTTTTTTGGGGCGCAGCCCAAGTTGATCTGGTGTCTGGAATGAGACTGGGACCTAATAAAAAGGAGTGTCCACACAGGAGCTCAAATGGGCTAGAACCTGTAGCATTCCGAGGACAGGCCTGAATTCTGAAAAGGGAAAGTGGTAAAAGTATTGTCTAGTCCTTTTTAAGTTGGTGACTGAGCTTGGTGAGGTGTGTTTTTAAAAGACCATTAGTCCGCTCTACCTTTCCTGAAGACTGAGGACGGTAAAGGATATAAAGGTTTCACTGAATACCAAGAGCCTGAGAAACTGCTTGGGTGATTTGACTAGTAAAGGCTGGTCCGATATCAGACTATATACTGGTGGGAAGGCCAAACTGAGCAATTATGTCTAACAGAAGGGAAGAAATGACCGTGGTGGCCTTCTCAGAGCCTGTGGGAAAGGTCTCTACCCATCCAGTGAAAGTGTATTTTCCTTGATCTAAGAACCATTTGCTTTGTGTAGGAAGAGATTGATAGGTGGAAGTTTCAGTGGGGGAGTAGGTGGGAGTGGCCGATGTGAAGGAGGAAACCTGCCATGAGGGATAGAAGTTGGAACACTAGCTGCTTTTTTAGCTAACTTATCAGCAGAAGCATTGTCCTGAGCGATGGTTGGGGGAAGAAATTGGAAGTTATGAGAACTGTAGAGAGTTGAGCATAGTTTGTGATTTTTTAGGGCCTCTAACAGTATTAAAGCAGTGGCAGCCACTGCGTGCAGACATGAGGGCTAGGCTAAAACAGTAAGGTCAAGTTGTTTGGACAGAAAGGCTACAGGACGTGGTCCCAGCTCTTGTGTAAGAATTCTGTCCGCACTAATCATGCCTAGGAAGGAAAGGAGTTGTTGTTTTGTAGAAGGGATTGGGGTTTGGGAGATGAGCCGGACACGATCAGCAGGGAGAGTAAGTGTGTATTTATGAGAATTACACTGAGATAGGTAACAGATGAGGAAGAAATTTGGGCTTGACTGAAGTAATGGGAGCTGTCCGTGAGGCCTTGCAGCAGTACAGCCTAGGTAATTTGCTGAGCCTGATGGGTGTCAGGGTCAGTCCAAGTGAAAGCGAAGAGAGGCTGGGATGAAGGTGGTAAAGGAATAGTAAAGAAAGTATGTTTGAGATCCAGAACAGAATAATGGGTTGTGGAGGGAGGTATTGAGGATAGGAGAGTATATGGCTTTGGCACCACAGAGTGGATAGGCAAGACAATTTGGTTGATAAGGTGCAGATCTTGAACTAACCTGTAAGCCTTGTCTGGTTTTAGGATAGGTAAAATGGGGGAATTGTAAGGGGACTTTACAGGCTTTAAAACGCCATGCTGTAGCAGGTGAGTGATAACAGGCTTTAATCCTTTTAAAGCATGCTGTGGGATGAGATATTGGCATTGAGTGGAGTAAGGGTGATTAGGTTTTAATGGGATGGTAAGGGGTGCATGATCAGTCGCCAAGGAGGGAGTAGAGGTGTCCTATACTTGTGGGTTAAGGTGGGGATATGAGGGGAGGATGTGAAGGAGGCTTTGAACTGGGGGAAAAGGCAGCAATGAGGTGTGGCTGTAGCCTAGGAATAGTCAGGGAAGCAGATAATTTAGTTAAAATGTCTCGAACTAATAAAGGAGCTGGGCAGGTGGGGATAACTAAAAAGGAGTGTATAAAAGAATACTGTCCAAATTGGCACCAGAGTTGGGGAGTTTTAAGAAGTTTAGAAGCCTGGCCATCAATACCCACAACAGTTATGGAGGCAAGGCAGACAGGCCCTTGAAAAGAAGGTAATGTGGAATGGGTAGCCTCTGTATTGATTAAGAAGGGGATGGACTTACCCTCCACTGTAAGAGTTACCCAAAGCATCTGTGATGGTTCAGACTTCCGAGGCAATGGGGCAGCGTCAGTCTTCAACTGCTAAGCTGAGAAGGTCTGGGAAGGAGCCAGTCAGAGAGCCTTGGGCCAGAGCTCCAGGGGCTCTGGGAGTGGCTGCCAGGCGAGTTGGACAGTCTGATTTCCAGTGGGGTCCCACACAGATGGGACACGGCTTAGGAGGAATCCCAGGCTGCGGGCATTCCTTGGCCCAGTGGCCAGATTTCCAGCACCTGTGGCAAGCTCCTGGGGAAGGAGGTTCTGGAGGAACCCCTGGCAGCTGCGGTTCAGGTGTTTGGAGTTGTGTGTTGGAGATGTGGCTAGGGTTTGTCTCATAGCGGAGGCAAGGAATTGCAACTCAGAAACAAGCTGCTACTTGGCTGCCTCTACTCTATTATTGTACACCTTGAAGGCAAGGTTCATTAAGTCCTGTTGTGGGGTTTGAGGGCCAGAATTTAATTTTTGGAGCGTTATTTAATGTTGGGAGCAGATTAGGTAATAAAATAAAACGCATATAAAGAATAAGACGGCCTTCTGACCTTTCAGGGTCTAGGGCTGTAAAGTGTCTCAGGGTTGCTGCCGAATGAGCCATGAACTGGGCTGGGTTTTTCATATTTGATGAAAAAGAGCCTAAACGCTAACTGATTTGGGAGAGGTTGGAGAAAGAAAAATGAGCATTAACCTTGACTATGCCTTTAGCTCTAGCCACTTTTTTAAGAGGAAATTTCTGGGCAGGTGCGGGAGGGCTAGTCGAGGAAGGAAACTGTAAGCCAGACTGGGTGTGAGGAGAGGAGGTGATAAATGGATTATAGGGTGGGGGAGCGGAGGCTGAGATAAAATTGGGACCTCGCACGGCCTGGCGAGGAGGGGAGAGGTCAGACAGGTCTGCAGAAAAGGAAGACTGGAAAGACTCAGTGATGCTTGGGGTTGGGACTGAGGGGACAGGCGGGAGGGAAAGAAGGAAGATTTGGGACGAGTTGCATTGGGAACAGAGACTAGGAGGGACCAACGTGTAAAAGAATGCCTGGACGTCAGGCACCTCAGACCGTTTGCCCATTTTACGACAAGAATTATTTAGATCTTGTAGGATGGAAAAATCTAAAGTGCCATTTTCTGGCTATTTGGAACTACTGTTGAGTTTGTATTGGGGTCAAACGGCATCGTAGAAGAAAATAAGGCATTAGGTTTTAGGTCAGGTGTGAGTTGAAGAGGTTTTAAATTCTTGAGAACACAGGCTAAGGGAGAAGAAGGAGGAAGGGAGGGTGGAAGGTTGCCCATAGTGAAGGAGGCAAGCCCAGAGAAAAGAAAGAGTAGAGATATGGAGAGAAGGAGTTCGGGGGTTCTTGCCCTCCAGAAAAGCGGGAAAGGGGTCGGGGCATGGAAATAAGGGTTTGGGGCGCAAAAATAAGAGGTTGGGGCACAAAAATAAGAGGTTGGGGTTCTTGCCCCTCCCCCAGAAAAGCAGCGAAGGGGTAGAAACAGGGAGGTTGGGGTGCAAAAATAAGAGGTCAGGGTTCTTGCCCCTCCCCCAGAAAAGCAGAGAAGGGGTAGAAACAGGGAGATAAGGGGTTGGGGTTCTTGCCCCTCCCCCAGAAAAGCAGAGAAGGGGTAGAGACAGGGAGAGAAGGGGTCAGGGTGCTTGTCCCTCCCCCAGAAAAGCAGAGAAGGGGTAGAGACAGGAGAGAAGGGGTCAGGGTGCTTGCCCCTCCCCCAGAAAAGCAGAGAAGGGGTAGAGACAGGGAGAGAAGGGGTTGGGGTGCTTGCCCCTCCCCCCAAAAAGCGGGACTTGCCGCTAAGGGTGAAGGACCAAGGCAGGTGTCCCTGCAGTGTGGTCAGACACCTCTGAAACGAGGGTGAGTAATCAGAGAGGCATCCCTGCAATGATTAAACACCAAGGGAAGGCTGCCTTCCCCAGTCCATGACCGGTGCTGGAGTTCTGGGTCCACGGATAAAACGTGTCTCCTTTGTCTCTACCAGAAAATGAAGGGAATTGAAATTAAGAGAAGGGAGAGATTGAAGGGTGGCACCAAGACTGAAAGGAGAAAGAGGTCAAGGGATAGTCAGAGAGGTTGGAGAAGAGAGTAAAAAGAGGCCACTTACCTGATTTAATATTGGTGAGATGTTCCTTGGGCTGGTAGGACCAGAAGTCGTAGGTGGATCTTTCTCACAGAGCAAACAGCAGGAGGACAGGGGATTGATCTTCCAAGGGGGGTCCCCTGATTCGAGTCACGGCACCAAAATGTCATGCGTGCCCATGTGAAGAGACCACCAAACAGGCTTTGTGTGAGCAATAAAGCTTTTTAATCACCTGGGTGCAGGTGGGCTGAGTCCGAAAAGAGAGTCAGCGAAGGGAGATAAGGGTGGGGCCATTTTATAGGATTTGGGTAGGTAAAGGAAAATTACAGTCAAAGGGGGGTTGTTCTCTGGTGGGCAGGAGTGGGAGTCACAAGGTGCTCAGTGGGGGAGCTTTTTGAGTCAGGATGAGCCCAGAAAAGGACTTTGACTAGGTAATGTCATCACTTAAGGCAAGGAGCGGTCATTTTCACTTCTTTTGTGGTGGAATGTCATTGGTTAAGGTGGAGCAGGGCATTTTCACTTCTTTTGTGATTCTTCAGTTACTTCAGGCCATCTGGGCGTATATATACGTGCAAGTTACAGGGGATGTGATGGCTTGGATTGGGCTCAGAGGCCTGACAGGAAGAATGACTAACCACCTATATTATTTTAATTAAAGAGGAACTCCAAGAATTGGCAACAGTCTTTGTTTTTTATTTTGAGACAGGGTCTCTCTCTGCTGCCCAGGCTGGAGTGCAGTGATGCAAACACAGCTTATAGCAGTCTCAATGACTTGGGCTCAAGCAATCCTCCTGCCTCAGACTCCTGAATAGCTGGGACCACTGGTGCACACCACCACACTCCACTAATTTCTAAAATTTTTGTAGAGATGGGATCTTGCTATGTTGTCCAGGCTGGTCTTAAACTCCTGCACTTGGGTGATCCTGCCACCTCAGCCTCCCAAAGTGCCAGGATTACAGTCGTAAGCCACTGCACCCAGCCCACAGGCAGTAATTTATAAAGAAAAGAAATTTATTTTTCACAGTTCTGAAGGCTGGGAAGTCCAATATCAAGATGGCAACATCTGTTGAGGGCCTTCCTGCTGCATCATCCCATGGTGGAAGGCAGAAGGTCAAGAGAGCACACGCATGAGAATGCAAGAACAAAAGGGGACCAAACTCATCCTTTATTCAGGAGCCCACTCTCACGCGAACACCATTAATCCATTCATGAGGGCCTTGTCTCTCAAAAGTCCTATCTCCAAACGTTGTTGTATTGGGGATTATGTTTCTCACACAGGAACTTTGCGGGGACACATTCAAACCACAGCATAGGGTGAAGGAGAACCTTACAAGCAGAGGAGCTGGAATTCAAAACCCGGCAGCCTGGTTCTGTCTTAACCACTATACTCACAGGAAAGCTGGGAGAGGACAGCAGAGGTTGAAAGTGCAAATTTAAAGGTGGGTCTGAAAAAACAAGTCAAGAATTTCACCTTGCTGATGATAGACATATATGAGGTAAAATAGAAAGACTTTTCAGGCAACTGTTTCTGGAGGGACTGGAAGAGCTTCTGATGCCACTGAATTCCTTGACATGTTCTGTAACTTTAGCTTCCACGGCACTCTTTTCTTCGATTCTCTCTACCTCTCTGATGATTCATCTTTTGAATTTATGTCTCTTTCTTTTCCCTCTCCATTTTCTCTGGCATTTTTCAGGGTTCTGAATGTGCTCCTTTTCTAACTTTCTGGCTTCTCTCACAGCTATAATTCTTTTTATTTTTTTTTAAGACAGGGTCTCACTCTGTTACCCAGGCTGGAGTGCAGTGGCACAAACACAGCTCACTGCAGCCTCGACTTCCCCAGGCACAGGTGATCCTCCCACTTCAGCCTCCCAATTAACTGGGGCTACAGGCACACACCACCATATCAAGCTAATTTTTGTATTATTTTAGAGATGGGGTTTCGCCATGTTGCCCAGGCTGGTCTCAAACTCCTGGGCTCAAGCAATCCTCCTGCCTCAGCCTCCCAAAGAGCTGGGTTTACAGGCATGACCCAGAAAGATATGATACTTAACAGGGCTGTGGATGGGGGGATCTTTAAGTATTGCAGATAAGGATGTTGTTTTAAAATCCCCTCAGGTGATCCTGATACACATACCCCACCCTACTGTGTGCACTCGTGCACACACACATATACACACATGCAAACACACAACCACGAGAATCACTGGCTGATAAATATGCTGATGACTCTCAAACTTTTTTGGACACCTCATCTATTTCCCAACCACCTACTGAACAATTCCAACCTCAGACACATAAATCATACATAACTATTCCCCAGGCCCTCTGTTGACATTCCCTGTCATGCCGAATGGTATCAGACCTCAGCTCACAGTCTCTGTGAGGCTCTTTCTCCACTGACTTCCCAAATCCAATCTACCACCAAATCCATGTGATTCTCCTTCAAATGCAGTCCTCTTTCTCTTTCCCACTGCCACTGCAACAACCTTGAATTCCTGGGTTCAACTGACTTTTCACCCACCCTCCTCTAAATAAATGCAACAACCTTCCAACTAGTCCCCTTATGCTAATCCAGCCTCTGTATCACCAATTTATCTCCCCTAAGTAGAATCTACACATCCCCCTTTGTAAACAAATACCTCATATACCATAAAAAAATAAACCACCAACACCTGCCCTAACCCACCTCTATAACTCCATTACTGTTCCCTGTCTCCTTCCCCTCCTCCAGACCCTACACATCAATCACTCTAAACCCGTTGTCCCTCTATGAGTGGACAATAAGCTTTCATGCTTCCATGCTACAAGTGCTACTTCCTCTGCCTAGCATATCCTTGTTTGCTCAGAAAACTCCTACTAACCCTTCAGTACCCAACATAATTATTTACTTCCTCAGTAAAATCATTCCTGGCTCCCACTTCTAGGTCTCACAGTACTGGGAGACTCCTGCAGGTGCAGGACCGAACTTATACCATGATATCCTCTCATGCCCAAGCTCAGTATCTGGCAACTGGAAAAAAACTCAATACAGTCAATGTTTTTGCTCAATGAAGACCTGAGAAACCTGACCCAGGAAGTTAAGTAGCTATTGAGATCATCTAATCAAAAAGCTGTAAACTACAAAAGTAATGGTGATCAAAATGGAGAGAGGGAGGTGGGCCAGAGAGGTTAGCGACAGTCTTGATGAGGAGTATACAAAACAGAATAAAGATCAGAATAACCAATGTTTGCACTTGTGAGATTTGAAGGTTGATGGTTCATGAATAGTACTAGAGAAATTAGGAACATTTATTCCCTATGATGGGTCCTTTTATATCAAACTTAAATTATGTAGAAAACACGTGAAAATTATTTCAAATAATTGTAGAATTAAGAGAGCCTCTAAGTAAAATAATTATCCTTATGTCCTCAATGGCAGAGTTATTACTAGAAATCAAGTGTCCTGACACTCAGTACTTTTTCTGCTGTAGTATCCTGACTCTTTAGATTCCAAGTTCTGGACTTGAAAGCTGACTGTTTCAGCAAGGCACAGTGGCTTGTGCCTATAATCCCAGCTACTCTGGAGGCTGAGGTGGAGAATAGCTCAAGCCCAGGAGGTCAAGGCTGCAGTGAGCCATGCTCACTCCGCTGCACTCTAGCCTGGGTGACACAGTGAGATTCCATCTCTTTAAAAACAAAAACAAAAACAGACAAACAGCAACAACAAAAATCTGACTATTCCAGAAAAGGTGTTGAAATATAGGGAGTTACCAGATGAATTCCCTTGAAAGGGAGCTTCATAATCAACCTTAATATTGTATGTCTTGGCCAACCAAGCATGGTGGCTCATGCTTGTAATCCCAGCACTTTGAGAAACCCCAGCAAAAGGATCACTTGAGTCCCAGAGTTGAAGACCAACCTGGGCAACATAGCAGCAAAATCTCATCTCTCTCTCTTTCTCTCTCTCTCTCTCTC
>NW_012113030.1:2375967-2424342 GCF_000951035.1 Colobus angolensis palliatus
TGATCCGCCTGCCTTGGCCTCCCAAAGTGCTGGGATTACAGGCGTAAGCCACCATGCCTGGGCATCTACAAAATATATTTTAAAATTAGCTGGGAATGGTGGTGTGCACCTGTCGCCCAGCCACTCAGGAGGCTGAGATGGCAGTATCACTTGAGCCCAAGAAGTTTCAGGCTGCAGTGAGCTATGATTATGCCACTGTAATCCAGCCTGGGGAACAGAGGAAGATCCTATCTCTAAAAACACATAATAAAAACCATTTTAATAGTTGCCCAGGCTGGTCTCCAACTCCTAGGCTCAAAAGATCCTCCCACCTCGGCTTCCCAAAGTGCTGAAATTACAGGCATGAGCCACCATGTCCAGCAGAAAAACTAAAAATTCTATGTCTTCTCTACAATTCTTGCCCTTGGCAAATTTACTTGACATCATTTTTATGGAACCGCCTCCATTTCATTTCATCCCACGTCTTCCCTGAATCTGAATCCTATGGCATCCTCATCATTGATTCAACAAGGACACTAATTTTTCCCTACACATTGTAACAATTTTGTTGAATGGGAAAAGTAGTAGAGTGCTATGATCCTTCATGAGAGCTCTGAAGCCAAATTACCTCAGTTTGAATCCCAGTGCTGCCACTGATAACATCAGCATGTGTTAGCTAACTTCCTCAGTTTCCTAATTTTTTAAATGAAATTGTTGGCAGGTCCCATAAAACCTGGTTCTGCTCTAATCTTAGAACAGTACTTTGCACATAGTAAGTGCTCAGTAAATGGTATGTATTATGATAATAATTATTATTATCACTTACATAGTGATAGTTCAGTGACTAGTCCATCTTACTATCTGTATTAATGTTTTCTGTCTTAGCTTATAAATTCCTTAGTTGTCTATGGGAATGGAAAGATGGACATGTAATCAAAGGTTTGGAATGATACCTAGCACAGAACTAAACATCACAACTAATTAGAAATAGACATTCAATAAACTAGGGAGACACTCTGATCTTCTAACTGCACTCTAGTAGTTATTTTAGTGTGTGCTAGTTTCCCCTCTGTCTTTAAAATGAACTGTTCTCAACTATTAATTAAAATGGTCTTGTCAAATTATGAGTTTATCTCACCTTGAAATCAAATCAAAAAGAACAAACAGTAGAAAAGCATGAGTTTAAATAGCCTTTCATGCCTAAGTATGATTATGCACAGAGAAAGAAACAGAAAATAAATATTTATTTGTCCAGAATTCAGCTGTATGAATCCAGGAAACAATTTTTTTCCTGTTACTATTAATTAAAGATGTGGATATTCCCACATGCCAGAGATATTGTTATAATTAAGTTCTTTTAAAAATGTGTTATTAATATTTCAACAATCTGGAAATCATACTCCTAGGTTTTCACCCAAATGAGTTGGAAACTTATGTTCATGAAAAACCTGCACACAAATGTTAGCTTTATAGCAGCATTATTCATAATTGCCAAAATCTGGAAGCAACCGAAATGTCCTTAAATAGTTGAATGAATATAAAAATTGCGCTATAAGTTGTACAATGGAATATTATTCAGCAATTGAAAAAAATGAGCTATTGAGCAACAAAAAAACATGGGAAACCATAAATGTATATTGCTTGGTGAAAGAAACCAGTCTGGAAAGGCTACATATTGTATCATTTCAACTATATGACAATCTGGAAAAGAAAAAAATTGTGCAGAGAGTAGAAAGATGAGTGATTGTAGGAGAAATAGGGCAGGGGAAATGAGGAGAGAAAAATAGGTGGAACACAAGAAATTTTTAGAGCAGTGAAAACTATTCTGTATGTCTGAAATCTGTATGGCACTAACTTTTAAATGCTGGTATTAAATAAATATAAATACTAGTATTATGTTTATGTTTAAATATTATTATTTATGTCAATATAATGTCAATTACATTTCCTTTCAAAATTTAATTTTGCCCAATATGCAAAAACACAATTATAATTTCTTATTGGAAGCATATATGCCAGCTTAAAAAGCAGCATAGATACCAGCTGATTTTCTTAAAGAATGTTGTCATTGTTTATAAGACATATATGATTATATTAAGATAAAACATAAAGTAAATAAGAAAACCTCCTTTAGTAGCTATCACATGCATCATTTGTGCCAGCTGCCTGACTTTTATACATTACTATACTGTAGGATCATGAGTAAAGCCAAAAAGAATGTGGATGATGTGGTATATATAAGTCATCAATATTATGTAGTCAGCCTAATCTACAGAGTGGTAATTATTTCCACTATTCTCAAAAGTAAAAGATATATCATTAATGGAGCCATAAGGCATCAACTCTTCCTTAAAATGTACAGTCTACTACCATTTAACATGTCTGTATGTCAATGAATTCATTCTACGGATATTAATTAACAACTGACACTCAATAAAATATGTAGAAAAAATTAAAGTATGCTAAAGGTGAATCATCCATTAAGGACACATTCATCAATGTGAATACAATATTAGTATTCACCTTTACAGTGCTTTTACTTATGTTGCTTACATGCCTAGATTCCTTTTTGCCTTGATTTTGCCCCAAAACTTGTTTCTTAAAATATTTGCTCATATTCCACTTGCTTCTCTCCTGAGTGATTATCAGTCGCTTAGGATGTTAGATGGTGACAAGAGAACCAGATGTAATATCCCACCCCTAAACACTCATTTATTCCCAGGTGACTATTTAAAAAGCAACTCAAGAAATATGATCCCATTTTCAGAAAACTGAGACAAGGAGAATGACAATAAAAGAGATAAAGAAAAAAACAACAAACAGTAGTTCTAGAAATTTTACCTACCTCAATTAAGGTATATACTTTGGTATGTAAGGGAATCATATTCAAAATTTATAAGATATGGCCTTTATGCCATTTATTTTTATTTAAACTAAATTTCAAAACAAATAATTCTTATTAACTATTTAAAATTTGAGAGAAGACGTGAAGATTTTCATTGTAGACCATGTTTTCTTAAATTAAAATCTCCATAGCAAAGTGATTTTCAGTATATAGCATTCTTACTACTGATAGAAATAACAGTCTGTTATTACTTATATAGCTCTGCCTTAAATTCATTTGTTCATGTACATTAATTTAATGTCTTTGGACAATATCTCTTATCTTTTATCAATTTCCTATGCATTTCTAATAGCTCCAACTGCTAATTTTCCTTCATTGAAATGTTAAATATTATTTATGAGCTCCTTAAAAATCTATATATACTAATATGTTATAATTACATTGATTTTCATAAAGAAAAATTAGTTCTGAAAAAGAAGAAGCTATTCTAAATGTTTATATTCTATCCTAAAAAATAGTCGTCAACTGAATTTTTTGTTAAATTATGTTGCAGTATTTTACCAATGTTCTTTGGTTCAGTATAAATGATATGGTAAATTTGCATTCAAATTCATGGAACTTTTGAAATCTGTTTCCCATTTAGCTGGCCAGCCAAAAACAATATTTTCATTTGTAAACAGCTGTTTCATAATCAGCTCTTTTGTACTATGTGGAATTCCATAAAAGACAGAAAATTTTGTTTAAAATACAGGAATTGCATTAATCCACTGCAAATCATCGATTAGTTTTCTTATACTACCACACATTTAACTTATAAGGAAAGATTTTAAAGAAAATTTAATCTTGTGTCCAAATATAACATTACTTTAAACATGAGGTCATCTAAACATCTGTCTCCAATATATCACTGGGGATTTAAATCAAAAGACTGCTAAACATGTACAATCATTTTGAAAATAAATAACAGGACAAATTCTGTCTTGATTATGATTATCATGCATTTTAAAAGGAAACATTTATTCTAATAAGAAAAGTCTGAACTAATTTAAACTTTATTGACATTAAGTTAAAATAGTTTCATACAAGAGTAAGAGATATATTTCATTTATTTGCTGCATAACATTGCTTATATTTCAACTTTTCAACATTATACTCTTAAATTTTTACTCACAACAAAACTGATACCTTTATCTCTCCATATATTTTCAATAGTAAAACATTCAAGGAAAAATTTCAAGACATAAAATTTTCCACTCAGTAACTGAAAAATGAATAACACAATTTTCTTTCTGAACTTTCCTTCCTTTAGGGCAACACTATGAATCTTTAAGAAGAACTAAAATAGTTCTATCCATTTAACTGACTCCTATGTTATGCTTTAAAATAAAAGAATGTAGCTAATTATGAAAGACAGTGAAGGCAGTACATTCCCTTCAAGACTTTATAATCATCATAAAGTCAGTGTATTTTTTAAATGAGTAATTAAACTCTACACCTGACTTGTGCCTGGTAAGTATGAGTAAATTCAGCAACAGGATATCTTCAGAAACCAGCTAAATACTTGAGATGAATTAGCATTACAAATAAACCAAAATGCTTAATCATCAAAGCAATTTCTGCTGAAACTAAAATGAATATTAGCAGTTGAAAAGCTGGAGGAAATAATATTAAAGCATCACTGAATAGTATATTCTTAGAAAAATACCATACCTTCCCCTAATGCTGTGGAAATCATCAGAGAACCCAGCTGCAAGGAATATTAATGTCCAGGTTTGTCTCACATCTAGTTGGCTGTTGCAAACTATAACTGTAGGTGGTAGTTATGGTTTTCTAAACCACCTCACTGCATTTCTTCTTTCTGCTTATATCCCAGAGTTGCTAACTTTGGCCATGGCAATTTCAGATCATATATTCTGTCTTAGTAGATACAGGATAAAAACTTTAAAATGTATTCACAGCTCTCTGAGTGTAATTCCTTAAGGGCAAGAACTATGTCTTACTAATTTTGGATATCCATTCCCTAGAACTACATCTGACACATATCTGCAGCTTGATAATGCTTGGTAAATGCATGAATGAGTTGATGAAAGGAACATCTCACTAAAACCAAAAACTTCTGCCTGGCTCTGCTGAACTGCCTACTAATACACTGCTTTAGTTTTCCCACCTATAAAATGAGGCTTATTCTTGCCCTGCACCCTCACTGAGGTATTGGGAGAACTGAATGAGAGCATAAACACAAACATTTATTGTAAAACTAGCAGTGGCAAACTAGTATCATCATTTATATCATCGACAATGTATCCAGATTAAACTGTATATGCAGAAAAACAGATACTGAATGTTAGATGAAGTATTTATTTACAAAAACATTCTTTTGAAGAAGCTTAAAACTGAAATAACATGCTTCTAAAATAATGTGATATGTTGAAACAGAGAAATAATCTTTCGAAAATACAGTTAAAGGACTGGGGGCTAAGAAATCCCTTTGGAAAAGTTAAGTCTGGTGGAATCTTTTTTTTTTTTTTTTTTTAACTTTATAAGATCTTAGGGCTGGGCAGAGTAAGGCTCATGCCTGTAATCCCAACACTTCAGGAGGATGAGGCGGGTGGATCACTTGAGGTCAGGAGTTCGAGACCAACCTTGCCACATGGTGAAACTCTGTCTCTACAAATAATACAAAAATTAGCCAGGCGAGGTGGCACAGGCCTGTAATCCCAGTTACTTGGGAGGCTGAGTCAGGAGAATCATTTGAACCAGTGAAGAGGAAGTTGCAGTGAGCTGAGATCACGCCACTGCACTCCAGCCTAGGTGACAGAGCAAGAAACTGCCTCGGAAAAGAGAAAAAAAAAAAAAAAGTCTTAGGAACTTAATAATTAACATCTTTTATATTACAAGGAAGAAATTCAAGCTTTTTTATATAATTAATACAACTGAGCAATTGAGTTTATCTCAGACTTTAGCCTTCCCAGTCCAAAACCTGAACAACGTAATGACTAGATAAAGATGCTAATTCAGCATTAGCAATGTAAAGCATGTTTTTGTGTGTTGCCAGTGTTTTTCCCAACACATAAAACACACAAAAAAATCTGTGGTTAAACAACCACAGATATGGTCTAAGAGGGAAATCTTTGCATTTATACTGGCCTTTGTATTAAAATAGCATAGAATTGTCTATGATTATTTCTTTCAATTAACTGCTTTTTTAAAACAACTGAAATATAAAAATAATTTTGCTTTAGTGTAATTTCCATTTGTGTAACTTTATCTCACACATTCAGAGTTATCAGTCATTTTAGCATTTTCCATCTTTTTCCTAGTAGATTTACTCTACTATGTAAATGTTAGTAGCAAGTTGCCCGTTTAAAAATCACTTAATTTTGCTTTTCTCTATTCTATTACTCAAAATACCTGAAACAAAATATGTAAGGTACTATATGTCACTTTTTATATTTTTCTAGATTGTGCTGACATTTTTATTTTTCAAAATAACCACTGTAGTCAGCTATTTCTGCATTTTTGTCTGAATACTTTGATATGACACAGGCTCCATCCTCAAGGATAGTATTTCTCAATCTTGGCTGCACATTGGATTCAGCTAAAGCAATGTAAAAAATGCTGATTCCTGGGTCCAATCCTCAGAGGTTCTGAGGTAGTCAGTGTGGGTTGTGCAGTGGCCTCTGTATCTTTTACTGTTACCCGAGTGATTCTAAAGTGTAGTCAAGGCTGAGAACCACTGCTCTGGGAACTCACAGTCTTGCAGGGGAGATTAATAACAACAGTAACAAACCCATTTATGGTGTGCTTAATTGTGCCAAACAGCAGGCTAAGCATTTTATGTGCCTCATCTCATTTAACTCACAACAATCTTATGGAGAAATATTCTGTTACTATTCCTATTTAAAGACATGAGGATTAGAAAGATTAAGAAATGTGTCCAAGGTCCCACCAGTGATAACTGACTGAGACAGAACTCAAACAGCTCTGTCCAACTCCAGAGTGGTAGCTCTTTATCACAGACTATCATCAAGGTAGAAACCATGCCATAAAAAGATATTATATTCCTTTTTGGAGACAGGGTTTGCTCTGTTGTCCAGGCTGGAGTACAGTGGCGTGGTCACAGCTCACTGCGTCCTCAACTGCCTGGGCTCGAGCGATTTCCCTACCTCAGCCTCTCAAGTAGCTGGGACAACAGACATGTGCCACCATATCTGGTTAATTTTTTATTGTTATTTGTAGAGACGAGGTCTCACTATGTTACCAGGCTGGTCCTGAACTCCTGGGCTCAAGCAATCCTCCAGAGTAGCTAGGATTAGGGCCATGAATCACCATGATGGGCCTAAAAGATTTTTTTAAAGGGGCAAGTCATAGTGTTCATGAATAGAAGTGACAGGAGAATTACCTCCGAGTTTACACAACCACTGAAATTAGGCAGATATTAGAAATGTCCGTTTTTCTCCTTAGCCTGACTGTCAGAATGAATTGTAAATTTTCTTCAAAATAGTAGTATCTGAGGCAAAGAACACTCTTAGGCAGTGGCCCAGTCTAGCTGGATACCTCTCAGTTGTCAAGGACACAGGAAGGAACAATGAAATCATTATTTGACTATTTTTTTTTTAGTTGCTAGTCAGCATCTAAGTCTGTCTGTAAACTGCATCTTAGCATTCCCTATGGGCAAAGAGAGCTGTCCCTGCTGGTAGTGACAGAATAACCACAAACAAAACAGTCCTCCTCAGGGGAAAGCCATCTTTATCTGTCAGTATTAGTCAGCTGAGAAACAGAGCTGCAGGCAGCTGAAAAAACAGTTTGCCTGTTTTAAGTTTACAGGTGGCCTTATAATGGAAAGTTTTACATACTGAGATTCCTTTTCACGTTAAAAAAGCTTGGACAAAAAGGGACAAAATTTGGCAGGATTTTCATGCAATGCTTCTAACCAGCTTACGAAAGCAAAATATCAAATTTTAGTGAAGCTTGGTGAACTAAGCACCCGCCCGCTGGCAAACAGGCTTAACTAACTGCTCCTACCCTTTCTGCACTGCACATTCCTCATGGTTCAAATCAGAATGGCCACACGTACCCACTGTCACAGGGACTGGCTATACAAAACACTCAAGAAATGTTTCCCGAAGGAATTCACAGACATTGGAGAGAACTACCTTTAAAAATACTTTTGAAAAGCAGACTGTAAACAGAGTAACATAATAATAATGTCAGCGTGTAAACAATAGAACAGCTGCTTAAAGCCCAGGTGAAAGGCATTTTAATGTGTCTGTTCATTAGCGAGTGTGTGTGTGTGTGTGTGTGTGTGTGTGTGTGTGTGTCTGTAATTTGTTTAGGAGGAACAAGTATGAAAGGGGAAGAAGGCGTTTGACTGATTCCATCATCATTGTCAGCATGGATCAGATATTTGTGGTTCCATGAAACATACCTATTGTGCTTTCCCCAACATTTGGGGCAATGGAGCAGACAGGGCCAGTTTATTTTGTAAAGGGTTCAAAGTTTCTTTTTCCTGGTTTTCCTATCATAGCTTATATTTTGTCTGAGGAAAAGGCACAGTTTGGAATCTATCAAAAGCAATTAAATTGTTGGAAACATCTAACATATCACAAAGTGCAATTAATTAAATTTATCAATGTAGTTATTGTTTTCCTAGAATAAAATGGGGGTTTTAGAAAGTCAGATTCAGTAGTTATTAACAAGTGTCGGAAAAGCATGCAGTGCCTTGGAGGGAAGTTCAGGACAGGTCTTGACTGAGAGCCCTGATCCTTGAGGTCGAGGGTTTAGAAAAAAATACAGAAACTAATGAGAAAAAGAGAGCCAGCTAATTACAAACTTGAATAATAATGTCACTGTCAAATCTTGGGAAAAGGACTGACAGATTCTATTTAACCTACAAATCAGTAGTTGTCAATTAGGTGGTCTCTTTAACACTGGGGTGAAATATGGAAATGATGTATTTAAATTAAAGACAAGGCCTTTGTATTACTTATCTCAATTAATAATGATTGATAAAATTTGTTCCAAAAGATGTTAAGCAATTTAACACCTCAGAAGTTACTATGAATGATAAAATAGAATACCTACACACATATACATTCTCTTCTTTTTAAAAAATGTAGGTTTACAGGAGGGGAGTGAATCAAATTATTTGATAGAGTGACTACTAGAATATTAGTTAAGAACCACTCCTGTGGACCCACTGTGGAATATTGGAAAGCAAGTCTCCAGAAGCAAAGCAATGACTCCATTTTCGGGGGTGACGGGGGCGAAGACAGCTTCATCAGGTGAAAAAGAAGATCATATTAATGAAATTCAGGTTTGAGCACAAAACAAAATTCTACTGCTCCAAATCAGTAGTTAAGTGAAATAAGATAAAGTTTCTAGAATGTAAACAGAAATACAGTTTATATCATAAATGTAGAAAAGAATTATAGTTAGCGTATATGCATGTATTCATACGATGTGTCACTCATATGTGAATTTTTTTTGGTTTTTGTGTTTTTTCTTTTTTCTTTTTTAGTATTTTTAGTAGAGATGGGATTTCACCATATTGCCCATGTTGGTCTTGAATTCCTGAGCTCAAGCGATCAGCCTGCCTCGGCCTCCCAAAGTGCTGGGATTACATGCCAGGCCTGTTTTTTCGTTCGTTTGTTTGCTTGTTTGTTTAATGTTTGGAAGATTCTTAACTACTCATATGTTTTCCCTCTCCATTAATAATAACTAAAACACTGCATTCAGTAAGTGCTAGTCACAATTCTAAGGACTTTACATGCCTCAACCCATATGATCCTTCTAATAACCTATGAGATAGGTAGATTGCATCCTATCTCTGTTTTATGGGTAAGGCACAGAGATGTTAAGCTGTCTGGCCAAGGTAACACAGCTAGTAAGCATTAGAGTTGGGATCTGGTATCAGGCATTAAGATATCAGAATCCCCATAGAATACCACCTCCTTGTCTTACCTCTATTCTCTATCTTTTTTTTTTTTTTTAATTATACATTAAGTTCTAGGGTACATGTGCGTAAGGTGCAGGTTTGTTACATATGCATACTTGTGCCATGTTGGTGTGCTGCACCCATCAACTCGTCAGCAACCATCAACTCGTCATAGAGATGAGGTCTCGTGCTGTTGCACATGCTGGAGTCAAACTCCTGGGCTCAAGCAATCCTCATGCCTTAGCCTCAGGAGTAGGTGGAACTCCATGCCTGTGTGCCCAGATTTACCTCTATTCTCTTTGTAGGGTGAAATGAACTAAAATACACACACATACACACACACACACACACACACACACACACAGATGAGCTAAATAACTCTTTGGGATACCACAGCAGAAATGTAATAGAGTAGAACAGAAAATTAAAATTAGGTTGCTATGACCCCACTGAGTAAGTCCCCTATCATATGACTGCCACATGTGTGGGATTGACTCAGACATCCCTGAGGGAATGTGGGGCAACTAGAAAGATGGGCTGGAAAAAACTACAACTAACACAATGGCATTTGAGTTTGAGAAAACAAACCTACCTCCAAACGGTAAGCAACTCAACAATCAGATACTCTATATGTCTTATAACTATTCCTGGAAAGCCAGGTATTGGGAAAAAACAGGTCTCCATCCACACACAGTCAAAATTCAGGAAGACAAATTTCTAGGTTTGCAGAATTAATGGCACTTGGATTGACTCCTACTTAGAGTAACCAGGGCAGGAAAATTAGGGCCCTTTTTTATTTCCTTTTGCAGCTATTAGGAATAAAATGGAATAGTACATCTTCTACAGCATTTGGTTCCTACGGTAATGTCTGAATTTGGTGGCAGGCAAGTGGCAATGATTCTCCTCACCACCAATGACACTGGGCATGAAGGAAATGGCACCTAGTCCTCCAGATTGTTTAGGAAATATCTCCCTACCATCTTGATGAAAAGTTTAGAAGTTTTAAATTAATTAACATTAAAAATTGATAAACAAAACACTTGACATTTATTGATTCAACTATTCATTCAACAAATGTTTATATGTTGATTGAATACCCATCCTGTGCCAGGTTCTCTTTTAGGCACTAGGGATATACCAGAGTACCAAACAGACCAAGAGTTTCTTTTTTTTTGACAGTGTATTGCTCTGTCACCTAGGCTGGAGTACAGTGGCACAAACATGGCTCCATGCAGCCTTGATCTCCTGGGCTCAAGCAATCCTCCAACCTCAACCTCCCTAAGTAGCTAAGACTACAGGCATGTGGCACCGCCCCCAGCTAACTTTTATATTTTCAGTAGAGACAGATTTTCATCATGTTACCCAGTCTGGTCTCCAACTCCTGACCTCAAGGGATCTGCCTGCCTTGGCCTCCCAAAGTGCTGGGATTACAGGCCTGAGCCACCACACTCAGCCCAGACAAAGAGTTTTACCTTCATGAAGCTAATAGTCTACTGATAAAGATAAGAAGAGCATATTTTAATATATAATACATGATGTCATTATTTTACATCGTTTATTCAACAATGAGTATTATGCATTCATTCTTACATTTAAATAAACATGTCAATGTTACTTACAGATCAACAAAATTTAAAAACTAGGATATCTTCTTTTAATTTAATATGTAGCCGTTTTCTCAGCTATGCAATGTTAATAAAATGTATATGAAAAGTGTGACATGTCTCATGTTTATTCAAATCTAAGAATACACAGATTCATATAAGCCACACAAAACATAAAAAATGCAGGCATTTCCCAATCTAGAAATAGTTAATTTGCTAATACCCTGTACATACTAATGATCGCTACAGCTCCCATTTTCTCCAACCTTAATGCCTCCTTATTCCCAGCTCTTTGGTTTGCACTTGCCCTTTGGTTCTTCTCTGTTGTCTGACTGTTCACCATGCATCCATTTATTCATTGCACAAATATGTACTAGGAACCACTGGAGTGAGACCCTCTAGAACCCATTCACCCTTGTCTCTCAGGACTAAGGCCTCTTGGAGGTTGAAAGAGACCCAAGACTCTTCTACTCATTGGGAACTCTCAAAATATTATTATAAAAAAATAAATAAATGCCAATTCACAGGGTTATTAAAATTTATTAAAATTTACTTTAAGGGCTTACATTTCACATAGTAATTCTTTTGACAGGCACAATTGCAATGACAAAGGCAATGACTTTATATCTGGCCATATTTCACAGAAATGTCAAAAACTTAAATTTATAAAGCCCTCTGTGAAATATGAGGCCCT
This sequence comes from Colobus angolensis palliatus, assembly GCF_000951035.1. NCBI lineage: Eukaryota > Metazoa > Chordata > Mammalia > Primates > Cercopithecidae > Colobus > Colobus angolensis. Next base: position 2,388,027 of record NW_012113030.1, read on the forward strand.
GTTCAAATGGCCCTCCTGGTCTTGTCTGTCACCCTTCCCTTCTTGGCTGCTGGCACCTCCCTAACTCATTTTCAAGGAGAAGCCACCACACTATCTCCACATCTGAGTATCTCTATCCCATGTTCCACCAGTTAGAGCTCTTAAAACCTCCAGGGAAGCTAGCCTCAGAAGGACAGAGGACCCTATATTTGGGCTTAGGAATCCTAAATGCCCCAGGGCTCAGAGGTGCTATTACTGGTTTACTGGTATTTCACACTTATTTCAGGTTTAAAAGAAAAAAGAAAAAAAAAAGGAAGAAGATTTTTGTGGCTTGCCCATGAATTGTATAACATTGTTCTAGAGGGAAATGCATTCTGACCTCAAACTCACCTAAAACTACACATTTTTGAAACATGACGTGTATGTTGAGGGCATTACATGAGACCACACTTTTCTCACACATGGTAACTACATTTCCTTTTTTTTTTTTTTTTTTTCTGAGACAGAGTCTCAACTCTGTAGCCCAGGCTGGAGTGCAATGGCATGATGTCGGTTTACTGCAACCTCCACCTCCCGGGTTCAAGCAATTCTCCTGCCTCAGCCTCCTGAGTAGCTGGGATTACAAGCACTCACCACCACACCTGGCTGATTTTTGTATTTTTAGTAGAGATGGGGTTTTTCCATGTTGGTCAGGCTGGTCTCGAACTCCCAACCTCAAGTGATCCATCTGTCTGGGCCTCCCAAAGTGCTGGGATTACAGGTATGAGCCACCACCCCCAGCCCTTTTTTTCCTTATGTATTTTGCTTATATGTTTTTCCCACATATGGTAACTGTGAGTCTTTTTTCATTCAACTTGCCCACAAATGTCATTTTATGTGTATTTCTAACTTATATACATAATGGAAAGTAAAAAATGTCCTTGAGTTTATAGGGTAAAAAATATTTCTGTGTGTAGCTATACATTGTACATTTTATATTGATTGTATGTCAGATTTCTATTATAGAAAGCAAATCATACTATTAAGCATGAGATCATCTTCATTTAGATACACCATAGGTCAAAACACAGATGTTTTGTCTTTATTGTTGCTCTGAGAAACTATGATTCCTACAAGAAACATTCCCTCCACCATCAGTAAAATAAGATGCTATGAAAGAGGTCAAAATATTTGACATCTAAATCAGAAGGTATTTTCTTTACATCTGCCATATTTCTATATGGTTACATGGGGATATATAAGCAAAATAGGTCTCAATGAAATTGAATTGCTTTATGGCAAATGTATTGAATAAATATGTATTTATTGAGCAGCTACTATATTCTAAGCACTGTGGTAGGCCTGGAGATACAAAATAAACATGACTTGGTCTCTTCCTTAGAGGGGCTAACTCTTCATAAGACTCAAAACACAAGAAATAGACCCAATGCACTCTTTCAAACTAATCACAAAAAATCAAGGAAAAGTAAAATAGATGCTTGTGAAAAGCCTCTTTGCAGAGTGAAATGGAATACTACATATTATGTAAGCATACCAATGAAAACATTATCAGTATATACAATGCTGGATGATGGCTATTTAAATATCCAAATTGAATGAACAAATGGTGGCTCACTATAGCCTCAACTTCCAGGGCTCAAGCAATTCTCCCCACTTTGGCCTCCCTAAGTGCTGGAATTACAGGCATGAGCCATCCGTGCCAGCCCAGATGATCCATTTTTTGACTATGGAAGATATGAAGCCAACAAGAATCACATAGACATCATTATCACCATTTATTTTTATTTGTATTTTTAACTTAGATGCCAGTGTCTCTACTTTTCTTTCTTTTTCTTCCTTTCCTTGTCTCTTTGTTGAACTTCTAATCTCCAGCTATGAGCTCAAAATACAAGGTATACACCAATGCAGATGTCCATCAACACATGAAAGAAATAGAAAATCTACTATCACTTTCTTGATGCTTTATGAGGCAAACTCAATGAAACTATATAGCTCTGTAAAACAAGGTTGCTTACTGTTTTCATATCATATTCCTATTTCAACTTTAAAGAATATAAAGTAAATGTTTTCTTAGGGCAACTAAAACTGTTCCATCTAAAAACTAAAAACTGTATGGCCAGGCACGGTGGCTCACGCCTGTAATCCCGGCACTTTGGGAAACTGAAACCCCATCTCTACTAAAAATACAAAAATTAGCTGGGCATGATGGCAGGCGCCTGTAGACCCAGCTACTCAGGAGGCTGAGGTAGGAGAATCACTTAAAACAGGAGGCGGAGGTTGCAGTGAGCTGAGACAGTGCCACTGAACTCCAGCCTGGGCAGAGACTCAGACTGACTCAGAGAGACTAAAAAAAAAATAAATAAATACCTAATAACTAAGTAGTCTTTAATATTTCTTATATTTAGTACATTACCTTCAATATTCATCCTCCTTAGAACTATCCTAAAATTCCTTAGCTGTATACATTTCTCATTAAGAGAGAAAAAATAATTTAATTTAGTAATTATTTAACTAAAAAATGTTTTTAAAGACATGGGAAAGTTATACTGCCATCTTGTGGTAAAAAGTTTGTTTACAGAAGCAAGCACTCCGGCATTTCCCATTCATAAACCAAGTCTACAACATAGTATGTATCACACTTTAAAATTTTTCCTTGCGAAAGGAGTAGGGTTGAAGGAAAAAAAATCCCGTTTAGAACTTACATTCAAAAAAATTATTATTCATACATATACCCAGTTTATTATGTTAAAGGCCACGAATTAAAACAAGAAAAGGTATTTGAGTCTCAGATACATAAATAAAAACTATGCGTTTGGCACTACAGTTCCTGCTTAAAAATGTTTATAATTTATTATTACTATAATACATACCCTAGCCCTAAGAACTCTGAAGAACAAAATTATGGAATCTAGGAGTTTCAAGTAATCTCTAAGACCTACAAGTAATTATGACATTGATCCTAAGTTTATCAATGACTTCTATTTTTATCCAGGACTCTAATTCAAATTTTATAGCAAGAACCAACATAAAGAAAATAAATATTATATAAACAAAAACAGTTTCTTCCATCCCTCTTTCTTACTCATATACATAAACCTATTTTTCCATACACAGGTTAAGAATCATAATTAAAAGAAAAATTAATTCCCAAAGTACAGTCTGTATTTTTCAAGTGTAGAATTCTCTATCTATGCAAGGCAAAGATGCTTTGCAACAGTGGAATCTAACCAGAAGTTAACACACTTCTAGATCTAACTATATCTGCAGAAAGCTTTTCCTTTTAAAAAGAAAAATAAAAAGCAAATCACCGAAATTATAGGAAGACAGCGCCATCTATAGGTCTGCACAAGTACAGAACAGTAATCTTGGATTCAGATATGAATGTCCACTGTGATAAACTAGACAATCAAATGTGCTGCCCTTGGGGGAAGCTCCAAAATAATGCTGCTCATTCTCAGATCTCTGGAGAGGATCTTGCAATTTACCCCAAAGTGCTTTAACCTACCTCTACAATCATTCCCCAAAATGATAGTGATAATAACAGCCATAGAAGCCTCAAGCAATCAGAACAAAAACCAATGTTTTTCACAATTGTATTATTCTGATTTGGGATAATTGGTGGTCGATAAATATTGGTAACTTTTCAAGAAATATTAGCACATTGGTAAGTTCTCTCTCTCTCTCTCTCACTCTCTCCCTCTCTCTTTCATTCTGCAAAATTATTTTTGGCCATGATTCTATTTTAGGTGCCATCCAATTCTATTGAATTCTATTGAATTTCATTCTCCTTTCTCCAAAGAGGTTATATATTCTCCCTACAGTAGTCTATTCTAGTTTTTCAGACATTAAATTACATGCGACTTAAGATTCCCTCCTTTTTCAGACAGGTCCCTCCTGTCCACTCTGGGGTTGCTCTCACTCTACTGAGTCACACCAGTATCTTATTGGTTGTGTATAAATTCAGTTAACAATACATGAAGGTGGAGGCTTGGCCCACTCCCTGTTCAATTGTCTGTAGCATCTGGCAGAAAAAAGATGCCTGCATCAATGCTGACAAAGCCCCTGCTGGTTAATATGGAGAATTTCCTACTTAAGTTATGGCTGGCATTTAAAAATCTGCAAAAACAAGAAATGGACTGTTGTACAAAGGCAGACCCTGTTTGTTCATTAATACTCAAGTTTAAGAAAAAGCTGTGGTATTTAACATAACCAGAGAGAAAAAGAAGCCTTATGGGGGCAATACTTGAAGGGGCTGCTTACCTGATTTCTCATTCTGCACACTAAGAGGCAGACTGGAGTAATGGTGAGAGCTCAAGCTTTGAAAGCAAAGAGCAGCGTTTGAGCCTGTGTCTGTCATCAGCCTTGAGCAAGATATTTAATTTCTCTGAGCTTCACTTTCCTCATCTTCAAGAAATTACAAATTGGCTCATGCCTGGAATCCCAGCACTTTGGGAGGTCAAGGCGGGCGGATCACTTGAGGTCAGGAGTTCAAGACCAGCCTGGCCAACATAGTGAAACCCTGTCTCTACTAAAAATACAAATATTAGCTGGGCATGTGCCTGTAATCCCAGCTACTCGGGAGGCTGAGGCAAGAGAAACGCTTGAACCCAGGAGAAGGGGATTGCAGTGAGCCGAGGTCACTTCACTGCACTCCAGCGTGGGTGAGAGAGAAACTCCATCTCAAAAATAATAATAATAATAATATAGATTATTTAGGCAAAGTAAGATGCTTTACACATAGTAAGCATTCAGTAAATGTTAGCCCTCAAAAGATAAGATTTATCTTACTTTTTAAAATCTTTTCATACTTATTGACTATGATAGTTAGGGAGGATCTACCCAACCCAAATAAATATCCCAGGAAGTTCACTTGTGACTATTAAAGATAACAAAAAGAATGAATGAAAAGACTGAACTCAAAATAGAAATGGTACAAATATACAAAGAAGAGAAAATGACGTTTGTTTGAAGGTCTGATATTAGTTTCAAAATCTATCTCTGAAACATCTTTGAAAATCATTAAAGCCCATTGACTCTCAATTCCATTTTATTTCAACTTTTTTTTTTTGACAGTCTCACTCTCTCACCCAGACCGGAGTGCAGTGGCCCGATCTCGGCTCGCTGCAACCTCCGCCTCCCGGGTTCAAGCAATTCTCCTGCCTCAGCCTCCTGAATAGCTGGGATTACAGACACCTACCACCATACCCAGTTAATTTCATTTTATTTTTGCTGCATACCTTAAAAATGTGAGCCTGCAGAGCACAGAGAAGTCAGAAATACAGTTCTGGCAGTCACCTGCAAATAGACAACACTGAAACCAAAGAGTGGATGTGTTTGTTTGGGGAGTTAGAATGTGTAAAGCACAAGAAGAAAAAAAAATAAACAAAATGAATCAAAACTAAATTTTAAAAAGAATGTGTAAAGCAAAGAACTTAGAAACACGTAGAATACCGATTTTTGAGGAAAGGGAAAGTGGAGACAATAGAAGACTAATCAAATAGGGGAGAAAGGTTCAAGATGGTTGAGTAGGATTTTCTGGCTCCACTTAGAAGAACTGGAATAGTGTATAGACAGTCACACTTCAAATACGTTATCCAAGACGGAATGCTGATGCTCAACACAGAAGACACAGGAAACACCAAAAGTGGGGAAGGAAGAAAAGAGGCAGCATCCCTGGTCAAGATTGGCTAGGAGCTGGGAGTGACTTACCAACATGAGGAAAGGGTGAGTGACGGACTTCCAGGAGCCCACATCCCACTATCAGATCATGCAATCCTAGCCACAGGAGAGCCCCTTGATCATCCCAAGCCCTGAAACTAACATAGGAAGTTGATGGGAGACCAAGGGACAGGGCTGCTCCAGGGAGGGAGCTCCCACACCATTTACAAGACCTAAGAAGCTACAGGAAGGTGCCATTTTCAAAGCTAGCCTCTCATAAATTGCACACTGTCCTACAGGCCAGCAGCACTAAGACTGATACAGTACAAAAGCTCAGGCTATCACTGCTGGGATGAGGAGTGAGATGGGAGCATTCCCACAGCCAGGAATAAGAAGCAAGCAAGACATGAGCTGCAGCAGCCAGTGCCAGGAAGCGGGTGCTGTCAGGACAGGGACTGACACGTGAGTGAGCAGAATGAGTTGATGGTGGGAAGTGGTGGTAAGCTGGGTGGGGGCTCCTACAGCTGGGGTGGAGGAATAAGCTAAGCATCAGCTACCACTGCCATGGTGAACCCCCCCAGGACTGGGGCTAGAAAGAAAAGTGTATTTCCTACCCACTGGCCCAGGCTGTTGCCACAAAGAGAGCCGCACCCTCTCCAGTGGTGGGGCCTCAACGTGACTGCTACTGTCTCTAACACAAGCACTTAGCCTGAGGCCTAAGGATCATCCCACCCACCACAGCTGGTGCCTACTCTTACCACTGAAGGGCCTGAGCACAAGCCCCCTGAGCCTAGCTTTGCTCCTTCACTTCTCCCACTTTAACAGAGCACATAGCCCAGGGTTTCGACTGCTACCTCCTCAGCTGACCTATCTGCAAGCACCACCTGCAAGACTAGAGACTTTCCCACCCAGCACATCACATCTACTGCCAACATGAACACACACCACTCAGGACCCAGAGAATCATCCCACTACTGCTTCTGCCACTACCCATGCTATACTGGCTGCCATGTGATTGAAAACACACTCTATGACCCAGTCCACTGCTGCCACTATCAGCATCTGAGCAAGCCACGTGGAGGCCCAAAAATCAGACCTCTAGTAACCTCAAGTACAGGTGGCAGCATACATCATCCTGGGGCACAAAGACAGGGATACTCAACCCACCACTGTCATCACTGGGGCCTGCAGACTGGCCCACCTGGCATCTTAGTCCCCAGCAGAACATCACCACCGACTCCACTAATAATTGCACCCCAACCCACGCAGATATCACTAGTGCTGTTTAAAGCCAAAGAAATCATACAAAGACTACATTACTGCATGCACTCAGAATTAAAGCCAAAGTACCCTACCCAACAAACACTAAAGCTAGGTCTTCTGGAAGAAGTCCTCTCCCACGAAAGTAAGTTTAAAAATAGGAAGAAGTGACTGTTACACCAGATGTGCAGATATCAACATAAAGACTCAGGAAACATTAAAAAAAAATCAATGAAACATGACTCTCCAAAGGAACACAGTAATTCTCCAGTGATAGATCTTAATCAAAAAGACATTTTCAAAATCCCAGCTACAATGCAAAATATTGATTTTAAAGAAACTCAGTACAAAGCCATCAGAAAAACAATTCAAGATATGAGTGAAAATTTTACTAAAAGTTTTCTTTTTTTTTTTTTTTTGAGACAGAGTTTCACTCTTGTTGCCCAGGCTGGAGTGCGATGGCGCGATCTCGGCTCACTGTAACCTCTACCTCCCCAGTTCAAGCGATTCTCCTGCTTCAGCCTCCCAAGTAGCTTGGATTACAGGCATGCACCACCACGCCCGGCTAATTTTGTATTTTTAGTAGAAACAGGGTTTCTCCATGTTGGTCAGGCTGGTCTCAAACTCCCAACCTCAGGTGACCTGCCTGCCTCAGCCTCCCAAAGTGCTGGGATTACAAGTGTGAGGCACCACGCTCGGCCAATATTTTTAAAAGAACCAAATGGAAATTCTGGACCTGAAGAATTCATTGAAGGAAATAAAAACTACATTTGAAAGCTTCAACAGAGTAGATCAGGCAGAAGAAAAAATCTCAGAACTAAAAGACAGTTTTTTTTTATTGGTTTTTTTTTGTTTTTTTTAAGATGGAGTTTCACTCTGTTACCCAAGCTGAAGTGCACGATCTCAGCTCACTGCAACCTCCACTTCCCAGATTCCAGCAATCCTCCTACCTCAGCCTCCCAAGTAGCTGGACTACAGGTGTGTGCCACCACGCCTGGCTAATTTTTGTATTTTTCGAGGGACTGGGTTTTAACAGGTTGGCCAGGATAGTCTCAATCTCCTGACCTCAGATCGTCTGCCTGCCTTGGCCTCCCAAACGGCTAAGATTACAGACGTGAGCCACCGTGCCCAGACAAAAGACAATTCTTTGAAATAAGCTAGTCAGATAAAGGAAAAGAATAAAAAAGAATAAGCAAAGGCTTCATGACATTTGGGACAACAGACAGTGACTGAATTTATAAATTATCGGCATCCTAGAGGACAAAGAAACAAAGAAAGGTTTAGAAAAGTTATTTAACAAAATAAAATAAGTCTAGCAAGAGATGTAAACATTCAGATATAGGTGGCTCAACAATACCTAGGAAGATACAATGCCAAAAAATTGTCATAGCACATTATAATCAGACTGTCTAAAGTCAAAGATAAAGAGAGAATTCTAAAAATAACAAGAGAAAATCATCTAGTCATCTATAAAGAAAACTCCATCAAACTAACAGTGAATTTCTTAGCAGAAACCTTACAGGCCAGAAGAGAATGGCATGATATAGTGATAGTGGCAAGAGAAAAACAAAACAAAACCCAAAAAACTTTCACCCTAGAATACTATACTCAGCAAAATTATTCTTCTTAAATGAAGGAGAAATAAAGGCAGTCCCAGAAAAGCAAATTCTGAAGGAATTTATTACCATTAGACTGGACCTAGAAGAAATGGTCAAGGGAGTCCTAAATCTGGAAGTGAAAAAATTAGATCTACCATCACAAAAATACACAAAACTAGGCTGGGCCTGGTGGCTCACACCTATAATCCTATTACTTTGGGAGGCTGAAATTGGCGGTCCACCTGAGGTCAGGAGTTTGAGACCATCCTGGCCAATATGACAAATCCCCGTCTCTACTAAAAATACAAAAATTAGCGGGGCATGGTGGTGCATGCCTGTAATCCCAGTTACTTGGGAGACTGTGGCAGAAGAATTGCTTGAACTCAGGAGGCGGAGGATGCAGTGAGCTGAGATCGCACCATCGCACTCCGGCCTGGGTGACAGAGTGAGGCTCCATCTGAAGAAAAAAAAAAAAATACACAAAAGTATAAAACTCACTGGTTAAGCAATCACACAGAGGAGGAAGAGAAAAGAATTAAATGGTATTACTACAGAAATTCACCAAACCGTAAGGACAAATAATAAAAGATTCACAGTTTCTAAAGATTGGGAAAATAAAATTAATTAATTAAAATAATAAGAGAAGAAGAAAGGAACAAAGAATAAATATACAAAGCAAACAAAACAATATGACAGGAACAAAGCCTCACATATCAATAATAATCTTGAACATAAACATTAAATAATCCACATAAATGATACAGAATGGCTAAACAGATTTGTTAAAAACTATCTTCTCAACTATATACTGTTCACAAGAAACTCAACTTATCAATGAAACACATATAGGCTAAAAGTAAAAGAATAGGTAAAGATACTCCACACAAACAGAAACCAAAACTGAGCAGGAGTAGCTACAATTGTATCAGCTAAAACAGGCTTTAAGTCAAGAAGAGCAGAAGAAAGACAAAGATGGTGATTATGTAATGATAAAGGGATCAATCCAACGAGGATGTAAGAATTCTAAATATATGTGCACTGTATACTGAAGAACCCAGATTCATCAAACAAATAAGACTAGATCTAAAGAGAGAGAGAGACTTCAACACCCCACTTTTATCACTGGACAGATAATCTACACAAAATATCAACAAAGAAACATTGAATTAAAACTGCACCTTAGACCAAATGGACCTAACAGATATTTACAAAACATTATATCCAACAAGTGCTGAATATACATTCTTTTCAGCCACACATGGCACATTCTCCAGGACAGACCATATGTTATGCCACAAAAAAAGTCACAACAAATTTTTAAAAATAAATCATATCAGGCCCAGCGTGGTGGCTCATGCCTGTAATCCCATCGCTTTGGGAGGCCAAGGTGGGTGGATTGCTTGGGGCCAGGAGTTTGAGACCAGCCTGGCCACCACGGGGAAATCCTATCTCTACTAAAAACACACAAAAAAATTAACTGGGCCTGGTGGTGCATGCCTGTAATCCCAGCTTTTTGGGAGGCTGAGGCACAAGAAATGCTTGAACCCACAAAAACAGAGGTTGCAGTCAGCCGAGATAGTGCCACTTCACTCCAGCCTGGATGACACAGCAAGTCTCTGACTCAAAAAAGAAAAAAAAAATCATATCAAGGATCTTCTCAGACCACAGTGGAATAAAATTAGAAATCAATAGTAAGAGGAACTTTTGAAAGTATTAAAATACATAGAAGCTGAATGACATGTTCTTGAATGACCACTTGGGTCAATGAATAATTAAGATGGAAATGGAAGAATTCCTTCAAGCAAATGAAAATGGAAACACAACATACCAAAACTCATGGGATACAGCAAAAGCAATGCTAAGAGGGAAGCTTATAGCACTGAATAACTACAGCAAAAAAGCAGAAAGACTACAAGTTAACAATTTAACAGTGTACCTCAAGGAACTACAAAAGCAAGAATAAACTAAACCCAAAATTGGCAGAAGAAAAGAAATAATAAAAAACAGAGCAGAACTAAATGAAATAGAGACTAAGAAAACAATATAAAGGATAAACAAAACAAAAAGTTGGTTATTCAAAAGGATAAACAAAATTGATAAACCACTAGCTGGCATAACCAAGAAGACAGAAGATCCAAATATACAAAATAAAAAATGAAACAATACAAGTGATACAACAGAAATACCAAAGATCACCAGAGACTATAAATAACTAAATGGTGACAAACTGGAAAACTAGAGGAAATGGATAAATTCCTGTAAACATACAACATACAAAGATTCAATCAAGAAAAGATAGAAAATATGAACAGAACAATAACAAGTAGCAAGATTGAATCAGTAATAAAAAGTCTCCCAACAACAACAACAAAAAGGACCTGCTGAATTCACAGTCATATTCTACCAAATATACAAAGAAAAACTAATACGATTTCTCCTGAAATTATTCCAAAAAACTGAAGAGGAGGCAATTATCCCTATCATTCTATGAGGCCAGTATCACCCTGATACCAAAACCAGAAAAGAACAGAACAAAAAGAGAAAACTACAAGCCAATGTCCCTAATGAACATAGATATAAAAATCCTCAGCAAAATACAAGCAAACTGAAACCAACAGCACATCAAAAAGATAATACACCATTATCAAATAGGATTTATTCCAGGGATGCAAGAATAGTTCAACATATACAAATCAATGAACAAGATATATCACATCAACAGAATGAAGGACAAAAAACATATGATCATCTCAATAGACATAGGAAGAGCATTTTATAAAATTCACCATACTTTCTTGATAAAAATTCTTAATAACTAGGCATAGAAGGAACATACCTCAAAGTAATAAAGGTCATGTGTGACAAACTTATAGCTAATATCATACTGAATGGCAGAAAGTTAAAAGCCTTTCCTCTAAGAACCAGAACACTGGTTATGGGTGTCCACTTTTACAGCTCCTTTCCAACATAGTATTGGAAGTCCTAGCCAAAGCAATCAGCCAAGAGAAAGAAGTAAAAGGCATTCAGATTGGAAAAGAGGAAGTCACAGTATCCCTATTTTCTGATGATATAATCTTGTATCTAGAAAAAAACTTAAAGATTCCACCAAAAAAAGTGTTAGAGTTGATAAAAGAATGTAATAAACTTTCAGGATACAAAGCCAACATATAAAAATCAGTAGCATTTCTAAACACGAATAGTTATCTAGCCAAGACAGAAATCAAGAAGGCAATCCCATTTACAATAGCTGTAAAAAATATAAAATACCTAGAAGTAAATATAATTAAAGAGGTAAAAGATCTATACAAGGAAAACTACAAAGCACTGTAAAAGAAATTAAAGATGACACAAACAAATGGAAAAAAAATCCCATGCTCATAGGTGAGAAGAATTAACATCAATAAAATGACAACATTGCCCAAAGCAATCTACAAATTCAATGCAATCCCTATCAAAAATTTGGCTTCACAGAATAGAAAAAAAATCTTATAATACATAGCAAATCAAAAAAGAGGCAAATTAGCCAAAGTAATCCTGAGCAAAAAGAACAAAGCAGAGGCATCACATTACCTGATTTCAAAATACAAATACAAGGCTATAGTAACAAAAACAGTACAGTATTGGTATAAAAAGAGACATATAGACAAATGGAACAGAACAGAGAAACTAGGAATAAATCCACATATTTATAGCCAACTGATCTTTGACAAAGCTGACAAGAGGCTCTGAGTGGGGAAAGAATACCCTCCTCAGAAAATGGCACTAGGAAAATTGGATAACCACATGCGAAGAATGAAATGAACCCTTTTCTCTCACAATATACAAAAATCAACTCAAAATGGATTAAACACTTAAATATAAGACCCCAAACCATTAAAATACAAGAAGAAAACCTAGGGAAAACTTTCCTGGACATTTGTTTCAGCAAGGAATTTATGACTAATACCTCAAAAGCACAGGCAACAAAAACAAAAATAGACAAAAAGGACTTAAACTAAAAAGCTTCCACATAGCAAAAGAAATAATCAACAGTGAAGAGATAACATGTTGAATGAGAGAAAATATTTGCAAACTATTCATCCAACAGGGCACTAATATCCAGAATAGGTAAGAAACTCAAACAACTCAAAAGGACAAAGATAAATGATACCATTAAAAAGTAGGCAAAGTACACGAATAGACACTTCTCAAAAGAAGACACACAAATACATACATGAAAAAATGGTCAGCATCACTAATCATCAGAGAAATGCAAATCAAAACCACAATGAGCTATCATCCCACCCCAGTCAGAATGGCTATTAATAAAACAACAAAATTAACAGATGTTGTTGAGAGTGCAGAGCAAAAAGAACTCATGCTCTGTTGATGAGAATGTAAACTAGTATAGCCACTATTGAAAACACAGAGATTTCACAAAAAAACAAAAAATAGAATTACCACTCGACCCACCAATTCCACTACTGGGTATCTACACAAAGGAAATGAAATCCACATATCAAAGTGATATCTGCACTTGCATGTTTATTGCAGCACTAGTCACTATAGCAAACACATGGAATCAACCAAAGTGCCCATGAAAAGATGACTGGATAAAGAAAATGTGGTATTCATAGACAATGAAATACTCTTCGGCCATTAAAAAAAGTACTAAAATCATGTCATTTGCAGCAACATGGATGAAACTGGACGTCAATATCTTAAAAGAAATAAGCCAGACACAAAAAGACAAATATTGCATGTTCTCACTTAAAATTTGAACGCACAGAAGTAGAGTAGAAAAATTTATAACAGAGACTAGGAAGGGTGAGTGAGGCAGGAGGGCAAGGATAAAGAGCAGCAGGTTAAAGAGTACAAACATAAAGTAAGACAGTAGAAATAAATTCAGGCCGGGCACAGTGGCTCACACCTGTAACCCCAGCACTTTGGGAGGCTGAGGTGGGCAGATCACTTGAGATCAGGAGTTCGAGACCAGCCTGGCCAACATGGTGAAACCCTGTCTCTACTAAAAATACAAAAATTAGCTGGGCCTGGTAGCATGTGCCTGCAATCCCAGCTACTCAGGAGGCTGAGACAGGAGAATCACTTGAACCCAGGAGGCACATGTTACAGTGAGCAGAGATCATGCCACTGCACTCCAGCCTGGGCAACAGAGTGAGATGTTGTCTCAAAGAAAGAAAGGAGGAGGAGGAGGAGGAAGGGGGTGGGGAGAAGGAGTGGGGAGGTGGAGGTGGGTAGAAGGAGGAGGAGAAGAAATAAATTCAATGTCTCACAGCAGAGTAAGATGACTATACTTAAAATGTATTCTATTTGAGTAATAGACACCCTAAATATCCTAAGTTGATCGCTATTCATTATATACATGTAAAAAATTTCTCATATATTCCATAAATTTGCACAAATGAAAAAAGAGTGACCAGATAAAAAGAAGAGGGTAAAAATCAATCACAGAGACAACTTTAAAGGGAAAAACTGATCAGTGACGTGAAATTCCGCAAAGATTAGATAAAATTAGGAATGAAAAATGGCAGTTAACAATTTCAGCATAAAGGTAAACATGGATATGCCAATTATAGCAGGTTGAAGACTGAGTGAGGAACTTTTCAGAAAGGTTGACCAGGAAAGGAGGAACACAGGACTACCGCTTGAGATACGGGCTGTAAATCTGACAAACACAATATGAGAAAAATACAATAGAATGTCTGTTGTGGGTTGGTCCCAGAAAAAGATATGTTGAAGTTTTAACTCCCAGTACCTGTGAATGTGACTTTATTTGGAAATAGGATCTTTAAGGATGTAATCAAGTTAAAATGTGGTCATACTGGATTACAGTGAACCCTAATCCAATGACTGGTGTCCTTATAAGAAGAGGGACACAAAGATAAGAGACAGGGAGAGAACGGCCAGGCGCAGTGGCTCACGCCTGTAATCCCAGCGCTTTGGGAGGCTGAGGTGGGCGAGTCACGAGGTCAGGAGACTGAGACCATCCTGGCTAACATGGTGAAACCCTGTCTCTACTAAAAAAATTAGCCGGTCGTGGTGGTGGGCGCCTGTAGTCCCAGCTACTTGGGAGGCTGAGGCAGGAGAACGGCATGAACCCGGGAGGCAGAACTTGCAGTGAGCCGAGATCACCCCAATGCACTCCAGCCTGGGCGACAGAGTGAGACTCCGTCTCAAAAAAAAAAAAAAAAAAAAAGGAGAGAACACCAAGTAACAAGGGAGGCAGAGATCGGAGTAATGTGTACACAAGCCAAGGAATACCAAGCATTGCTGGCAACTGCCAGAAGCTAGGAGAGACACATGGGTCAGATTCTACCTCACTGCCTCCAGAAGGAGTCAACGAAAGAAGAAATTTCTGTTGCTTAAGCTGCCCAGCTTGTGGTGCATTTTTCTGGCAACCCCAGCAAATTTATACAAGGCCTACAGATAATAATGAAAAAATACAGATCTGATAGAACATTTACAATGTATATAACCATGATAACATCAAAGTGTCAAAATAATGGACACAAACATAATAAAGATACTAATCACTTGGAAAATAACTATCTTCTAATTTAGATACAATAACAATATGAGAATGAAAGCAAAAAAAAAGGAAATTGGTAAGAAAAATCAATCAAAATGTAGTACAACTGTAAAAATACTGCACTTTTAACCTGGTTCCTTTCATTCATTGCCATTTTAAAGGTACCACCAGGGAAGGGTGAATTGGGAGGAGTGGGGAAGATGAAGAAAAGTGCGTTAAAGTGTATAAACATACAGGAAGAGAGAAGCAATAAATTCAATGTTTGATAGCAGAGTAGAATGATAATACTTTAAAATGTATAAATCATTTATAAACAGTATTGTTGTAAGTATTATCTAATGACTAGAATCCCTGAATATTTCTCTCTCTTCATAGTAGGAGCCTAAGAATATTCTATGGCTTGGACTTTTCATATTTATTTGTTAATATGATCAACAAACATTTCTGAGCCCCTACTTGCTATACTCTGAAACACCTGGTTCTCAATACCCTAAGATGTTGTAGTCAAGGCTAGGGGGGCAAAGGGGAGGTGAGGAAGGGCTGGTTTAACCACGTGTTTTTAAGACATTGTGTAAAAGTTGTTTTAAGTTTTATGTCAGTTGAATCACATAGCCACATATTAAGGGTAGTTATACTTTTAAAACATCTTTCAGGAAGGTAGTCTAAAGTAAGAAATCCTTTAAAATGTGGTTATGCAACTCATATTTTATTTGTTCTTAAATTCTGATTTTTGAGAACTAGATTTTCTTAAAGAGAGACAAGACTACATTTTACTTAAAATATATCTTTTAAAAGTATTTTATAATTAATTTGAGCAATAGGGTTGCTTCCTCCTATGTGCTTGAAATAAGGGTTTTTTTTTTCTCCCTAATTACCCAGATAATGGGTTCCAGCCACCCTTTGATGTGTCATAAAGGCTCACCTGTTTCAGTACAACCTGCAACTTATTATCAAACAATTAGTTTCCCAAATCCTGAATTTCCAAAGGTGCCATTTATCCAAATCACATGTGCATCCCCTTTGCACCATTTTGAAAAAGAATTTTCCTTGATCAAAATTTTAACCTTGATTACCCCCTGGTGTATCAGCCCTTTTATTATGTAGTTCAAATTAAAATCCAAAGGACTTCTAGTATACATACCATTAAGGCATTTATTTTAACTGTATTTTAACTATGATATTAGAGTAAGAAAAGGGAGTAATCTTGTGAAAATGAAGATACCTAAGAAATTTGAAAGCATCTTGCATCTTTTTATTAGCCTTTTTAGGTTAAAAGCCTTGGACTCTCTCCCTATTAAAATATTGCAGCATTTGCATATACTCTCAGATAATTAATCTCCCAAAAGCCTCTTCATTAATCCCAGTTTTCCCTCCCTCAAAAAAGTCTTTCATTTCACTCTTTGAAGGTGATTAATGAGATAACACTACACAAAGTACTTGAACTGTGTTTAGTGCAAGATTGGAAAACTTGTTCCCAGAACACTTTGAACTAAAACAATTAATTTAAATGAAAACAATGAACTGCAGGGAGATATACAAAGTAAAAACAGAGTAATTGATGGAGATGTGCTTATAAGATGCCAGGGACTGGCTGGGTGCAGTGGCTCATGCCTGTAATCCGAGCACTTTGGGAGGTTGAGGCGGCTGATCATTTGAGGCCAGGAGTTTGAGACCAACCTGACCAACATGGTGAAACCTCATCTCTACTAAAAATACAAAAATTAGCCAAGCATGGTGGCGGGCACCTATAATGCCAGCTACTCGGAAGGCTGAGGCGAAAGAATCACTTGAACCTAGAAGGCTGAGGTTGCAGTGAGCCAAGATGGCGCCACTGCACTCCAGCCTGTGCGACAAAGTGAGACTCCGACTGAAAAAAAAAAAAGAAAGATGCCAAGGACTAAGGTAAGACTGGAAAGGATGAAAGAGCAACCCGGAAATTTTGGAAAATAAATCAGTCTTGCTAGCACGGTGATCTCACATACACGACACATAGAAGGTGATAATGCTATAGAAGGCATTCAGAGTGGGACTGGAAGACTTTGAGGAATATGAGTAAAAGATTCTGGGAGGCAGGAGGAGGGTAGTAGAGTTGCCACTATGGAAGGAAATTCAGTGTGGACAAGACCTAGGAGTGACCTCAGGAGGAAGCCTGACAGGTCCTAGTAAGAGCAGGACCACTCAGGGGGCTAAGAGCACATCATCACAGATCCTGGGAGGTTCTGAGGTTGGGTACAAAATCACTGTGAGAGTTTGGGGAGAATGATCATCTGAATGGGCCTGATCCTATATGACATGGGAAATAAGAACTACCCCGTGGTCTTTGGGAACACATGGAACGGTCCAAACTGATCATTAGGCAGAATGGGAAGGTCTGAGACGGACCCATGCTTCTAGCTCCAAGTTAGAGCTGATCAATTACATGACAGAGGAGCCTCCTAGACCCCTGCTGATGTGTAGACAGAGTAATAATGTCATATGCAGGGGCTGCTGAGGCCAGAGATCTTGGGAGCCCCAACATGTTTAGGGGAATTCTATCAGACCTTATGTCAATCCATTTGGTGTCTTTGTGAGAAAGAGAAAAAGGTGTCCCTTCCCCCAAGTGAACACATGTCTGTTCTAGGATGCACAAATCACGGAGCAGAGCATGTGCTAGATTTCAACTCCTACTTGCTCTCATGTCCAGAGCTCTTTTTCAGCCCACAATGTGTCCAACTGCACGTAGAGGCCCTGAATGGATGGAGAAGTAAAATAACTAAATTTTCTCTTGGCTAAAGGATAATGTTTGCCTAGATAGATGAAATGATTTGGAGTGAGCAAGATACTACTTAGCGGAAAGTCTGTACAGATTGTATTTGTAGGTAAAACAGTTATTTTAAGGAATGTAAACTAATTACAGCTACAGAGATTATGAGGACTTGACTTTGTCTTTCCAACTCCTATAGAAATTGTTGCAAGTATGTGCAACTATGGCACCTTCATTATTCCCCTGTGCATCAGTTTCTGTAAGTGGGGGTTATAATAGTGCTTGCCTTGTGAAGTTGTGGTAAGGATTAAAAATGTTAACACATACAAAGCTTAGAACTGGATCTGGCATTTAGTATTTACTCAATAAATATTAGCTTGTTGTATTATTTGCATCATTCATATGTTAATGAGAATGTTAAAGCTGGATTGACTATGGAGTCCATCTGGGAAACATTTATGCAGAAAATCATTTTCAATCTGGGCCTTGGAAAATGGATGGAATTTCAATAGGTAGAGATATATCTTCTTGATGAAGCTAGGAAAGTTCTTTTTAGGTGTTTTGAAGCCATTAGGCAAACAATTAGTGAGAAGAAATATTTGCATTTTATTTGGCACAATATCTCACCAGTTACCTCTAATCCTGCTATATATTCTAACGGGGATCGAAAGCCTCTCGCCTTTCAGTTAAGAAAACCTAATGAACCAGGTTGTTCCCTTATCTCCATACAAATAAAAATATTAGCTTCAAAAAAAAGTAAGAGGTAAGACATTCTAGGGAATCAGGAATAAAGGTGTAAAGTACAAGTAACAGTCAAAAATGGTCAGCAGACCTGTTCAGCAGAAACTGAACAAAATGTGTAGGAGAGGGGTGAAAAATAAGACTGAAAGCTAAACTGGGGGCATATAATAGGGAGTATGAAATTCATTCTTCTGTCCGGTCAGAAGTGAAAACCAAGAAAGATTTTACTTGCAGTTCTCTGCAATTTGGCTTTGACCTTCCCCCTCTATACAGTCTTTTTTTCTCAAAGGTCTTCTAAACTTAAACTTCTAAACAGTGCTTCTAAATTTTAAAGTGCAAATCAATGACTTGAGGCCCTCCCAAAATGCAGATTCCGATATGGTAGTGAAACATTGCAAAATTGTAACTGAGACAGTGAAATAAACCTGACCTAACCAACTCCATCTTGCTTCTAACCTCCAAGCCGTCCTTGTTCATTCCTGGGTAAAGGCCAAACTAACTTTGGCAGGAACTTCATTTATAGTTTACAGTTTAAAACAAAGATGATAACAGCCCTTTCCCAAGACAGAACCCCTTCTTGCCTGGAGACTAGACTGCCTTTGTGGGACTAACAAATTAGCCAAAAGATTAGAAATTATGGTTTAGGAGTCACACAGCTGGAGGTTACAAGATTCTAACCCTTCCCAAGTTTCTCCTGGGGATAACATCACTATTGTAAAGCCTAAGATCAGTGCTTGAGATATTTTGCAGACCCTGCACTTGATGGATCAGCTGGCATCACCTAGATCTAACTGGCTCATCTGATCTTGTAGCCCCTACCCAGGAACTGACTCAGCATAAGACAGTTTTGACTCTCTATGATTTCATCTCTGACCTGACCAATCAGCACTCCTGACTCTCTGGCTGCACTCCCCCACCCTCAATGCTTGGTGAGACTGATTTGAGTAATAATAAAACTCCAGTCTCCCACACAGCTGGCTCTGAGTGAATTACTCTTTCTCTATTGCAATTCTCCTGTCTTGATAAATCGGCTCTGTCTAGGCAGCAGGCAAGGTGAACCTGCTGGGGTAGTTACAGTAGGTGAGGCCTAGGATCCTACATTTTCAACAAACTTCCAGATGCTACCATACTCCTTCCTGCAGCTCATCCATGGACCACATTTTGAGTACCAAGGGTCTGATCCAGTAACCTCTTCTCATTCTCATCTTGCTCAACAATGCTAGTCCTTGTTGATCTTCCTGAAGCTCTCATCGTCGGTTTCTCTGGATCATTATTGGCTTCTGTGATTCTCTCACCTGAATCTTTAAATTTACATTTAAAGACCAATCTTTAGATGTATGCATCAGTTTCCTCTGACGTGTAATGTATTGTCCAGGCAACTGTCAGTGCATCAATCTCTTTAGTCTTTTAAATGAAAATAGTGCGAACCATCTTCTTATAAAAGACAGACCTATATCGTTACAGAAAATACCTATTGCCCATTTCATGATGTATCTGGTTTCTCTGGAAAATAATCTCCCCTGAGGTTCCCTACCTCACCTGTCCCACCAATCTGCATAGGGATTAGCTACAGTTGATTGGGACATAGGTGGGCCCCTACTAATGCTGGGTTATTGTTAGTCTTTCCCCAGGATTTTGGACTAGAACCAAAAAAAAAAAAAGCAAGTTAGTCTCTCACTCTCTCCAGGAAAAAGAAGTCAAGAGCATATATACATGGAAGCTTTTGGGGATCACATTCTGATACACAGACTAAAGAACAACAACAACAAAAAAAAAAAACAGCAGTTAACTGTGAGAAAGAGGACTGAGGAAGACACCAGGGGAGCACAGGGAAATAGCTTCAAAGTGTGGCACCCTGACAACCTCTTATATCTCCACATGGACCAGGCAGGCAAGTTAGACCACAGACTGCACTAAGCCTTGGCAGAATGCCCTGTGATTTCTCCAAGTGAAAGGGTAGATAAGCAGCCTGGGGAGGAGCTGCTGTCCTGTGGAAGACTGCCACAAGGCCGCTTCTCTTCCCTCTCCCTAGTTTCAGTTGAATGCAAGACTTTCCACCTTACCCCCACGTAGGTTACAGCTGCAGACCTCAAAATAAGTCTATAAAACTGCGTGGCTGTGGTTTAGAGGTAGATCCTTAACAGCAGAGTGACCCACTCATCCCACCTATCCTCTGGTCTCTTCTGTTCAGTGCTGACTGTGGTGCTATGGGCACAGAGAGCTGGCACTATGATGTCTTGCTTTTGCTGTCTGTATAACTAATAAACTATCTGACTGCATTTGGGCATGCTTACTCCTTACCAGGTAAGTGTCAGAATGTGCAAGCCATCCTGACAGGTGTAGTAGTAATACTTGTGGCCCTATATATTACCTGCCTCCCTGCTGCCTTAGGAACATTTGACTACTTAAAGAGAAGAGAAGGAGAGACTTAACTTCCTGAGTTATCCTCAGCACTCCAGTCCCTTATTCCACTTTGCTCGAAGAATGCATCCCAGACCTTGAATTCCACCAGATACCCTGGTATCTCTCTAATAAACCTCCTAGTTTCTTTTCTTTTTCACCTAAGAAAGCCAGCCTGTATCTTTGGCCTTTACAAACAAAAGGTCATCACACACATACACACACACACACACACACACACACACACACAAGTGTTGTATTCAAGGACAATATCAGTGATTAGAACTACAGTGCCAGAGATTCTAATGCATTTTCTGTTTTTATTAAAATTCTTCCTCTCTTATGTATTGATTTCTATCTGGCCCTTGACCAAGTACATATAATATGATTAGCCCACATGTATCAATAAAGATAAAGTTTTATGAAAATGTTTTTGGCCAAGTAAAAGAAAATATAATTCTTTTTTACTATTATGAAAGTATAAATTACTCTAATCATTTATTAATAACTCCATAGTATTAACTATGTAAATCAACTTTGCTGCTATTTTTAATTTATCTTATAAATATCCTAACTTGCATTTGTATTAGTTACATTTATAAGAATATATGATGGAATCACACATATTTATGCCAAGTACTTATCA
This sequence comes from Colobus angolensis palliatus, assembly GCF_000951035.1. Taxonomy (NCBI): domain Eukaryota; kingdom Metazoa; phylum Chordata; class Mammalia; order Primates; family Cercopithecidae; genus Colobus; species Colobus angolensis. The sequence goes on from NW_012113030.1 coordinate 2,409,581, forward strand.
CTCAGAACAGCGCAAGTAAGATTAGAGTTTGATCTACTTTTTTTTTTGAGACGGAGTCTCCTTCTGTCACCAGGTTGGAGTGCAGTGGTATGGTCTCTGCTAACCGCAACCTCTGCCTCCCGGGTTCAAGCGATTCTCCTGCCTCAGCCTCCCAAGTAGCTGGGATTACAGGCGTGCACCACCACGCCCACCTGATTTTTGTATTTTTAGTAGAAATGAGGTTTCACCATGTTGGGGAGGATGGTCTCGATTTCTTGACCTCGTGATCCGCCTGCCTCGGCCTCCTAAAGTGCTGGGATTACAGGCGTGAGGCACCGTCCCTGGCCGAGTTTGATCTACTTTTAACATTCTTTGAGTTTAGCTGTGCCTAATACCTAGTATGATCATATAAATTAGCATACAGGTGCTTATGAGTCATTAGTCTTAGCTTAGGATGTTAATCAATTGGCCTCATTTTCTCTTTGGACGAGCTGAGTTTTCTTTGATCAGGGTCATAGACTACAAATCAACGAGTCAGGTTCAGAAGACAGAACCTTAGGCATTGTGGAATTTTACCAAAAACGGTAAATAAATTGGTGCAAATTCATCATGACAATTGGAAAACTGAAAGAGCAAGCAGTGGGCCCACTGCTATTATAATAATGGGTGGTGGCTCACGCCTGTAGTCCCATCACTTTGGGAGGTCAAGGGGGTCAGATCGCTGGAACCCAGGCATTGGAGACCAGCCTGGGCAACATGGTGAAACCCTGTCTCCACCAAAAAAAAAATATATACCCTTCCCCTACCTCCCCCCAAAAATTAGACGGGCATGGTGGTGGGTTCCTGTAGTCCCAGCTACTCGGGAGGCTGCAGTGGGAGGATCACTTGAGCCCGGGAGGTTGACACCAGTCTTGGCAACATGGTGAAAGCCCATCTCTACAAAAAAAATTTTTTTTAAATAGCCGGCGTGGTGACGCGCATCAGTAATTCCAGCTACTCAGGTGGACCTGGGAGGCGGAGGGTGCAGCGAGTTGAGATCCCGCCACTGCACTCCAGCTCCGGTGCCTTCCAGTCTGGGCAACAGAGCGAGACTCCATCTCAAAGTAAGGAAGGGGAAGGGGAAGGGGGATTGATTTCACAATTTTCTGTAAGAAATGAATGGTTCTAATGTGATATTGATGAAATATCATCTTTAAGAAAGTGACACACGTGGCTGCTTATGGTACTCCTGAGATGCAAGTAGGTCATGACATAATGATAACCAGTCATAATTTGCAGTAGCCCCTTACAAAAAGTCCGAATTTGTTTGAAAATACAGTAACTTTTACTAGTCGAAGTTATACATTAAACATCTCCTAGTCATTGCTTGAACATAATTTATTAGAGTTACCATAATATAATTTATTGAAAGAAGGGCTAGGTTTATAATATGTTTTCTGGTGATGAGCCAATTATGGCAATTATTTTAATTATATATTTATAACAAAAATGCATGACTGTAAGATTAAATTTTAAACCAAATCCTAATTTATATTTTAAAATAGCTTTAAAATACTTGCACATAACACATCTCGTGGTTAGTAACTTTCTCCAGCTACATTTAAAAGTATTTCCAAAATTACAACATTTTTTCCTAAAGGTTTACTTTTTCCCCACAGCATAACTCTATAAATTAACGTGAGCCCATTATATCAAAGGTGTTTATGTGTGTCACATACGCATTTAATTTTAATATCTTTATTTAAGGGACGAATATCCCCAAGCAAGCACAGTATGCAATAAGAAGTCCTGTGGAGTCCTGTAAGTACTTTGATGAGGAAGGCAGGATTTATATAAGATTCGCGAGCTTGAAGAAAGACTCTACAATTGATAAAACTAAGTCAGAGGGAACTGGTTCATTTTCAAGTAAAATAGCTTGCAAGACAAAAAGACCGCCTCAAAGTCGCTGCCCTTGGGGCTCTCCCACTTGCTTTACAAGCTAGGAACGGAGAATGCCGGGAACCCGAGAGCGGCCGGCGCGGACGCCGAGGCAACAGTACTTGGGGCACCCGGTACTCGCCGTTAGCTCCCAGCCTCCTTTGCTCTCGCGCTTTCAGGGGCTCAGGCACTGCTCCGGGAGCGCGGAATGTTGAGGAAGACGGCAGAACTTCAGTAGGGAGACCTGTCTGGGAAACGTTTTCAGGACACGCGGTGGGGAAAGCAACTAGCCTCCGGCGGGGCAGGGCGGGGTGGCCTTACCTGCAGAACCACCGGCCACGATCTGCCGAGAAGCCTCGCGCACTAAGCCGACTTCAGGCTTGGCGGACATCTTCGCCGGGGGGAGGACGAGGGAGTGGGCTGAGATGCGTGGGCGAGCTCGCCGCCTGCACAGCCTACGAATCTAGAGAGCCCGGGCTGGGCTGGTCCTCGGGCGGGTTGGCTCCCTGTGGGGCAGCAATCCGGCGACTGCTGGAAAGCAAGGGTTCGAGGCGCAGATTCGTCGCGCGATCTCCGGCGAGTCGGAACCTGTCCGCAGTGCTTTTGCAGAGGCGCCCTCGGCTCGGAAAATGTCTCTGGAAATAAGACTCGCGGATGGGGTTGGGTTGGCTCTTCGCAACGGGTCAGGCTTTGTCTCCTAGATTGGCGCCCACGCCCTTCTCTATCAGGAGCCTCCGGCAGAGTTTGTCAAACTGGAAGCGCTGCCTCTGATAACTCAAGTGAAATGACCCAGGCCTGGAGCGCCAAGTGCAAAGCTGGGACGACCGTTGCACCTTCTGGCATGCCAGAGCACAGTGAGGTTCAAAAGAAGGGACAAGTGAATAAATTCCTCAGTTAGTTATCCTGTAATTGTGGTCTGTAGCAGCTAAGTCAAAGCAAATCTAATTTACACTTACCTTACAATAGAGCTAAGGTAGAACTTTACCAAAAATGATTTTGATTTAAGGTAAAAATCATACCTCATCAACTTGAGTTTTATTTACCTAAGGACCAAAAGAAGAAAAAGCCTGCTTATCAATAGTTTCTTCTATACCCAGGTCAGTGGTTCTTAAAAGTGGTTTTAGTACCCACAGCAGTAGCATAATTTGTGAATTTGTTAGGAAGTCAAATTCGTGGGCCCCACCCCGACCTAAACTGAATCAGAATCTCTGGGGATAGGGCCCAGAAACAAGTTCTCTGTTGGTTGTCATGAAAGTTAAAGGTTGTGAACCACTGACCTAAACAATTGAGGAACATTAAGGAACTTACAGTGTATTCTCTCTATAAAAGGTTTGGTTATTCGTACTAGCCTCTTAGGATAGTTACCAAAACAAAACTACTAATTTATACACTTTTTAAACTACAAGTTGCCTATGAGAGATATAAGATTGTGAAATTCTCCAAAAATACCTGCCACACCCCTAACAGACAGGAGATGTTAAGAGTAAAACAGAGAACTGGGAGGCTTTAGAAGCCCTATTGTAATATTTCTTAAAACACATTATTTAATGCTAAACATATTTAGTGTGAGCCATATAAAAATTGCCATTTTTGGAGGTCAAAAACCGTTTAATATCAGCAATTAGTATGGTTCAATTTATGTGATTTCTAATGTACCAAGTGCAATAATTTGGTTTCATACTTGATTTTTTATTTCTTAGGCTGAGTCATTAAAAGTTGATCAGTGATATCTGGCAAAATTATTTAAAGTGCTTGAGGAATTGGGGAGACTTGCTGCTTATGTGATCAGATACACAAAAATGAAGTTTTTCATTTCATTAAATATTTGATTAAAACTGCTAAGTTTGAAAATGTTTACCAAGAAATAGTTTGCAGAAATTTTGCTAACCTGATAGAATAAAGGCTTTTGAGCAATATCTTTCAGACTTTTACTAATTAAATATGGAATCTTGAGTGCAATGTAGAATCATTTATTCAACAAATATTGAGAACCTATTATATATTAGGCATAGAAACAGAAATTCAGAGCTTATAGAAAATGTTTTCCTCATTTTTCAAAGCAGAAATTGAGTTTTCCAAGATCACTCAGGAGTAATAGTACAGCTGGGATTCCATCGCAGGATTCCTTCTTTTGATAGCAGTGGATTGTAGATTTAAATATTAACCACAGGCTAAACAAACTACATTCTGTCACACAAATAGCCCCACAAATTAATTCCATTTTTTTTTTTTAAGTTTTTGAAAATTTGGTCACAACTATTAAACCTCAATGCACACACTGAACCAAATTCTACACTGAGAGCTCACTAAGTGTTAGCACTTGCCTAGATACTGAAAATATCACTATAAATCCCCCTCCCCCATGGCACGTACAGTCTAATGGAGGAGATCCACCTTGTAAGTAAATTTTTGCCTTCCCTACATTATCCAGGAAATGCAATAATACTTTCAGGTCAAGATTTAAAGACAACCTTTTGACATAATTATTTCCATGAGTGTCTTCCCCTCTGAAGATCTTATCCAGGGTAGGTGGGAGCAAGCTTGTATCTCACTAAAACCCAGCCTCTAAAAAGCCCTATGGATTCAGTTAGAGAAGTCCCAGTTATCCTTGTTAAAAAGTTACTTCCTCTTTTTAACCTCTCTGGACTAGAAGAAATATCTTTGAGTGAAAAAAGCAAGACTTGATATCACATATAATCCAGTCCTATACCTCTAGAATACTAGAGGATATGGGGCCTAGGCATGAGAACATTCTAGAGGTTGGGAGTCAACAAGAGTGAAGACAGAGCCAACGAGTACTCACTGTGCTAAACACTCTGCTAAACGCTCTGATAATGGAATGTAATTCTCATCTGCGGCTAAATTTGCTCATGGCCAATATTGGAATGCTGGAAGATTTAGTGCTGGGAAAAAATGGTAACATTTACTTGACCTATTTCAGGTTCCCTAGCCTCTATCACATTGTTCTGTTATTATTTTGAATAATGATGTGATATCCTAATGGGGCAAAACTGCTAAAGTATGAAGATTATATTTTTTAAATTATTGATTTATTTAGCTGATCTTGGTTGATAATTACATGATTAAATTATTGACTTCCCTATCATTTGTCAAGTGGCTAAAAAAACCATTCAGGAACATTACTGGGAATCTAGGAGTTAATAAAACCTCTAAGCCATCAACATGCAGAAATCCATTTAGAACTAATGTTAGAACCAATTTTTTAAAGGGTGGATATCTGATTTCTTGTTTCGTATCAGATTAGAAAGAACATATTAAAAGATAATTGGGTTGTTTGGGGAGAATGGGGAGGTTCTAGAAAAGTAAAGAGCAATCTGCTACCTTCAGGCCATATTCAGTCTATCTAGTCAATTGTAATAACAACATTCATTGACTTTACCTTCTCCCAGGCACTGGGCTAATAAGCATTTTGTAATCTATTATCTCATTCCTGTTTTACAAAGGAGGAAACTGGCACTGAGATTAAGTAACTTCCCCAAAATAACACAGTATTCGGCTGAGGTATTAATTTGAACCTAAGTATAATTTAGGGGCCCTCTATTTGGTAGGCTATGGGGTTTTTTGTTTTGTTTTGATTTTTAAAACAATATTTTGTAGAGACAAGTTCTTTCTATGTTGCCCGGCTGATCTGGAACTGCTGGGCTCAAGCAATTTTCCCATCTATGCCTCCCAAAGTGCTGGGATTACAGGTGTGAGTCACACCAGGCCCAGCCACGCTATGTTTATTATTAGACATATGACATTAAGCTATATTATGTTTATGATTAGGCTATATTATTAAGCTACTATTTTTGGGAGTTTGTTGTTGTTGCTGTTATTGTTGTTTTGTGAGATGGAGTCTCATCCTGTTGCCCAGGCTGGAGTTCTATGGCGCTATCTCAGTTCACTTTAACCTCCGCCTCCCAGGTTCAAGCGATTCTCCTCAGGCCCCTGAGTACATGGGATTACAGGTGCACACCACGACGCCTGGCTAATTTTTGTGTTTTTAGTACAGAAGGAGTTTCACCATGTTGGTCAAGCTGGTTTCAAACTCCTGGCCTCAAGTTATCCACCAGCCTCAGCCTCCCAAAATGCTGGGATTGCAGGCATGAGACACCAGGCCCAGGCTCGGCTTGTTGTTATTTTAAAACAACAAAAAAACAAAAACAAACAAAAAAAATCTAATAGTGATGGCATCTCACCAAGTTGCCTAGGCTAATCATGAACTCCTGAACTCAAGCCATCCTCCCAAATTGACCTTCCAATATGTTGGGTCTGAGCCCTGGCCAGCATGAATTTTCTAAGTCAGACCAAAGAACTGTTGACAGATAACTTTTTGTTGAGGGAAGCTGTTCTGTGCATTGTTGGATATTTAGCAGCATCCCTGACCTCAATCCAATAGATGCCAGTAACAACTCCCTCCCGATTATGATAACCAAAAATGTCTCCAGACATTTCCAAGTGTTCCAAAGGTCACTTCTCTGATATCATTTAACTTTTCAGCAACATTTGAAAAAAAAAGAAAAAAGAAAAGAAAAAAACCTGACCACCCTTTGTTTAAAAACTTTCTTTTCTGATTGTGTCAAAATCAAAGGGCTGGGCACAGTGGCTCACATCTGTAATCCCAGCACTTTGGGAGGCCGAGATGGGCAGATCACCTGAGGTCGGGAGTTCCAGACCAGCCTGACCGACATGGAGAAACCCCGTCCCTACTAAAAATACAAAATTAGCCAGGTGTGCTGGTGCATGCCTGTAATCCCAGCTACTCGGGAGGCTGATGCAGGAGAATTGATCGAACCCGGGAGGCAGAGGTTGTGGTGAGCCGAGATTGTGCCATTGCACTCCAGCCTGGGCAACAAGAGCAAACCGCTTGTCTCAAAAAAAAAAAAAAAAAAAAAACCTTCCTTCTCTTGGCTTCTATGATACCTCACTTTCCTGGATTTCTTACTCCTGTGTGGTCTGATCTTGTTTTTTTCTGTTTCCTCCTCCTATACCTAATCTCTATTGGAGTGCTCCAGAGGTTGGGTATGTACTCTCTTCTTTTGTTTATCCAGATTCTCTTCTTAGGTAATCTCATCCAGGGCCTTAGTTAAAAGTAATTTTCATACACTGATGACTCCCCCATTCTTATTTCCAGCCATGGAAATAACCAACATCCCTGAATCTCCAGAATTATATATCCAATTATTTATGTTACATTTTTTCTTGGGTATCAAGAAAAAAAAAAGATAGTTTGCCCCAGCGCAATGGCTCCCACCCCATGCAGCAGAAGGATCCCTTGAGGAAAAGAGTTCAAGGCTGCAGTGAACTATGACTATTATAGCGCCAATGCACTCTAGCCTGGGCAACAGAGAGACCCTGTCTCTAAAAAAAAAGAAAAGAGGTCGGGCGCTGTGGTTCACGCCTGTAATCCCAGCACTTTGGGAGACTGTAGGCGGGCAGATCACGAGGTCAGGAGATCAAGACACAGTGTAAACCCCGCCGCTACTAAAAATACAAAAAATTAGTCAGGCGTGGTGGCGGGTGCCCATAGTCCCAGTACTCCGGGCTGAGGCAGGAGAATGACATGAACCCGGGAGGCGGAGCTTGCAGTGAGCAGAGATCGCGCCACTGCACTCCAGCCTGGGCAACAGAGCTAGACTCTTTCTCAAAAAATAAAAAGGAAAAGAAAAAGAGATAGTTTAAGTTTAACAGAACTTTTGATGCTGAACCCCAAACCCTTTTTTCCCCATATATTTCCTATTTCTGAAAATGTCATCACTATCCATCAAATAGTTCTAGCCAAAATCCTAGTACTCATGCCTGATGTTCTTCTCTCCACATCTAACCCATCAGTATACCCTGTAAACTTTACCTTCAAATATATCCTGATTTTGTTCACTTCTATCTCCATTGCAACCACCTTTGTTCCAGCCATAATATTTTTCACCTGGACTACTGGAATTGTTTCCTAATTATTCTCCTGGCCCTTATAGTCCCCACTCAGTATTCAGCGTTTTGTTTTTTTTTTTCTTTTTTGAGATGGAGTCTCGCTCTGTCCCCCAGGCTGGAGTGCAGTGGTGCAAACTTGGCTCACTGCAACTTCTGCCTCGGGTTCAAGCGATTCTCCCCAGTAGCTGGGATTACAGGCACCCACTACCACACCCGGCTAATTTTTGTATTTTTAGTAGAGACGGGGTTTCACCAAGTTGGCCAGGCTGGTCTTGAACTCCTGACCTCAAGTGATCCACCCGCCTCAGCCTCCTGAAGCGCTGGGATTACAGGCCTAAGCCATTGTGCCCAGCCAGTAATCAGCATATTTTTTAACATGTAGTAGATTATGACAGTACCTTGTTTAAAAATCCTCCAAAGGGCATAGTAGCTCATCTCAGCACTTTGGGAGGCCAAGTGGGGGCAGATCGTTTGAGCCCAGAAGTTCAACACTAGCCTGGGCAACATTGTGAAACCCTGTCTTTACAAACAAACAACAACAACAAAAGTCCTCCAAAGGCCTTCAGTTGCCCTAAAAACCAAATCAAACTTATAACGGTCCTTTCAGGGCACTGTATGAACGGCTCATTTCTATGTCTTTATCTCATACTATTTTGCCTCTGATCCAAACACAATGGTTTTCTTTCTGAATTTGAGTATTTCAACCTCGTTCTGCCTCATGGATTTTGCATTTGATGTTTATTTGCCAGGAATATTCTTCCCCTGGCCCTTCCCATGACTAATTTCTTCTTTTTTGTTGTTTTTGTTTGTTTTTTGAGATAGAGTCTCACTCTGTCCCGCAGGCTGGAGTGCAGTGGCATGATCTCGCTCACTGCAACCTCTGCCTCCCGGGCTCAAGAAATTCTGCCTCAACTTCCCAAGTAGCTAGGATTACAGGCATATGCCACGATGCCCGGCTAATTTTTGTATTTTTACTAGAGACGGGGTTTCACCATGTTGGCCAGGCTGGTCTCGAACTCCTGACCTCAGGTGATCCACCAGCCTCGGCCTCCCAAAGTGCTAGGATTACAGGCATGAGCCACCATGACCAGCTGATTTCTTCTTATCAGAAAGGTCTCAATGTCATTGTAGTGGATGATGTTGGTGCCCCATCCAGATCCCTTTACCAAGCTGGCCTGCCCATACCAGCTGCTGTGAGTATTAATGGCTATGAACTCATAGTTAATTTATTTTCTAGAGAAATGTCCTCTATTAGTCTGTTTTCACACCGCTGATAAAGACATACCCAAGACTGGGTAATTTATAAAGAAAAAGAGGTTTAATGGACTCACAGTTCCACATGGCTGGGGAGGGCTCATAATCATCTCAGAAAGTGAAAGGCATGTTTCACGTGGAGGCAGACAAGAGAAGAACATGACAGCAAAGCGAAAGGGGTTTCCCCTTATAAAACCATCAGATCTCATGAGACTTATTCACTACCATGAGAATGGCATGGAGTGGGGGAACTGCCCCCATGATTCAGTTATCTCCCAGTGGGTCCCTCCCACAACATGAGGGAATTATAGAGCTAGAATTCAAGATGAGATTTGGGTGGGGACACAGCCAAACCATATCATGCCCTTAGCCAAAGAGAAGCTTGGGAAGTCACACACATCACTACCTTACCTGGGAGGTTACATATGTCATCATTTCCCACTTCACCATGCTGGAGGCAACACCATAACCAATGACTGACTCAAATAAAAAGGGGAACAAAATGCTGACCTCTTTGCCTTAAGATGGGACCAATACAGTAGTCCCCCCACCTCCACCTACCTTACCTGCTGGGAGGAATACATTTCAAGACCACCAGTAGATGCCTGAAACAGCAAATAGTACTTTTTTTTCCTATACACATGTATCTGTGATAAAGTGTAATTTTTAAAGTGGGCACAGTAAGGCTGGGCGCGGTGGCTCAAGCTTGTAATCTAAGCACTTTGGGAGGCTGAGGCAGGTGGATCACCTGAGGTCAGGAATTCGAGACCAGCCTGGCCAACATAATGAAACCCCATCTCTACTAAAAATACAAAATTAGCTGGGCATGGTGGCACATGCCTGTAATCCCAGCTACTTGGGAGGCTGAGACAGGAGAATTGCTTGAACTTGGGAGGCGGAGGTTGCAGTGAGCCGGGATTGCACCATTGCACTCCAGCCTAGGCAACAAGAGTGAAACTCCATCTCAAAAAAAAAAAAATTGGGCACAGGAGCACAGTAAGAGATTAACGAAAATAATAAAAATAAAGCTGTTACAACCATATACTGTAATAAAAGTACGTGAATGTGGCCTCTTTCTCCCTCAAAATATCTTACTATATCGTACTCAACCTTCTTCTTGTGACGATGTGAAATGATAAAATGCCTACATGATAAGATGAAGTAAGGTGAATGACATAGCCATTGTGACATAGCATTAGGCTAATACTGACCTTCTGACCATGCATAAGAAGGAGGATCATCTGCTTCTTGGTGATTCTGGGTCATCGAGCAGTGATGATGTACATGGATGTCAGAAGCAATGACTAACAGGTTGGGTAGTATATACATCATAGATAATGCTGGATAAAGGCATGATTCATATCTGAGGCAGGACAGAATGGGATGGCCCAATATTTTATCATGCACTCAAACAACACAATTTAATACTCGTGAATTGTTTATTTCTGGGATTTTCCATTTAATATTTTTGGACCACGGTTGACTGCAGGCAACTGAAATTGTGTACAGCAAAACTGCAAATAATGGAAGACTACTGTACTGTGTTGCAACTCATGCTCCAAAGCTACCTTTGAACCTGGCTAAGGTTAAACTATAGCTGAGATGGTATCTTTGCTTACCTTTGCAAGAAATTTGTCCATTTCATGTAAGTTATCAAGTTTATTGGCATACAATTTTAATAATATTCCTCTTTTAATATCTATGGAATTTGTAGTGATGTCACTTCTTTAATTTCTGATATTGGTAGTCTTCTTTCTTTTTTTCTTTTTCTTTTTTTAAATTAACCTTCATTTATTTGGGTATGTCTGGTTTATTTCTTGATCACTTAATTTTACTGGTATTATCAGAGAACCAGGTTTTAATTTCATTCATTTTTCTGCATTGCTTTTCTGTTTTCTGTTATACTGATTTCTATTCTTATAATTATTATTTCCATTCTCTCATTTACTCTATTTTATTTTGTTCTTTATTAGTTTCTTGAGGTGGAAGCTAAGGTTATTGAGGCTGTTCTTTTCTAATATTGGTGTTTAGTACTATAAATTTCTTCTAAGTACTGCTTTATAGGCATCCCACAAATTTTGATTTTTTTTTCATTAATCTAAATTATAGGACTTTCCTTTTTGTTTTTTTTTTTTTTGTTTTTTGAGGCAGAGTTTCCCTCTCATCCAGGCTGGAGTGCAATGTCGCGACCTTGGCTCACTGCATCCTCTGCCTCCTGGGCTCAAGCAGTTCTCCCGCCTCAGCCTCTGGAGTAGCTGGTACTACAGGCATGTGCCACCAGGCCAAGCTAATTTTATTTATTTATTTATTTATTTGCTTATTTTTGTTTTAGAGTCTTGCTCTATCCCCCAGGCTGGAATACAGTGGTGCTGTCTGGGCTCACTGCAACCTCCACCTCCTGGTTCAAGCGATTCTCATGTCTCAGCCTCTGAGTAGCTGGGATTACAGGCACCTACCACCCCTCCTAGCTAATTTTTGTATTTTTAGTAGAGATGGGGCTTTGCCATGTTGACCAGGCTGGTCTCGATCTCCTGACCTCAGGCAATCCAACCATCTCTGCCTACCAAAGTGCTGGAATTACAGGAGTGAGTCACTGTGCCCAGCGGACTTTACTCTTTTAGAGAAGTTTTAGGTTTCCAGAAAAATTGAGCAGAAAGCTGGGCATGGTGGCTCAGCATGTAATCCTAGCACTTTGGTAAGCCGAGGTGGACAGATCTCTTGAGCCCAGGAGTTTAAGACCAGCCTGGGCAACATGGCGAAATCCCATTTCTACTAAAACTACAAGAAACAGCCGGGCATGGTGGCTCAGGCCTGTACTCCTAGCTTCTTGGCAGGCTGAGGTGGGAGGATTTCTTGAGCCCAGGAGGTCGAGGCTACAGTGAGCCAAGATTGCATCACTGCATTCTAGCCTGGGCAACAGAGGGAGAATGTGTCTCAAAAAAAAAAAAAAAATTGAGCAGAAAATAGACTTCTTATATACATTTCCCCCTGCACTCCATAGGGTTTTCTCTTATTGTTAACATCTTACTTAAGTGTAGTGCATTTTGTACATTAATGAATCAATATTGATATATTATTATTAAAGTTCATAGTTTACATTAGGGTTCACTTTTTGTGTTGCGCAGTTCCTTAGGTTTTGACAAATGGTGTTTTCACTTTTTATCACTTTAAAATGCTTAGGATTTTCCCTTTTGATTTATTCTTTGTCCCATGGGTGATCTAGAAGCATGTTAATTAGTTTCCAAAAACTTGGAGATTTTCCAAATAGCATTCTCCTATGAATACCTAGTTTACTGAACTCTGGTCAAAGAACATAGTCTATATGATTGGAATCTTTTAAAATGTATTCGTGTTTGTTTTATGGCCTTGATTATGGTCTGTCTTTGCAATTATTCCGTGTGAATCTGAAAATAATGTGTATTTTGCTGTTGATAGGTGGTCTGTTCTATAAATGTCAATTAGACAAGTTGATTGATACTGTTGTTCAAATCTTCTGTATCCTTACTGATTTTCTGTCTGCGTGTTCTATCAATTGTTGAGAGATAAGTGCTGAAATCATTAATTGTGGATTTATTCCCGTAGTTCTAAAACACTTGGAATCATGTATTTTTTTTTTTTTTGAGACAGAGTCTCACTCTGTCGCCCAGGCTGGAGTGCAGTGGCCGGATCTCAGCTCACTGCAAGCTCCGCCTCCCGGGTTTATGCCATTCTCCTGCCTTAGCCTCCCGAGTAGCTGGGACTACAGGCGCCCGCCACCTCGCCCGGCTAGCTTTTTGTATTTTTTAGTGGAGACGGGGTTTCACCATGTTAGCCAGGATGGTCTCGATCTCCTGACCTTGTGATCTGCCCGTCTCGGCCTCCCAAAGTGCTGGGATTACAGGCTTGAGCCACCGCGCCCGGCCGGAATCATGTATTTTGAAGCTCCGTTCTTAGATATTTAAGAAAGGGAATAGTGGAGGGCAGAGAATCTGATGCTGAGATCAGGAAGGAGAATGAGTTAGTTTTTTTTTTTTTTTAATTACATATGTGATAACTGAAAATGAATCATGAAAGGATACCAATTGGGAAGGATCAAATAAACTGTTCACGGATGACATGATTATCTATGTAGAAAATTCCAAGAAGCCAATTTTTTAAACTCTCCTGAAACTAATAAGTTATCATAGCAAGGTTGCTTGATACAGCTTAGTATTTTGGAAACCAATTGTTTTCCTACACGCTAGCAATAAACCACTGGAATTTGAAATTAAAAATGCAGTGCTATGTACATTAGCACCAAAAAATTGAAGTACTTAGGAATAAATCTAACAAAATACGGTCAAGACCTAACAAAACTCTGATGAAAGAAAGAAAAGAAAATGTAAATAAATAGATATTCTATGTTCATGAATAGGAAGGCTCACTATGATTAAGATGTCAGTTCTTACCGATTGGATTTATAGATTCTATGCAATTCAACCAAAATCTCAGTAAGTTATTTTGTGGAAATCAACAAACTGATTCTAAATTTTATATGGAAAAGCAAAAGACCCAAAATAAAACAATAGTGAAGCTAGAGAATAAAGTAAGAGGACTGATCTACTGACTTCAAATTCAAGACTTACTGTAAAGCTACAATAATCAAGAACAAACAGGTCAGTGGAATGGAATAGAAAGTCCAGAAATAGGCTGGAGATGGTGGCTAACACCTACAATCCCAACATTTTGAGAGGCCAAGGTAGGCGGATCACTTGAGGTCAGAAGTTCGAGACTAGCCTGGCCAACATGGTGAAACCCCCTCTCTATCAAAAATACAAAAGTTAGCCATGTGTAGTGGCATGCGCCTGTAATCCCAGCTACTCAGGAGACTGAGGCACGAGCATCGCTTGAACCCGGGAGGTGGAGGTTGTAGTGAACCAAGACCACACCACTGCACTCCAAACTGGGTGACAGAGTGAGATTCTGTCTCAAAAAAAGAAAGTTCAGAAACAGACCCCACCAATACAGTCAACTGATCTTTGACAAAGGAAAAAAAGTAATTCAATGGAGAAAGGATAGTCTTTTCAACAAATGGTGCTGGAACAATTGGACATCAACATGCAAAAAAATGGATCCAGACAATGACCTTATTCCTTCATAAAAATTAATCAAAAACAACTCACAAACCTAAATATGAGACACTCAATGACAAAACTTTTATAACATTTGAGAACATCTAGGTGATCTTCACTTAGCAATGAGTTTTTAGATTCAACACCAAAAACATGATTCATGAACGAAGAAATTCATAAGTTGGACTGTTCATTAAAATTAAAAATTTCTGCTCTGTGAAAGACACTATTAAAAGAATGAAAAAACAAGCCACAGAATGGGAGACAGTATTTACAAAATACATACCTGATGAAGGATATGTATCTCAAGTATACAGAGTCTTAAAACTCAATATTAAAAAACAAGCAACCAGTTGTACAACATGGTGAATACAGTTAATGACAATATATTGTATTTTTGAAAAATACTTAGAGTAGATTTGTTTGTTTGTTTGTTTGCATGTTTCATTGTTTTTTGAGATGAAGTCTCACTCTGCACCCAGCTTGGAGTGCAGTGATGCAATTTCAGCTCACTACAACCTCTGCCTCCTGGGTTCAAGCGATTCTCCTGCCTCAGCCTCCCAAGTAGCTGGGATTACAGGCATGCGCCAC
>NW_012113030.1:2425189-2431599 GCF_000951035.1 Colobus angolensis palliatus
AGGGTTTCACCATGTTGGTCAGGCTGGTCTCTAACTCCCGACCTCATCATCTGCCTTCCTTGGCCTCCCAAAGTGCTGAGATTACAGGTGTGAGCCACCATGCCCGGCTGAGAAGTATGTAAAATTTTATCTGCCAATTTTAAAACTGCAAAATCATTTTCTAGTAAGGTTGAGCCAAGTTATATGTCTAACAGCAGTATTTGAGAGTATCCATCTAATCTTAACTTTGTTGTAGTGAATAATTTAAAAAAAAAGAATGTGATATAAATGTATGTATGTAATATATAATTGTAAGCCAATTTGGATAACAAAAAAGAAAAGAAAAAAAAACATAGAAAGGGGCTAGGGCTAGGGTTTTCACTGCTAGAAAAAAACCAGCAATCTAATTATGGCCCAAATAACAAAAAACAGGCAAAACGATGTGAATTGACACCTCATCAAAGAAGATAATACAGAAGGCAAACAAGCATATGAAAAGGTGCTGAACACTACACAGTATTCCACTAGGGAATTGCAAATTATAACAACAATAAAATACCATTATACATCTATGAGAATGCATAAAACCCAAACCACTGACAACAAACGCTGGTGAGGATGTGGAGAAACAAGAACTCTCATTCATTGCTGGTGGGAATGCAAAATACTGCCTTCACTCTGGAAGACAGTATGGCAGTTTCTTACAAAACCAAACATGCTATTAACATATAATCCAGCAATTGCACTCCTTGGTATTCACCCAAATGAGTTGAAAACTTATATTTACACAAATATAAAACATATATTTACACACACACAAAATACATAGATATCTATAGCAGCTTTATTCATAATTGCCAAAACTTAGAAGCAACCAAGAAATCTTTCAATAGGTGAATGGAGGCCAGGCGTGGTGGCTCACATCTGTAATCTCAACACTTTGGGAGGGTGAAGGGGGTGAATCACTTGAGCTCAGGAGTTCAAGACCAGCCTGGGCAACATGGCAAAACCGTGTCTCTACAAAAAATACAAAAATTTAGCCTGGTGTGGTGGCATACATCTGTAGTCTTGACTACTCAGGGGTGCTGAAACAGGAGAATTGCTTGAGTCCAGGAGGTCAAGGCTGCAGTGAGCCAAGATTGTGCCACTGCACTCCAGCCTAGATGACAGAGTGAGACCCTGCCTTAAAAAAAAAAAAAAAAAAGAGGAAAAGAAAAGAAAAAAAAGGTAAATGGATAAACAAATACTATTCAGCCATAAAAAGATAGGAGCTGCTGGGAGCAGTGGAATCCCAGCACTTTGGGAGACTAAGGTGGGAGCATTGCTTGAGCCCATGAGTTTAAGAGCAGCCTGGGCAATACAGTGAGACCCTGTCTCTAGCAAAAATAAAGTAAAATATAATAAACAAACAAATAAATAAATAAACATGAACTATCAAGTCTTGAGAAGATATAGAGGAAACTTAAATACATATTGCTTAGTAAAAGAAGTCAATCTAAGAAGGCTATATGTTGTATGATACCAACTATGTGACATTCAGGAAAAGGCAAAAACTATACAGACAGTAAAAGAAAATTAAAAAAAAAAAAAAAAAAGAGGGGCTGCCAGAGAGTGTGGGAGCGGCAAAGATGAATAGATGAACACAGGGGATTTTTAGGACAGTGAAACTATTCTGTATGATATTGTAATAGTAAATACATGACACAGTGCTGTTGGCAAACTCTATAAAACTGTGTAACACCAAGAATAAGCCACAATGTAAACTACAGAGTTTAGTTAATAATGTACCCATATTGGTTCATCAATTGTAACAAATACTAATGCAAGGGACTAAAGCACATAAAATTGGAACAATACAGAGAATATTAGGCCCCTGCACAAGGATAACACACAAATTTGTGAAGTGTTCCATATTAAAAAAAAAAATTTAAATAAAACAAAAAGTAATAAGGGAAACTCTGGCGGTGACATGGTATAAGATAACTTCTGTACTTTTCTTTCTTTTTCTTTAGAGACAGGGTCTCATTCTGTTGCCCAGGCTAGAGCACAGTGCTGTGACCATAGCTCACTGCAACCTCGAACTCCCGGGCTCGTAGTGATCCTCCCCTTCTGGCTCCCAAGTAGCTGGGACTACAGACATGAGCCACCATGCCTGGCTATTTTTTGTTTTATTATTTCTTGTAGAGACATGGTCTCAATATGTTGTCCAGACTGGTCTCCAATTCCTGGGTTCAAGTGATCCTCCTACCTTGGCCTTCCAAAATGCTGGGATTACAGGTGTGAGCCAATATGTCCAGCCTCACTTTTCATTAAAGCTAAAACTGCTTTAAAAAAAAAAAGCCTATTGGAGTTGCTTCCAAGATGACCAAATAGGAACAGCTCTGGTGAACAGGTCCAAGTGAGATTGATGCAGAAGATGGGGGATTTCTGCATTTCCATCTGAGGTACCTGGTTCATCTCATTGGGACTGGTTGGACAGTGGGTGCATCACACAGAGGGTGAACCAAAGCAGGGTGGGGCATTGCCTTACCCCGGAAGTGCAAGGCGTTGGGGGATTTCCCTTTCCTACCCAAGGGAAGCTGTAAGTGACCATACCTGGAGGAATGGTACACTTCTGCCCAAATACTGTGCTTTTCCCATGGTCTTCACAACTGGCAGACCAGGAGATTCCCTCCCATGCCTTGCTCGGTGGGTCCCACATCCATGGAGCCTTGCTTGGTGCTAGCACAGCAGTCTGAGATTCATCTGGGATGCTGGAGCTTGGCGGGTGTAGGGACATCCACCAGTGCTGAGGCTTGAGTAGGCAGTTCTATGCTCACACTGTAAACAAAGCGGCAGGGAAGCTCGAACTTGGCAGAGCCCACTGCAGTTCAGCAAGACCTACTGCCTCTCTAGATTCCACCTCTGGGGGCAGGGCATATCTGAACAAAAGGCAGCAGAGAGCTTCTGCAGACTTAAACATCACTGCCTGACAGCTTTGAAGAGAGCAGTGGTTCTCCCAGCATGGCGTTTGAGCTCCAATAACGGACAGACTGCCTCCTCAAGTGGGTCCCTGACCCACAAGTAGCCTGACTGGGAGACACTTTCCAGTAGGGGCCGACAGACACCTCATACAGATGGGTGCCCCTCTGGGATGAAGCTTCCAGAGGAAGGATCAGGCAGCAATATTTGCTGTTCTGCAGTCTCTGCTGGTGATACCCAGGCAAACAGGGTCTGGAGTGGACCTCTAGCAAACTTGAACAGACCTGCAGCTGAGGGGCCTGTCTGTTAGAAGGAAAACTAACAAACATAAAGGAATAGCATCAACATCAACAAAAAGGACATCCACACCAAAACCCCATCGGTAGGTCACCAACATCAAAGACCTATGGTAGATAAAACCCCAAAGATGGGGAGAAACCAGAGCAGAAAGGCTGAAAATTCCCAAAACCAGAACACCTCTTCTCCTCCAAAGGATCACAACTCCTTGCCAGTAAGGGAACAAAACTGGATGGAGAATGAGTCTGATGAGTTGACAGAAGTAGGCTTCAGAAGGTCAGTAATAACAAACTTCTCCGAGCTAAAGGAGCATGTTCTAACCCAACGGAAGGATGCTAAAAACCTTGAAAAAAGGTTAGATGAATGATTAACTAGAATAATCAGTGTAGAGAAGAGCTTAAATGACCTGATGCAGCTGGAAACCACAGTATGAGAACTTCATGAAGCATACACAATCTTCAATAGCCGATTCGATCAAGCAGAAGAAAAGATATCAATGACTGAAGATCAAACGAATGAAATAAAGTGAGAGGAGAAGTTTAGAGAAAAAAGAGTGAAAAGAAATGAACAAAACCCCCAAGAAATATGGGACTATGTGAAAAGACCAAATCTACGTTTGATTGGTGTAACTGAAAGTGGCAAGGAGAATGGAACCAAGTTAGAAAACACTCTTCAGGATATTATCCAGGAGAACTTCCCCAACCTAGCAAGGCAGGCCAACATTCAAATTCAGGAAATACAGAGAATGCCACAAAGATACTCCTCAAGAAGAGCAACCCAATCCCAAGATACATAATTGTCAGATTCACCAAGGTTGAAATGAAGGAAAAAAAGTTAAGGGCAGTCAGAGAGAAAGGTCGGGTTACCCACAAAGGGAAGCCCATTGGACTAACAACAGATCTCTCGGCAGAAACCCTACAAGCCAGAAGAGAGGGGGACCAATATTCAACATTCTTAAAGAAAAGAATTTTCAACCCAGAATTTCATATCCAGCCAAACTAAGCTTCATAAGTGAAGGAGAAATAAAATCCTTTACAGACAAGCAAATGCTGAGAGATTTTTTCACCACCAGGCCTGCCTTACAAGAGCTCCTGAAGGAAGCACTAAACATGGAAAGGAACAACCAGTACCAGCCACTGCAAAAACATGGCAAACTGTAAAGACCATCGACGCTGTGAAGAAACTGCATCAATTAATGGGCAAAGTAATCAGCTAACATCATAATGACAAGATCAAATTGACACACGAGAATATTAACCTTAAATATAAATGGGTTAAATGCTCCAGTTAAAAGACACAGACTGACAAATTGGTTAAAGAGTCAAGACCCATTGGTGTGCTGTATTTAGGAGACCCATCTCATGTGCAAAGACACATATAGGCTCAAAATAAAGGGATGGAGGAAGATCTACCAAGCAAAGGGAAAGAAAGAAAAAAAAAGCAGGGATTGCAGTCCTGGTCTATGACTAAACAGACTTTAAGCCAAAAAAGATCAAATGGGACAAGGCCATTACATAATGGTAAAGGGATCAATTAAACAACAAAAGCTAACTATCCTAAATATATATACACCCAAAACAGGAGCACCCAGATTCATAAAGCAAGTTCTCAGAGACCTAAAAAGAGACTTAGACTCCCACACAGTGATAATGGGAGACTTTAACAACCCACTGTCAATATTAGATAGATCAACGAGAGAAAATTAACAAGGATATCCAGGACTTGAACTTAGCTCTGGGCCAAGCAGACCTAATAGACATCTACAGAACTCTCCACCCCAAATCCACAGAATATACATTCTTCTCAGCACCACATCATACTTATTCTAAAATTGACAACATAATTGGAAGTAAAACACTCATCAGCAAATGTAAAGGAACAGAAATCACAACAAACTGTCTCTCAGACCACAGTGCAATCAATCAAATTAGAACCCAGGATTTAAAAACTCACTCAAAACCATACAACTACATGGAAACTGAACAACCTGCTCCTGAATGACTACTGGGTAAGTAACAAAATAAAGGCAGAAATAAAGATGTTCTTTGAAGCCGATGAGAACAAAGACACAACGTACCAGAATCTCTGGGACACATTTAAAGCAGTGTGTAGAGGGAAATTTATAGCACTAAATGTCCACAAGAAAGCAGGAAAGATCTAAAATTTACACCTTGACATCACAATTAAAAGAACTAGAGAAGCAAGAGCAAACAAATTCAAAAGCTAACAGAAGACAAGAAATAACTAAGATCAGAGCAGAACTGAGGGAGATAGAGACACCCACAAAAAACACCCTTCAAAAAATCGATGAATCCAAGAGCTGTTTTTTTGAAAAGATCAACAAAATCGATAGACCAATAGCAAGACTAATAAAGAAGAAAAGAGAGAAGAATCAAATAGGTGCAATAAAAAATCATAAAGGTGATGTCAGCACTGATTCCACAGAAATACAAACTGCTATCAGAAAATACTATAAACACCTCTATACAAATAAACTAGAAAATCCAGAAGAATTGGATAAATTCCTGGACACATACACCCTCCCAAGACTAAACCAGGAAGAAGTTGAATCTCTGAATAGACCAATAACAAGTTCTGATATTAAGGTAATAATTAATAGCCTACCAACCAAGAAAAGTCCAAGACCAGATGGAATCACAGCTGATTTCTACCAGAGGTACAAAGAGGAGCTGGTACCATTCCTTCTGAAACTATTCCGATCAATAGAAAAAGGGAGAATCCTCTCTAACTCATTTTATGAGGCCAGCATCGTCCTGATACCAAAGCCTGGCAGAGACACAACCAAAAAAGAGAATTGTAGGCCCATATCCACAATGAATATCTATGTAAAAATCCTCAATAAAATACTGGTAAACTGAATCCAGCAGCACATCAAAAAGCTTATCCACCATGATCAAGTTGGCTTCATCCCTGGGATGGAAGGCTGGTTCAACATATGCAAATCAATACACATAATCCATCACATACACAGAACCTATGACAAAAACTACATGATTATCTCAACAGATGCAGAAAAGGCCTTCAACAAAATTCAACAGCCCTTCATGCTAAAAACTCTCAGTAAGCTAGTTATTGATGGAACCTATCTCAAAATAATAAGAGTTATTTATGACAAACCCACAGCCAATATCATACTGAATGGGTGAAAAACC
>NW_012113030.1:2435659-2480569 GCF_000951035.1 Colobus angolensis palliatus
GATTAAAGACTTAAATGTAAGACCTAAAAGCATAAAAACCCTAGAAGAAAACCTAGGCAATACCATTCAGGACATAGGCATAGGCAAAGACTTCATGACTAAAACAGCAAAAGCAATGGCAGCAAAAGCCAAAATAGACACATGGGATCTAATTAAACTAAACAGCTTCTGCACAGCAAAAGACACTATCATCAGAGCAAACAGGCAACCTAGAGATTGGGAAAAATTTTTTCAATCTATCCATCTGACAAAGGGCTAATATCCAGACTCTACAAAGAACTTAAACACATTTACAAGAAAAAAGCTAACAACTCCATCAAAAAGTTGGCAAAGGATATGAACAGACACTTCTCAAAAGAAATTTACGCAGCCAAACACTTGTGAAAAAATGCTCATCATCACTGGTCATCAGAGAAATGCAGTTCCAAACCACAATGAGATACCATCTCATGCCAGTTAGAATGGTGATCATTAAAAAGTCAGAAAACAACAGATGCTGGAGAGGATATGGAGAAATAGGAATGCTTTTACACTGTTGGTGGGAGTGTAAATTAGTTCAACCATTGTGGAAGACAGTGTGGCAATTCCTCAAGGACCTAGAACTAGAAATACCATTTGACCCAGCAATCCTATTACTGGGTATATACCCAAAGGATTACAAATCATGCTACTATAAAGACACATACACACCTATGTTTATTGCAGTACTATTCACAGTAGCAAAGACTTGGAACCAACCCAAATGTCTATCAGTGATAGACTGGATTAAGAAACTGACACATATACACCATGGAATACGATGCAGCCATAAAAAAGGATGAGCTCATGTCCTGTGCATGGACATGGATGAAGCTGGAAACCATCATTCTCAGCAAAATATCACAAGGACAGAAAACCAAACACCACATGTTCTCACTCATAAATGGGAGTTGAACAACGAGCATACATGGACACAGGGAGGGGAACATCACACACCCGGGTCTGTTGGGTGGTGTGGGTGCTGGGGGAGGGATAGCATTAGGAGAAATACCTAATGTAAATGACGAGTTGATGGGTGCAGCAAACCAACATGGCACATGTATACCTATGTAACAAATCTGCATGTTGTGCATACGTACCCTAGAACTTAAAGTATATTTTAAAAACCCGTTAAAAAATGAATCATGATTCTTTAGACAGGTAGCTAAAGGATCCTTATATCCTTTAAAAGGATTACTATAGTCAAGCAAAGTGCCATGGGACTGACTTGAAAATTTTAAAAATAGCTTTAACCATCATATCTATGTTCATTAATCTCATGTCTAGCCTAGTCTAGAACACTTCCTTATATGTGACTGCTGGAAAGCTACTCTAAGATGCTTCCCTAGCAATTCAAACTCATTCTATCAAAAACGGAACTTACTTATTCACCAATTTCTTTAATATCATCAATGCTTTCCTCTTTCTCGTTATTTACTAGATTTGCAAGCTATTTCCCACTTCTTCAAGCCATCCTTTTCCATCTATCCTCATACATTTTATTTATTTATTTATTTATTTATTTATTTATTTATTTATTTATTTATTTATTTATTTATTTATTTATTAAGACAGGGTCTAACTCTGTCGCCAAGACTAGAGTGCAGTGGTGCAATCTCGGCTCACTGCAACCTCCACCTCCCGGTTCAAGTGATTCTCGTGCCTCAGCTTCCTCAGTAGCTGAGATTACAGACACGTGCTACCATGCCTGGCTAATTTTTGTATTTTTAGTAGAGCCAGGGGGTCCCACCATGTTAAATAGGGTGGTCTCGAACTCCTGGTCTCAAGTGATCCACCCGCCTCAGCCACCCAAAGTGCTGGGGTTACAGGTGTGAGCCACAGAGCCCAGCCTTTTTATCATTTTTCAATTAGATTAACTAGTCTTCCAAACTTGAGAATTTTGATTCTGAAATATATTTCCATATTTATAAATGAAAGTGTAAATCAAATCTCATCATTCCTGTTTAACTTTCAATATTCATTGACTATAGAATCAAGTCCAAGGTACTTAATTGAGAGATCATTTATATTGCCTGGCACGGTGACTCATGCATGTAATCCCAGCACTTTGGGAGGCCAAAGTGGGAGGACTGCTTGAGACCAGGACTTTGATACCGGCCCAGGCAACATAGTGAGTCCCCAACTCTATTTTTAAAAAAGACCTTTCATAATCTCTCCAACTTCATTTCCCACCACTTTCCATGTTAAATTTTATACTGTGATACTAAATTGCTTATAGCTCCTTACAGTATCTCACCCCCATATTGATTCCTTTATAAGGAATTCTGTTTTCTCTGCACCTCCATCCTCACCTGTTTACTTTGCTAAGTCTTATTCATACTACAGGAGGCATTTTCTCCTTCAGATTTTCCTGACTCTGTCTTCCTCATCCCCTAAACTCCCCTATCCCAAAGCCATTTCTCAGTTTACACAGTGTGATGGTTAATTTTGTTAACTTGGCTGGGCCATGGTGCACAGATATTTGGTGAAACATTATCCTGGATGCTTCTGTGAAGGTGCTTTTTTGATGAGATTACCATTTAAATCACCAGACTTTGAATAAAACAGATTATACTCCATAATGTGTATCCAACTACAATTCTTTTCTGAGGCTTGCCCGCCTCTTCCCTCAGATTTTGGACTCACTAAAAGTTCACAATTGCATGAGCCATTTCTTTACAATAAATCACTGTCCCTCTCTCTCTATGTAGTCTCTATGTGTACACACATATCCTTTTGGTTCTGTCTCTCTGGAGAATCCTGATTAATACATATGGTATTCTCACCTACTTGTGTGCCTAATTGTTATTCATTATTTTATTTACAGAACTGATCAGTGTGTGACACATTGCGGGAGCCTGATATTTATAGACTTGATAATATTAATAATAGGACATTCTTTTCTTCCCTGTAACAAAAGAGTGG
This sequence comes from Colobus angolensis palliatus, assembly GCF_000951035.1. Lineage (NCBI taxonomy): Eukaryota > Metazoa > Chordata > Mammalia > Primates > Cercopithecidae > Colobus > Colobus angolensis. The sequence continues at coordinate 2,438,603 of NW_012113030.1, forward strand.
TTCATTTTCTTCTTCTCATCTTCATCCATATTTCTGCAAAAGCCCAGCTTATATGAGAGATGAGGACATAGACAATATCTTTGATAATCATTTTGAGAAGAGAAAAAAGCTATAATTTATCTCTTTCACTTCTTATAGACAGGCAACTGTTAGAATGACAGAAAATGAAGAAATGGGTATGTTGGTTATGGTGGTGGTGGAGGGGAGTAGGGGAAAACTTACCTGTCGTGGTATGAAACGTTTAGGGAAAGAGCATTAATGAGTTACTTCCGGTACATTCAGAAAAATAATAGGGAGAATTAGTCCTAAAGTTTGAACTCACTGCATAAAACAGAGAGAGAGAGAGAGAGAATCAGCTTACTAAAAGGAAAGAAAATATGAGGTTTCTCTTTATCCTGGAGACGGTTAGCACCCAGATAACAGGCTTTAAAAAAAGGAGGAAATGAACTTTACTCAATGAAAAATATTATAATTTTCTCTAAATTTATTCTACTAATTCATCACATGGTTTGAATGTTCTCATTGTGGTAGTCACTATCCTGCTTTATTTCTTATTTCCTAGCTAGGAAAATCAACTTTTTCCTTTGTTTTGCACATAATTTGATTTGGCCTTAAGCCTTTGCACAAGCTATGTACTTCCCGATTGGAGTATTTACTCTGATAAACTGTACAATCTTTGCTTTTGTTTCATAGATGTTTATGGTACTTTATGTTCATAAATATGATTCAAATCCTGACTGAAGCAAAAAAAAAGAAAAAAAAACACTTCAAAGCTGAACCTGTAACAAACTTCTTGACAGCACTGTCTGCTCATTACAGCATACATCACCGAAATTTTGTGAATATTATAACCTCTGTTGTTCCAAGAAAACATTTTGTTTGTTAGTTTTCACAGCCTCATGCTCTGTCCCCCAGGCTGGAGTGCAGTGGCGCCAGCCATCGTAGCTTATTGCAGTCTCCACCTCTGGGGCTCAAGCGATTCTCTGGGACCCGTAGCTGGGACTACGGGTATGCACCATCATGCCCAGCTAATTTTTTTGATTTTTAGTAAAGTCAGGGTCTCGCTATGTTGTCAAGGCTGGTCTCGAACTCCTGGGCTCAAGTGGTCCTACTGCCTCAGCCTTCCAAAGTGATGGGACTACAGGCGTAAGCCACCGAGCCCTGCCATTTTAGTTTTTTAAACTCTATTTTGTACATTTACTAAAGGATAAGTTCCTTTCATTAACTTCAACCACCAATTTAGGAACCCGTCAGCACCTCATATTAGCCTATTCTCTGGGGTGTATTAAAAATATTATTGCTCATTACTCAGCACCCAGAAGAGTACCTGGCACATAGCATGTGGTCACTAAGTATTTGGCGTCTGAAGGAATCATGAGTAACAGGAGTTAAAGTGACATTTATAAAAGCAATTCTTAACTATGGAACAAAAAACCCAAATTTAAATTACTGGTAGTTAATTATACCATTCCTAGTTCACAGAGGTAGGCGAATTGAAAACTTTGGAAGTTTTTAAATTCTGTAAGGTTTAACATTTTTTCTTGGAGGATTCACATATCGTACATAAGAATCCAGATCTCATTCCAGCACTTCAGTAAAAAAAAAAAAAAAAAGGCACCAGCTCCAAGGTTTTAGTGTGAAACGTTCTTTGGCCAGGATCTAGACAGTACTTTTGTTCACTCAACCGGAGCCCGATCTGGTGCCATTTTCACTCGACCGTCGCTTCCAAACACGCCCCTCCCACCTCTCATCCCAAACCACACACAAAGAAGGAAACCACAATTTCGCCACGTCCTGGGAAAACTCCACCGGGCCAAGTGTGAGGCCACAAGACGCCGTTTTGTTCCGCGTTTTCCCTCTTCTAATCCTATTAGGTTTTGTCCAGACAACGTTTTGCTCTTTCAGAAGAGAAAGAGCGTTTTGTGCTCGTCGTCTTGGATTCGACAACCATAAGCGGCCTGTTAGGTCAGCCACTGCAGCGGATTAAGTTCGACTACTTTGTCTCCAAACTCCTCCCGAGCCTTCTCCTCAAGCTCTCTCTTTCGCCTGGAGGTCCCGCCTCGCGGCCCGGCAGCGCGGCACGCGCATGACTGGTGAGCGCCGCCTGCGCCTTCCCCTGAGGCGCGCCGCCGCCCCGTAGGCCCTCGCGCGCCGCCGGCGGCTGGCTGCCTCCCTCCCTCCTTCCTCCCGCGCCATGCCCCGCCCCTCTCCTCCTCCCGGTCGTTTGTGGGTGAGTCTGGAGCCGGGAGGTTCTGAGCCAGTGGCGATTGGCTGACGCGGTGGCTGCGCACTGGGCCTGAGAAACTCTGGTCGGGCGCGAGGTGTCGACTCCCCGGGCTATGCCAGGCGCATCTCAGGTAAACGGTGGGCCAGGGAGGTTTGGGCGACGGAGAATGATAGTGGTGGGCACAGATCAGCCGTGGAGTTTTCGGCCGCAGACTTTTCCTTGGAAAAGGAGAAGGGGCCGCGCGGAGTCAGTACTTAGTGAATGCTGACCCCGCGTGGCCGGGAGTGATGGGGCTCCCTCGAAGGTCAGTGTCGTGGGGTCCTCAGGTGGCAGACAACTCTTTTTGGGTATGATTTGGTATTGTCTCCAGTTTCCTAATACTGGACCTGAGCAGCTGAGCATTTATTCAAGGGTGTATTTTTTTTGTTTTTGTTTTTTGTTTTTTTCCCTTAAGTCGCGGTTAGTCAGAACGTTCCAGTCCTCGCTCAACCTCTGATCGACTCTGTGTCCTTGAGAGAGTCACTTACTCGTTTTATACTTCAGTTCTGACACGTGGAAGTGTGGGCGAAGAATGAGGGGCTTCTTTAAGCGCGCTGAACCATGCAGTAAAAAGATACTGTTGGGTTTTTTTTTTTTTTTTTTTTGGTTCACAATATTCCTGGGCTCGGTGCAACGTTTGGGAAGCATTTTAAGCTCGATAGATGGAGGGAACAAGACAGCCGTATTATTAGACAAGGATGGTAGAAAGGAACAACTTTCCACAAGCACACGCGTTTGGAAAAGCTCCTTTGAGCATTTTATGCAGGTTAAATCACAGTGGTAGTAGATAGAAATAAGTCAAAACAAAGGGCCAAACAAAACTACATTTCAAAGAGGTGGTGTTTTTTGTTCCTGGGTAACTTGAATATACTATCACAAGTTATTGGCGTTTCAAAGTTTTTCCTTGTGATCTGGTATGGAATTGATCTAAAATGACAATTACATAATCATTCTATGCAATCGTATGCCAATAAAATTAATTAAAAGAAAGTTGACTTTTTAAGAAATAGGACTCAAGACATGTCATTGATGGGAAGTAATGATGGCAATCAGCAAAATGAATGGGATATGTATACAATTTTCCTTCAAAGGCATAGAGTTTATAGAAATATTTTTATTGCGTTAATATTTAAAGTATAAAGACCTATAGAAAAGTGTATGAATCATAAGTGTACAGCTCAGTGAATTTTCACGAAGTGTACATACCCATGTATCCAGTATCTAGATCAGGAAAGAGCATTAATGTATCCCAGAAGCCCCACTTCGTGGTTCCAAAGGTAATCATTATCTGGACGTCTAACATTATATTTCACCTATTATTTACTTTATATAAATGGAGTAATATGGTATTTAGTCCTTAGTGTCCGATTTTTGCTCAGTATTTTATTTGTGAGATTTATTCAAGTTATGTAGCAGTTTGTTATTCTCATGCTGTATGTATAGTATTTCTAGTTTTTGGCTATTACCAATCTGCTATAAAGATTTTTAGAAATATTTTGATGAAATTATGTTTACTTTTTTTTCTTCTTTTTTTTGAGATGGACTCTCGCTCCGCCACCCAGGCTGGAGTGCAGTGGTGCAATCTTGGCTTACTGCAACCCCCGCCTCCCGGGTTCAAGCAATTCTCCTGTCTCAACCTCTTGAGTAACTGGGACTACAGGTGCCTGCCACCACACCCGGCTAAGTTTTGTATTTTTAGTAAAGATGGGGTTTCACCTTTTTGGTCAGGCTGGTCTCGAATTCCTGGCCTCAGGTGATCCACCTGCCTCAGCCTCACAGAGTGCTGGGATTACAGGTGTGAGCCACTGCGCCTGGCCATGTATACATTTTTATTGTGTATATGCCTACTAGTAAAATTACTGTGTTACAGAATAGGCAGATGTGTGCTTGTGGTATACACTACTGAAAAGTTTTTCATATTGTGTTAATTTACACTTTAGTGGCAGCTTGAGAATTCTGGTTCCTCCAAATGCTTGCAACATTTCACATTGTCTTTTTAATTTTAGCCATTCTAGTAGGAATATAGTGACATAACGTTGGGGTTTTCCCATAATTTCCCTAATGACTGATGGTATTGAGCACATATTCATGTGTTTACTGGCATTTGGAGATCCTCTATTTCTGTAAGGGACCAAACAAAAAGTGTAGGCAGCCCTCGCTTTGTAGAGTTTCAGTTAACCAAGTGATGTGTGAAGCTCAGACTACCTGTATTTTAGGTTGTACAGGCTGTACAGTCTCTGTTACATATTCTTTTCTGTTTTTTTCCTCTTTTCTTTGTTCCCAACCATTTAAAAATGTAAAAACCATTCTTAGCTCATGGGTTATACAAAAACAGTTGTTAAAAGATAACTAGGCACATTAAAATTTTAGGGTTTATATGAACATTCAGCAATTTCGTAAATTGGGTATCACCAGACCACAAGTCGTTCAAGACTCCACCAAGAGGGTGTGAAGGGAAAACTTTTATAAGGTGTTTATGGAAATAGACAAAGAAAATATTTGATTGGTTACAGTGGAATGTCTCTAGTTAGAAATTGGTTGGTGGTTTCTGATTGATTAAACTCAAGTTTAGTTTTACTGTTTACATTGAGTTGAGTTTTGATTTATTTACATAGGGACCCAAAGTGCTGAAACTGTCTCAACCTAGTGATTTCCCAATTAGTTTTTTTTTTTTTTTTTTTTTTTTTTTACACAGTCCACTGGCTGGATTTGGGTTGTGAGCCATAGTGTACTAACCCCTGCTCTATTGAAAAATGTTTGTTCAATCTTTTGCCAATTGGTTGGATGTGAAATCAGTAACTGAGATGGGCTACATTAGAGAAATATATATCCATAATACTATATCTATCTGTCTATCTATCTATCTATCTATCTATCTATCTATCTATCTATCTATGTGTGTGTGTATATATATATTTTTTTGAGATAGGGTGTACCTCTGTCACCCAGGCTGGAATGCAGTGGGGTGATCTTGGTTCACTGCAGCCTCTGCCTCCTGGGCTGAAGTGATCCTCTCACCTCAGCTTCCCAAGTAGCTGGGATTACAGACACACACCACCATGTCTGGGCTAATGTTTGTATTTTTTTGTGGAGATGGGGTTTTGCCACGTTGCCCAGGCTGGTCTTAAACTCCTGAGATCAAGTGATCCTACTTCCTTGGCCTCCCTAAATGCTGGGATTACAGGCACGAGCCACCGCACCTGGCCAGTATTGTTAAACAGCATGAGTTATAGTGTTTTGGTGTTGAATTTCAGATCTCTAAATATACTTTATTTGGTTTACCAGTTTTACCTTGAGACTAATTAGAGGCCAGTTTGATTCTTGTCTGAATTGTTTTTACTTCTCCCACTTTCTACTCACCCTGTAAATCTGAAGAACAAAAGAAAGGTAAGAAGTGAGAAAAGAAAGGAGAGACAATCTTTCTTTGATATCATTTAAAAGGCTAGGAAAGAAAAGTATGAATGTCTAGACAGTTCTGGGTATTTTGAGTAAAAAATATAAAAAAATACATTGTTTCACATGTTCGTGTGAAGAGATCACCAAACCGGCTTTGTGTGAGCAACATGGCTGTTTATATCACCTGGGTGCAGGCGGGCTGAGTCTGGGTGGTGGATTGTCATTAGCTCTTATAGGTTTTGGGATAGGTGGTAGAGGTAGGAGCAACGTTTTTTGGGCAGAGGGAGGATCTCATAAAGTACATTCTCAAGGGTGGAGAGAATTACAAAGAACCTTCTTAAGGGTGGGGGAGATTACAAAGTACATTGGTCAGTTAGGGTGGGGCACAAATTACAATGGTGGAATGTCATCAGTTAAGGCTATTTTCACTTCTTTTGTGGATCTTCAGTTGCTTCAGGCCATCTGGTCACAAGGGATGTGATGGCTTAGCTTGGGCTCAGAGGCCTGACATACATAATATACTTATTGTAATATTTTGAGGTGAATATTGTCCTTTGAGCTATTCCATCCTGGGATGGCTTCTTTAAACATTTTTATCTAGTGATTGAGTGTACTCATGATATAGGAATAGCCATTGACTTGGGCCATGAAGCTCAACTGTGACATCATCTCTTCCCAGGATGGAGGTCGTTTCTTCCTTAAATGTCCCTTTGGACTGCCCAGTTCATCTTTTACTCTTGGCCCTGTGCCTTTTACTCAGTATTGCCCCAAATTTTACTTTAATGCCCTTCAGCCCACCATCCATGTTAACATTTTTAGCTAACACTTTCTAGGTTTTTGTTGTTGTTCTTGTTGTTGCTTTTAGAAACAGGATCTTGCTGTGTCACTCAGGTTGGAGTATAGTGGTGCAATCATAGCTCACGGTAACCTTGACCTGGGTTCAAGCTGTCTTCTCCACTGCAACCTCCCAAGTAGATAGGACTGTAGGTGCTCAACATCACACATAACTATTTTATTTTTTGTTTTTGTTGAGACAAGAGTCTAGCTTTGTTGCCCAGGCTAGTATCCAACCCCTGGCCTCAGGTCCTCCTGCCTTGACCTCCCAAAGTGCCAGGATTACAGGCATTAGCCACTGCACCAGCCCCTTTTTTGTTTTTAAGTAATTTGTAGAAGTGAATTTAGTGTATATTTAAATATATATGCTAATACTAATGAAGGGTGTGAGGGTAATTTCATCAGTGTGATCCTTTCTTTGATATGTATAATTGGTTTTTTTCAGTCTTACTTGATTGTATGCAGATGGATTTAAGATGGGCCTCACCTTCCACTATCAATTCATTGCAGTTAAGTAAGCTTTTCTTATATAGAAATTCTGGATCCAGTACATACTGCATTTCATTACACACACATGCACACACACACATAATGACTAATGTAAATACCTTACTGCTTTATAAGTCCCACACAAAGCAATTGTATTCATATGCAGTGTTTTTCATGGCACTCCTTGAATCAACTTGGAGTCACTGCAAATTATTATGGGTAATAAAGGGCATGTGCCAGTGGAAGGGATTCTCAGACAAGGGAGTCCCCTCCGTCCATGGCTTCAGACTTCATAAGGGAGCAAATAGGGAATTAATGTGGCACAAATATTTAATTTGTACCATCAACCTTAGATGATGCTTTCAGGTTAATAAGGATGTATTTGTGAGTGGAATTGTAGTCACTAGCTTCCGACAGTACCTTCTCCTCCGGACATTGCCTGCGTTACATTGCCATTGTTGACTTCTGGGACAATTTTCCAGAATTTCATTGCTAACACACCTTGCCTTTTCTGGTTGCAGTTTTTAGATACTTTATTTAGGTTACATTTAATCTTGTTTACCATGTTTAGAGTGACTGTGTGTTCACGGTGAATGTATTTGTCTAGTGCTTATTTGTTGCTTTTATAATTTATTTCCAGCAAATCTTATTACTAGTATGTCCAGCTACCTGGGACTGGGGATGGGCAGATGACTCACTTTCACTTGCAACTTCACATACCATCTAGAGATGGCTTAGGATTGATGAGAGAAAAAGAGATAATGCACAAGATGAATCAATTGTAGCTGTTTTTGTTAGCATTGTATTATTATTCTCTCTATTGAATTTATTAGATTTTGAGACTATCATAAAGAGAAGATAGAACTGTTTTAGAGCATTAATTACAAAAACAGTTTACTATAGTGGAAAGAGCACAGGACATAAGAGCAAAATAAGTGTGGCTTACTACCTGTTTGTGTTAACTTTTCCTGGGACTCAGCCTTCTTTTGTGAAATAAGGCATTTTGATGAAGTATCTCTAATCTCTGGTAATCTTTTTCAAAAGACACAGAGTTGGGAATGCCAAGAGACCATAGGGGTCATGTAGGCTACCTTCTCAGTTTAGTCACATAGTTACTAGAACTTATTTTTTTCTGATTTTTATTCCAGTTGCTTTTTCCATTATACTACCTGTGATAGGGAGCCTTCTAAAGTGACCTTGGTGTTCACTCTTACGTAGTTCCTTCCTCTTGAGGGTGAACTAGACCTAGAGGCTCACTTCTACTAGAATATGGCAAAAATGGTGTGATGTCACTTCTCAGATTAGATTACAAAATTTATGACTTCCCCTTTTTGCTGGCATTCTGTTGCTCACTCACCTTGAGGAAGTCAGCTGTCACGTGAGCTGACCTGTGAAAAGGCCCACCTGTCAAGGAACTGAAGGGGACCTCCAGCCAGTAAGGAACTGAGTTTCTCAGTCTAAAAACCCTCAGGCATTTATTTAATTATTTGAGATGGAGTCTCACTCTGTTGCCCAGGCTGGAAAGCAGTGGTGTGATCTTGGCTCACTGCAACCTTCACCCCCAGGTTCAAGCAGTTCTCCTGCCTCAGCCTCCTGAGTAACTGGGACTACAGGCTCGTGCCACCACGCCCAGCTAATTTTTTATATTTTTAGTAGCGATGGGGTTTTACCACGTTTGCCAGGATGGTCTTGATCTCCTGACCTCATGGTCCACCCACCTTGGCCTCTCAAAGTGCTTGGATTACAGACGTGAGCCACCACGCCCAGCCCGCTCAGGGATATTAATCCTGCCAATGACCACCGAGAGAATTTAGAAACAGATCCTCTCCTTGTTGAACGTTGAGATGACTGTACCCCTGGCTGACACTTTGATTCCAGTCTTGTGAGAGACCCTGGGCTGGAGGACTTAGCTTAGCAACCCTCAATTTCTGATTTTTAGCAACTGTGAGATTACAAATGTGTATTGTTTTAAGCTCTTGAATTTGGGTTTAATGTGTTAGGTAGTGATATGATTTGGCTGTGTCCCCATGCAAATCTCATCTTGAATTGTAGCACCCATAATTCCCTCATGTTGTGGGAGGGGTCCAGTGGGAGATAATTGAATCACAGAGGTGGTTTCTCTCATACTGTTCTCATGGTAGTAAGTCCACGAGATATGATGGTTTTATAAGGGGAAACCCCTTTTGCTTGGCTTTCATTCTCTTTTGCTGCCACCATGTGAGACGTGCCGTTCACCTTTCATGATGATTATGAGGCCTCCCAAGCCACGTGGAACTGTGAACACATTAAACCTCTTTCTTTTGTAAATTGCCCAGTCTCAAGTATGTGTTTATTAGCAGTGTGAAAACAGACTGACACAGTAAACAGACTAACACAGTAAATGGACTAATATAGTAGAGTGGAATGCTGCTGAAGAGATACCCGAAAATGTGGAAGTGACTTTGCAACTGGGTAACAAGCAGAGGCTGGAATAGTTGGGAGGGCTCAGAAGAAGACAGGAAAATGTGGGAAAGTTTGGAACTTCCTGGGGGCTTATTGAATGGCTTTGCCCAAAATGCTGATAGTGATATGGACAATAAAGTCCAGGCTGAGGTGGTCTCAGATAGAAATGAGGAACTTCTATCTGAATGTAGCAAAAGCAAAGAGACTGGCGGCATTTTGCTCCTGCCTCAGAGATTTGTAGAACTTTGAAATTGAGAGAGATGATTTAGGATATCTGATGGAAGAATTTTTTTTTTTTTTTTTGAGATAGAGTTTTGCTCTTATTGTCCCTGTTGGGGTGCAGTGACAGAATTTCTGCCTCTGGGTTCAAGTGATTCTTCTGCCTTGGCCTCCTGAGTAGCTGGGATTACAGGCATGCACCACCATGCCCAGCTAATTTTTTGTATTTTTAGTAGAGACGGAGTTTCATCATGTTGGCCAGGCTGGTCTCGAACTCCTGACCTCAGGTGATCCACCTGCCTCGGCCTCCCAAAGTGCAGGGATTACAGGCATAAGCCACCACACCCAGCCAGTGGAAGAAATTTTTAAGCAACAAAGCTTTCAAGAGGTGACATGGCTGCTCTTAAAACACGTTCAGTTTTTTATTTTTAAATTTTTTTATTATACTTTAAGTTCTAGGGTACATGTGCACAAAGTGCAGTTTTGATACATAGGTGTACATGTGCCATGTTGGTTTGTTGCATCCATCAACTCATCATTTACATTAGGTATTTCTCCTAATGCTATCCCTCCCCCAGCTCCCCACCCCCCAACAGGCCCTGGTGTGTGATGTTCCCTGCCCTGTGTCCAAGTGATCTCATTGTTCAATTCCCACCTATGCGTGAGAACTTGCAGTGTTTGGTTTTTTGTCCTTGTGATAGTTTGCTGAGAATGATGGTTTCCACCTTCATCCCATGTCCGTGCAAAGGACATGAACTCACCCCTTTTTTTTTATGGCTGCATAGTATTCCATGGTGTAAATGTGCCACATTTTCTTAATCCAGTCTATCATTAATGGACATTTGGGTTGGTTCCAAGTCTTTGCTATTGTGAATAGTGCCATAATAAACATACATGTGCCTGAAACACATTCAGTTTTATAAGGGAAGCAGAGCATAAAAGTTCAGAAAATTTGCAGCCTGACCCTGCAATTGAAAAGAAAAACCCATTTACTGAGGAGAAATTCAAGCCAGCTACAGAAATTAGCCTAAGTAACAAGGAGCCAAATGTTCATCCCCAAGACAATGGGGAAAATGTCCCCAGGGTATGTTAGAGGTCTTCACAGCAGCCCCTCCCATCATAGGCCCAGAGGCCTACGAGGAAAAAATGGTTTCATGGACCAAGCTCAGGGTCCCCATGCTATGTGCAGCCTAGGGACTTGGTATCCTGTGTCCCAGACACTCCAGCCTTGGCTGAAAGGGGCCAATGTAGAGCTCAGGCCATGGCTTCAGAGTGCACAGGCCCCAAACCTTGGAAACTGTTGAGCCTGTGAGTGCACCGAAGTCAAGAATTGGGGTTTGGGAATCTTCACCTAGATTTCAGAGGATATTTGGAAACCCCTGGATGTCCAGGCTGAAGTTTGCTGCAGGGATGGGGCCTTCATGGAGAACTTCTGGTAGGGCAGTGCATAAGGGAAATGTGGGATTGGATCCCCCACACAAAGTCCCTACTGGGGTACTGCCGAGTGGAACTGTGAGAAGAGGGCCACCATCCTCCAGACCCCAGAATGGTAGATAGGCTTGCACTGTGTGCCTGGAAAAGCCTCAGACACTCAACACTGACATGTGAAAGCAGCTGGGAGGGAGGCTGTACCCTGCAAAGCCACAGGGGCAGAGCTGCCCAAGATGTGGGAACCCACCTCTTGCATCAGTGTGACCTGGATGTGAGACATGGAGTCAAAGGAGATAATTTTGGAGCTTTAAGATTTGACTGCCCTGCTGGATTTTGGAGTTGCACAGGGCCTATAGCCCCTTCATTTTGGCCAGTTTGGCCCATTTGGAGTGGCTGTATTTACCCAATGCCTGTACCCCCGTTGTATCTAGGAACTAACTTGCTTTTGATTTTACAGGCTCATAGGTGGAAGAGACTTGCCTTGTCTTAGATAAGACTTAGGGCCGTGGACTTTTGAGTTAATGCTGAAATGAGTTAAGACTTTGGGGGATTGTTGGGAAGGCATGCTTGGTTTTGAAATGTTAGGACATGAGATTTGGAAGGAACCAGGGGTGGAATGATATGGTTTGGCTGTGTTCCCACTCAAATCTCATCTTGAATTGTAGCTCCCATAATTCCCTCATGTTGTGGAAGGGACCCAGTGGGAGATAGTTGAATCATGGGGCAGTTTCCCCCATACTGTTCTCCTGGTAGTGAATAAGTCCAGGTGAGTTCTGATGGTTTTATAAGGGAAAACCCCTTTCACTTGGCTTTCATTCTCTCCTGCCACAGCCATGTGAAATATGCCTTTTACCTTCCATGATGATTGTGAGGCCTCTCAATCCACGTGGAACTGTGAGTCTGTTAAACCTCCTTCTTTTGTAAATTGCCTAGTCTCAGTTATGTTTTTATCAGCAGCATGAAAACAGACTAATATAGGTAGCAATAGACAACTACACTACTCATTAATACCAGAAAAACTTTAATCTGTTTTTATCAGTTTAAACTTATTTGAGGACATGATATTATTATTTTTTGAGTTGGAGTCTCTCTCTGTTGCTCAGGCTGGAGTGCAGTGGCACGATCTTGGCTTACTGCAAGCCTCCCAGGTTCATGTGATTCTCATGCTTCAGCCTCCCGAGTAGGTGGGATTACAGGCACATGCCATCATGCTTGGATAATTTTTGTATTTTTAGTAGAGATGGGGTTTTGCCACATTGGCCAGGCTGGTCTTGAACTCCTGACCTCAGGTGATTTTCCCACCTCAGCCTCCCAAAGTGCTGGGATTACAGGTGTGAACCACCATGCCAGGCTGAGGGCATGCTATTTTTTATATCTTGAAAAACCAAATATTAACAGTTTTAATTATAAATCCCACACTTGTTTTTAGTTATAATTTAACTGCTAGGTGTTTGTTTTATTTCTAAGCTGGCAATGTAAATAAATTATTACTTTGAAGGATTGATTTGGTGTTTTTTTTTATAGTAGATGACCAATAAGATGTATTTACCCTAGATCTGCTTTAGGCTGTTGGCATAAGCATTGCTGACTCAGATATTGGCTGCATTGAAAGCATTTTTAATTTAGATTTTATACTGTTTTGGATGCATATAGTCAAGTAATCTATTCTTGTTATGAATTTGCAGTTCCGTGTTAGGATGATTTGATTATGTATAAATATTACTTGGAGAATGACTTTTAATATGCATGGTTTTATAAGTTTTGGAAGCTGCTTGAGTACAAGAAGAATCGTATTACTGGAATCCTTAATGCTGTATATTATTTTATTGTCTATTAAAGCATACCGATTTCCTATCATCATAGTTTTGAGGATTTTACTGCTGAGTAACAAGTTTCGAAAAGCAGAAAATATAAATAAATGAAAATATAAATAAATAATATAGAGAAATTAACTTTTAGAAAACATAGATCAATTAATGTAGATAGTATAGATCAATTAACTTTTAGAGAACATAGCAGCAAGTAATACATGAAAAGTATATAAAACATACATGGACAGTTTAGTAAATGAATAAAAAGTGAACACCCATGTAGCCACCATCAAAATATTTAGATTTTTTAATTTTTTGAGACAGGGTCTCACCATGTTGCCCAGGCTACAGTGCAGTGGCACAATCTCCACTTACTGCAACCTCTGCCCCCTGGGTTCAAGTGATTCTCCTGCCTCAGCCTCCTGTGTAGCTGGGATTACAGGTGCATTCCACCATGCCCAGCTAATTTTTGTATTAGTAGAGATGGGGATTCACCATGTTGGCAGGCTGGTCTCAAACTCCTGTTGTCAAGTGATCTGCCTGCCTCAGCCTCCCAAAGTGGTGGGATTACAGGCGTGAGCCACTGCACCCGGCCTTGTCACTGTACTTCTGACATTATCATTATGTAAAATCTTGGTACAGTGATCAAAACCAGAACACTAATATTGTGGTTTCACTGGGTAATTCACTAAATATTGCATAAATTTGAATAAGTTGAATAAAATTAGAAAATATAATTTAATTAATAATACTATTCATTAGACTGTAAACTTGATTGACATATCACTAGATTTTCTATTAATGTTCTTTTCCTATTCTAGGAACAAATCCAGAGCTGATGTTATATTTAGTTGTCATGTTTCCAGTGTCTTTTCCTATTTGTGACTTCTTTCTATTTATATATAGCTATGTCAGCTCTCTTTTGATTAATCTGTGCATAGATCTGGATTTTTAAAAATCCAGTGGGACATCTCTGTCTTCCAGTTGGAGCATTTAGCATTTGGGTCATTTCATCCCTTTATATTTTTTATTATTGCCTTTTTTCTTAACCTTTTGTTATTTTAGAAATTATATAATATAAGACTGGGCATGGTGGCTCACCCCTGTAATCCCAGCACTTTGGGAGGCTGAGGCAGGCGGATCACCTGAGGTCAGGAGTTTGAGACTAGCCTGGCCAACATGGTGAAACCCCATCTCTACTAAAAAATACAAAAATTACATGGGCGTGGTAGCACTTGCCTGTAATCCCAGCTACTCAGTAGACTGCGGCAGGAGAAATGCTTGAATCCGGGAGGCAAAGGTTGCAGTGAGCCAAGATCATGTCACTACACTCCATCCTGGGTGACAGAGCAAGACTCCATCTCAACAACAACAACAAAAAAAGAAATTAGATAATATATATACATGGTTTTGGTTTTTTGCTTATTTGAGACAGAGTTTCACTCTGTTGCCCAGGCTGGAGTACAGTGGTGCAAACATAGCTCACTGCAGCCTTGACCTCCTGGGCTCAAGCAATCCTCCCACCTCAGCCTCCCAAGTAGCTGGGACTACAAGTGTGCCACCACACCTAATTTTTAATTTTTTTTTTTTTCTGGTAGACATGAGGTTCCCCTATGCCCAGACTAGTCTTGAACTCTGCTCCTTAAGCGATCCTCCCACCTTGGCCTCTCAAAGTACTGATTACAGGTGTGAGCCACTGCACCCTGCCAAATTAATGTGCTCTATTATTTTGTAGCTTACCTCTTTAATTTAATAATATCTTGTACATGTGTATGTTTTTGAAAAACGCTCAAACTGTGTTTCCCTCTTCTCTCACACCACACTAATCAACATGGAAGACTTCTGTGACAAAATGTCAGGGAGTTTTTCTCTACCAAAAAGCAGTGGACACCAACTGGATATCCCCCAATTCAATTCTGACACTATATACTTGGAGATAGTGTCAGAACCCACAGGTTGGGTGCCCACGCCCCAAGACTGCCCCATCCCCCTGCCCTTTTTTAATGGCTCATCCCTTTTGACACCAGTCACAAGTTAGGGTTCCCATTACCTTCTCTTTAGTTTTGATTAAATTGCTGGAGCAGCTCACAGAACTCAGGGAAGGTCATTAAGTGGTTGATTTATAAAGGATGTTTAACTGCCCATTGGGTGCTTCCTGATCACTGCACAGTCAAAACTAATTCACTGAGACTGTGCTGTTGCAGTCGAGAGGTTTATCAATGCAGAACTAGCCAAGTGGATGGACTGGCGGGATTACTCTAATCAGTCTCCTCGAAGACTTGAAGATTAGGTGGGCAGGGGGCTAGAGAATGAGTTTTGCTGACATGTGATGCAATCATAGGCATGTGGAGAGTGTGTGCACTGAGTTGGCCTCTCTGTGGGGGCCACAGGACTGGTTGAGGCATCTAAAAGAGCAATAGGGAAAGTCACAAACCTTGTGACCTCTGGCCACATGACTCCTGACAGCAAGGGATTATAGAAAGGGAAGCGAGAGGACAATGTCTGGTTATCATTGAACTACAGCTACATTGTAGCAGAATTTAGGTATCTCCCATAATCCTAATTTTGTGGCCTTTCATTAGTTTTACAAAGGTGGTGTTGGTACCTGAACAAGTAGGGCTTCATTTTAGGCAGGTACTATTATCATCCCTACTTCAAAATTAAACTATAAACTAAATTTCTCCCATGATTAGCTTGACCTACACCCAGGAAAGGTGAGTGCAGCCAGCCTGAGAAGCTAGAAGCAAGATGGAGTCAGCCATGCTTGATTTCCTTCACTGTCATAATCTTTGCAAAGGCAGTTTCAGATGTTATAAAGGATAAAGATGAAAGCAAGCATAGGAGATGAGGGGGCAGAGCAAGGTGATGGAATAGAAAGCTCCACTGCCCACCCCTCCACCACCTAAACAAGGACACCAAGTTAACTATCTGCACAGAAAAAAACACCTTCACGAGAGCCAAAAATCAAGTGAGCACACATAGTACCTGGTTTTAACTTCATATTGCTGAAAGAGGTACTGAAGAGATGGAAAAAAACAATCCTAAGTCACTGTGACTGTTTCCCCACTCCCAGCAGGGGTGGCATAGTGCAGAGAGTTTCTCTAGGAACTGGGGGAGAGAAAACACAATTGTGAAACATTGAACCCAGTACTGTCCCGTTAGGGCAGAAAGGAAAAGCAAACCAAACCCAGCTGATGCCCGCCCATGGAGGGAACATTTATACCAGCCCTAGCCAGAGGGGAATTGCTGATCCCAGTGGTCCAAACTTGAGTGCCTTCTAACCTTGCCACTGAGGTCTGCAGCACTCTGTGTCTCCATATAAACTTGAAAGGTAGTGTAGGCTATAAGGACTGCAACTCTTAGGAGAGTTCTAGTGCTAAACTAGGCCCAGAGACAGTGGACTGTGGTTGGGGGGCTTGTGACATACTGAGACACCAGCTGGGGCAACCAACGGAGTGCTGGTATCACCCCTCACCTAACCCCAGGCTGCGTAGCTCTCAGTTCCAAAAGAGACCCTTTCCTTCTGCTTGAGGAGGGGGTGAGTGGGGAGGACTTTATCTTGCATCTAGAATATCAGCTCAGCCACAGCAGGATAGGGCACCAGTCAGAGTTTTGAGCCCCACTCCATGTCCTAGCTCCCAGATGACATTTCTAAACACCCCCTGGGCCAGAAGGGAACTCACTGCCTTGAAGGAAAGGACCTAGTTCTTGCAGCATTCATCACTTGTTAACTGAAGAGCCTTTGGGCCCTGCATAATCAGCAGTGATACCCAGGTACTACATCGAGGGCGTTGGGTGAGCCTCTGAGATTTGCTGGCTTTAGGTAAGACTCAGCACATTACCAGCTGTGGTGACTATGAAGCAAAACTCTTTCTGTCTGAGAAAAGTAGTTGGAAAAGTAAAGAGGACGGACTTTGTTTTGTACCTTAGATACCAGCATTGCCACAGGTGGGTGGAACACTAAGTGGGCTCTTGGGGTCCCTGATTCCAGAACTTGACTCTTGGATGACATTTCTGGACCTGCCCTGGGCCAGAGGGGAATCCACTTCCCTTAAGGGTGAGTCACAACCCAGGAAGCACTCATGACAGGCTGATATAAGAGACCTCGGGCTGTAAGGGAAGACTGACGGTAGTCTGGTGGTACTCCTCAAGGCCCAGGGTGACAGTTGCTACGGGATAAGGCACCTCTGCCTTTGGAAAGGGGAGGGAAGGACTGAGTCTTGTGCTTTGAGTTCCAGCTCACCCACAGTACAATAGAACACCTGGTAGACTTCCAGTGTTTTTGACTCTACTTCCTGACTCTTGTATGGCACTTAGGGACCCACCTGGAGCCTGGGGGACCTCACCACCCTGAAGGGAAGGACATAGGCCTGGCTTGCTTTGCCTCCTGCTGACTATAGAGTCCAAGGGTCTTGAGCGAACATTGGCTGTAGCCATGGAGTTACTATGGCAGACCTTGGGCGAGATCCAATGCTGTGCTGGCTTCAGGTCAGACCCTGCAGTCATAGTGGTGGTGGCCACAGGGATACTTATGTCACTTTATCCCTAGATTTATGTGGCATAGAACAGAGAGAGATTCTGTGTGTTTGGGAGAAAGTAAGGGAAGAGAACAAGAATCTCTGCCTGGTATTTCAGAGAATTCTTCCATATCTTGTCCAAGATTATCAAGATTGTACCTATGTGAGTCTGCAAGAACCACAGCATTACTGGGCTTGGGGTTCCCTCTAAAGCAGATATAGCTTAGGTCACACCTAAGTCCTTCCAAATATCTGGAAAGCCTTCCCAAGAAGGACAGCTACAATAAACCCAGACAGTGAAGACTACAATAAATACCTAACACTTCAATGCCCAGATACCAAAGAAAATATACATTTACACTATTCAGGAAGACATGACCTCACCAAATGAACTAAATAAGGAAGCAGGGACCAATCTTGGAGAAACAGAGATCTGAGACCTTTCAGACAGAGAATTCAAAATAGCTGTGTTGAGACCACTCAAAGAAATTCAAGATAATACAGAGAAGGAATTTGAATTCTATCAGATACATTTAACAAAGATATGGAAATAATTAAGGAGAGTCAAGCAGAAATTCTAGAGCTGAAAATGCAATTGACATACTGAAGAATATGTTCAAGTCCTTTAATAGCAGAAATTGTCAAGTAGAAGAAAGTTAGTGATCTTGAAGATAAGATATTTGAAAATACACAGTCAGAGAAGACAAAAGAAAAAAGAATAAAAAACAATGAAGCATGCCTACAGGATCCAGAAAATAGCCTCAAAGGGCAAATCTAAGAGGTATTGGCCTTAAAGAGAAAGTGGAGAAAGAGATCGGGGCAGAAAGTTTATTCAAAGGGATAATAATGGAGAAATTCCCAAACTTAAAGAGAGATATCAATATTTAAGTACAAGAAGGTTATAGAACACCAAGCAGATTTAACCCAAAGAAGACTATCTCAAGGCATTTGATAATCAGACTCCCAAAGGTCAGTGATAAAGAATGGATCCTAAAAGTAGCAAGAGAATAGAAATAACATACAATGGTGCTTCAGTGTGGCTGGCAGCAGACTTTTCAGTGGAAACCTTACAGGTCAGGAGATAGTGTCATGACATATTTAAAGTGCTGGAGGGCAAAAAAACCCTTCTACCCCGGGATAGTGTATCTGGCAAAAACATCCTTCAAACATGAAAGAGAAATAAAGGCTTTCCCAGACAAACAAAAACTGAGATATTTTATTAATGCCAGATCTATTCTACTAGAAGTGCTAAAGGGAGTACTTTAATTAGAATGAAAAGGATATTAATGAGTAGTAAATAATTGCCTGAAGGTACAAAACTCACTTGTAATAGTACACAGAAAACCACAGAATACTATGGCATGGTAACTGTGGTGTGTGAACTACTCTCATTCTCGGTAGAAAGAATAAATGATAAAGCAATAAAAAGTAACTTCAACTTTTCAAGACATAGTACAATAAGATGTAAATAGAAACAACAAAAAGCTAAAAATCAGGTAGATGAAGTTAAAGCAGAGTTTTTATTAGTTTTCTTTTTGCTTATTTGTTAATGAGAATAGTGTTAAGTTGCTTTCAGATTAAAATAACGGGTTGTAAGATACTATTTGCAAGCCTCTTTGTGGGCGGCAAACTACCCAGGTGCTGAGGCAAGAGACTGAGGGCACGAACTGTCCCAATATAATAAAGAAAATAAAATAAGAATAGTTATACTAGATATAGATCATAGATATGATTATATATGAATATCATTAATCATTAGTTTGTAGCAATTACTCTTTATTCTAATATTATAATAATCCTTGCTTTACAATTATAACCTAGGAAAAGCCAGGCCATACAGAGATAAGAGCTGAGGGGGCATGGTGAGAAGTGACCAGAAGACAAGAGTGTGAGCCCTCTGTCACGCCCAGACAGGGCCACTAGAGGGCTCCTTGGTCTAGTGGTAATGCTAGCGTCTGGAAAGACGCCCCTACATACAGAGATAAGAGCTGAGGGGACATGGTGAGAAGTGACCAGAAGACAAGAGTGTGAGCCCTCTGTCACGCCCAGACAGGGCCACTAGAGGGCTCCTTGGTCTAGCGGTAATGCTAGCGTCTGGGAAGATGCCCCTACGTACAGAGATAAGAGCTAAGGGGACATGGTGAGAAGTGACCAGAAGACAAGAGTGTGAGCCCTCTGTCACACCCAGACAGGGCCACTAGAGGGCTCCTTGGTCTAGCGGTAATGCTAACGTCTGGGAAGACACCCGTTGCCAAGCGGACCATGGTCTAGTGGTAGCATCAGTGCCAAGGAAAAACACCCGCTACTTAGCAGACTGGGAAAGGGAGTTTCCCTTTTCCCGGGGGAGTTTAGAGAAGACTCTACTCCACCACCTCTTGTGGAGGGCCTGACTGATGTCAGGCCCATCCACAGTTATCTGGAGGCCTAACCATCTCCCTGTGATGCTGTGCTTCAGTGGTCATGCTCCTGGTCTGCTTTCATGTTCCATCCTGTACATCTGGTTTTGCCTTCTAGATAGCAGTAGCAAAATCAGTGAAAGTACTAAAAAGTCTCTGATATGCAGAAATAATGGCATAAGCTGTCTTCTCTCTCTCTCTGTCTCTCTCTTTCCGCCTCTGCTACCAAACAGGGAAGGGCCCCCTGTCCAGTGGACACATGACCCACATGACTTTACCTGTCATTGGAGATGGCTCACACTCCTTACCCTGCCCCCTTGTCTTGTATCCAATAAATAACAGTGCAGCCTGGCATTTGGGGCCACTACTGGTCTCCATCTTGGTGGTAGTGGTCCCCCAGGCCCAGCTGTCTTTTCTTTTATCTCTTTGTCTTGTGTCTTTTTTCCTACAATCTCTCGTCTCTGCACATGGGGAGAAAAAGGCACCGACCCTGTGGGGCTGGTTCCTACACCTCATGGTAACCTCAAACCAAAAAACATAAAATGGATACACAAAAAAATAAAAAGCAAGAAACTAAATCATATCACCAGAGAAAATCACCTTCACTAGAGGAAGACGGGTTGGAAATAAAGAAGGGAGAGAATATCATAAAACAACCAGAGAACAAATAAGAAAATAGGTGGAGTAAGTTTTTACTCATCAATAACAATGTTGAATGTAAATGGACTAAACTCTCCAGTCAAAAGACATAGTGTGGTTGAATTGATGAAAAAACAAGACCTGTTAATCTGTTTCCTACAAGAAACACACTTCACCTATAAAGACATAGACAGAAAATAAAGGGATGGGCTGGGTGTGGTGGCTCACGCCTGTAATCCAAGCACGTTGGGAGGCTGAGGCAGGCGGATCTCCTGAGGTCAGGAGGTCGAGACCAGCCTGGCCAATGTGGTGAAACCCTGTCTCTACTAAAAATACAAAAATTAGCCAGGTGTGGTGGTGGGCACCTGTAATCTCAGCTACCCAGGAGGCTGAGGCAGAAGAATCACTTGAACCTGTGAGGTGGAGGTTTCAGTAAGCCAAGATCATGCCATTGCACTCCAGCCTGGGTGATAGAGCAAACCTCCATCTCAAAAAAAAAAAAAAAGAAAGAAAGAAAGAAAAGAAAGGGATGGAAAGAGCGGAAAGAGCTATTCTATGCCAACAGAAACCAGAAAAGTGCTAGTTATGCCAGGCAAAATAGATTTAAAGACAAAAACTATGAAAAGAGACAAAGAATGTCACTATTTAATGAAAAAGGGGTCAATTCAGCAAGAGGATATGACAATTTAAAATATATATGCACCCAACAGTGGAGCACTCAGATATATACAACAAATATTAGAGGTAAAGAGAGAGAGAGACTGCAATACAGTAATAGCTGGAGACTTCAACATCCCACTTTCAGTGTTGAACATATTTTCCAGACAGAAAATCAACAAGGAAACATCAAACTACGTTTGCATTATAGACCAAATTGACCTAATAGATAGTTACAGAACATTTCAGTGAAGAGCTACAGGATACACATTCTTTTCCTCAGCACATGCATCATTCTCATGGATAGACCATATGTTAGTTCACAAAACAAGTCGTCAGACATTCAGAAAAATTGAAATAATGTTAAGCATCCTTTCTGACCACAATGGAATAAAATTAGAAATTAATAAGATGAATTTTGGAAACTGTACAAATATTTGGAAATTAAACAATATACTCCTGAATGACCAGGGGGTCAATGAAGAAATTAAGAAAGAAACTGAAAAATTTCTTGAAACAAATGATAATGGAAACACAGCATCAAAACCTATGGGATACAGCAAAAGCAGTACTAAGGGAATTTTATAACTATAGGTGCCTACATTAAAAAAGAGGAAATACTTCAAATGAACAGTCTAACAATGCTTTTAAAGAACTATCAAAGCAAGAGCAAACCAAATCCAACATTACTAGAGGACAAGAATAAAGGTCTGAACAGAAATAAATTAAATTTTAATAAAAATACAAATGATCAATAAAACAAAATATGGGTTTTTGAAACGTTAAACAAAATTGACAAACCTTTAGTCAGACTGAGAAAAAAGAGAGGATCCAAATCAGAAATGAAAATGAGACATTACAACTGATACTGCAGAAATTCTAAGGATAATTAGTGGCTACTATAAGCAACTATATACCAATAAATTGGAAAATCTAAGAGAAATGGGCAAATTCTGAGATAGTACAACCTACAATGTTCGAATCAGGAAGAAATTCAAAACCTGAACAGACTAGTAATAAGTAATGAGATTGAAGCCATAATAAAACGTCTCCCAGTGATGAAAAGCCCAAGACCTCATGGCTTTACTGCTGAATTCTAACAAACATTTGAAGATAAACTTAATACCAATCCCACTCAAATTATTCTGAAAAATAGAGGAGGAGGGAATATTCCAAACTCATTCTCTGAGGTCATTATTTCCCTGAACCAAAACCAGACAAAGATACATCAGAAAAAGAAAACCAATCTCTCTGATAAATGTTAATACAAACATTCTCAACAAAATACTAAAACCGAATTCAGCAATCCATTTGAAAGATCATTCCTTATGATCAAGTGAGATTTTTCCCTGGGATATGATGATGGCTCAACATACGCAAATCAATCAATGTATACATCATATGAGCAGAATGAAGGATAAAAACCACAATGAGATACCATCTCACACCAGTTAGAATGGCAATCATTAAAAAGTCAGGAAACAACAGGTGCTGGAGAGGATGTGGAGAAATAGGAACACTTTTACACTGTTGGTGGGATTGTAAACTAGTTCAACCATTATGGAAAACAGTATGGCAATTCCTCAAGGATCTAGAACTAGATGTACCATATGACCCAGCCATTCCACTACTGGATATATACCCAAAGGATTATAAATCATGCTGCTATAAAGACACATGCACACGTATGTTTATTGTGGCACTATTCACAATAGCAAAGACTTGGAATCAACCCAAATGTCCATCAGTGACAGACTGGATTAAGAAAATGTGGCACATATACACCATGGAATACTATGCAGCCATGAAAAAGGATGAGTTTGCGTCCTTTGTAGGGACATGGATGCAGCTGGAAACCATCATTCTTAGCAAACTATCACAAGAAGAGAAAACCAAACACCGCATGTTCTCACTCATAGGTGGGAACTGAACAGTGAGATCACTTGGACTCGGGAAAGGGAACATCACACACCGGGGCCTATCATGGGGAGGGGAGAGGGGGGAGGGATTGCATTGGGAGTTATACCTGATGTAAATGACGAATTGATGGGTGATGACGAGTTGATGGGTGCTGCACACCAACATGGCACAAGTATACATATGTAACAAACCTGCACGTTATGCACATGTACCCTAGAACTTAAAGTATAATAATAAAAAAAAAAACAAAAAAAACCATATGATCATTTGAATTGATGCTGAAAAGATTTGATAAAATTCAACATCCCTTCTTGGTAAAAACCCTCAAAAAGCTGGATCTAGAAGGAACATACCTCAACATAATAAAAGCCATATGTGACTGACCCACAGTTAGTGTCATACAGAATGGGGAAAAACTGAAATCCTTTCCCCTAAAATCTGGAACATGACAAGAATGCTCACTTTCACCACTGTTATTCAACATAGTACTGTAAGTCCTAGTTAGAGGCCTTCCTTCTTTTTTAAAATATTCTCTTAGTACTATGGATTTACTTTTAAGCATTGATCTAGTTACATCTAACATTTTAAAAAATTATCTAGTTCAAAATGTTGTGTTTCCATTTCTATCTTGTTCAGAAGTTTCCCTTTTAGCTTCCTTTTTAGAACAATGGGTTATTTGGGATTGCTAAGGATTTTTCAGATTATCTTTCTGTTATTGATTTCTAGTTTATTTCTTGTCTATTTTTAGTTATCGTGGTAAGATAACATAATTTTCATGATTTCATCTTTTTTCAATTATTATTATTTTTTTTGAGACAGAGTCTCACTCTGTTGTCCAGGCTGGAGTGCAGTGGTACAATCTCTGCTCACTTCAGCCTCCACCTCCCAGATTCAAGCAATTCTCATGTCTCAGCCTCCCGAGTAGCTGGGATTACAAGTGTGCACCAAAATGCCCGGCACATTTTTGTATTTTATTTTAGTAGAGATGAAGTTTCACCATGTTGGCCAGGCTGATATGGAACTCCTGACCTCAAGTGATCTTCCTGTCTCAGCCTCCCAAAGTGCTGGGATCACAGACGTGAGCCACTGCGCCTGGCCGATTTTATCTAAGTGTATTGAGGTCTGTTTGATGGACCAGAATAGGGTCTATTTTGGTAAATGCATCATGTGCACTTGAAAATATTGTGTATTCTGCCATTGTTGGGTGGGGTTTTTAAATAAATGTTATTTTAAGAAAAACAGGCTGGGTGTGATGGATCACACCCAGAATCCCAACACTTTGGAGAGGCTGAGGCAGGCAGAACACTTGAGCCCAGGAATTCAAGACCAGCATGGGCAACATGGTGAGACTCCATCTCTACAAAAAAATAGAAAAATTAGCCTGGTGTGGTGGTCCCAGCTACTCAGGAGGCTGAGGTGGGAGTACTGCTTGAGCCCAGGAATTTGAGGCTGCAGTGAGCTGTAATTGCGCCACTGCATTCCAGCCTAGGCAACAGAGTGAGACCCTATTTCAAAAAAAAAAAAAAAAAAAAAAAAAAAAACACCAGAGCTGGGTAGTATTAATAGTTAAGGCGGTAAAAGCAGATTTTATTTAGGAACTAATGCAATAGGGGAAAAGAGACCTCAATATAGAAGTGGGTTCAGTTCCCATGAGCATAGGCAAATGGGACTTTACAGCTAAGGAGCAGGGAGGGGATCAGTGGATGGAAAATTACTAACAGGAATCATCAGGGTTAGAGAAGATTGTGGTTAAACCAACTTGACAGGATTCTTGCTGAAGTCAAGCCATGGTGATCAAAGATGGAGAATTCTCAATAAACTGACTTAGCAGAATTCTTGCTAAAATTGGATGGTGCAGAGACAGACACAGAAACCCAAAAGGTTGAGGGCTAGTGTAGTAGATGGTTCAAAGGAGCCTCATTAAAGTTTGGTCAAGGCAAGATCCTTTTTATTTGTTTTTTATTTTTTTGAGACAGGATTTTGCTCTGTCACACAGGCTAGAGTACAGTATAGCGGTGTGATCACAGTTCACTGCAGCCTCAACCTGGGATCAAGTGATCCTCCCATCTCACCCTACGGAGTAGCTGGGACCACAGGCGTGTGCCACTATGCCTGCCTAAAAATTTTTTAAATGTTTTGTAGGGACGAGGTCTTACTATATTGCCCAGACTGGTCTTGAACTCCTAGGCTCAAGCAATCCCCCTGCCTTGGCCTCCCAAACTGATGGAATTACAGGTGTGAGTCACTGCGCCTGACTAAGGCAAGGGTCTCTGTCAGACATATTAAGTCTTCTGTATCCCTACTGATTTTCTGATCACGTATTCTCGTGATGACTGAGAGAGAGGTGTGATGAAGTTTCCAACTATAATTATGGGTTTGTCTTTCTCTTTCCACCAGTTTTTACCTCAGGTACTTTGATGCTGTTTTGTTAAACGCTTACATATTTAGGATTGCTTATGTTTAGTTAGTAAGTTGAAACTTTTATTGTACTTATATAGTTTGAGTAATATCTTTGTTTTATATTGTCTGATATGAATATAGCCACTCCTGCTTTCTTTTGATTAGTATTTGCATGCTTTTTCATTGTGCTCTATTATCCTAAATAATACATAGTTTAGGAAAGGGTAGTTTGTGGAATGTTTTTACTTTGTGTGCCTTTTGTTATTTTAAATAACATTTTGATTTTAGAATATATCATTTTCTATGATATGTGACCTAAGATCCTTTTATTTTAAGGTGTGGGGATGTAAGTATTCATCACATAATTAGAAAAAAATTTGTATTATTACATTACATTCTTGGAAGGAATCTGAAAGGTAATTTCCTGTGGATTTTTTTTTTTTTTTGCATTTGAATGCTGAAATGCTGTTTTGCATTGTCTCAACCATATACATATAACCTAAAAAACATTTAAACATTGAAATTCTTTCTTTTTAATGAATTATTTTTTGAAGTATGACAGACTACTTCTTTAAGCAGCATGTCTTGAAACTAATTAGTACTTTAATACTATTATTATCTTTTAAGTTTAATGTAAATCAAAGCCACTTCCTTAATTTATGTCAAACAGCTTATTGCCAGCATGGGAGCTGCAGATATTGTGTGTTATAGCTTATGATATCCCAAAGTAGAACATTTTATTCAGTGGCATGAGCTGGCACAGTGGGCTAGATTATTCTAATTCATTTGGGTAAGTGAACTGAAGCTTAGAAAGTTTATGTACAAAAATGCACTGTCAAAATTTCTTTTTGATTCTTTACAGGTAAGAAACTGGTTTTAGGATTTCAGCATCTTAATTTCTATCGTCTTTATGTCATGCAGGTTTAATCTTATTTTAAGTTAAAATCTACCTACATGTCTCTATTTGTTTATTTACTTATTAATAGAGAGTCTCCCTCTGTCCCCCAGGCTGGAGTGCAGTGGTGTGATCATAGCTTACTGCATCCTCGAACTCTTTGTTTGAAGCAATCCTCTCACCTCAGCCTCCTCAGTAGCTAGGAATACAGGTGTGCACCACCATGCCAAGCTAATTGTTTTAAAAAAGCTTTTCATAGAGATGTGGTCTTGCTGTGTTGCCTAAGTTGTACCAACACATATTTAGATGCCTATGCTTTGTTTGTTAATTTTTTTTTTTTTTTTTAGAATTAAAATCTCATTTGAAAATATTTTGTCTCATGATTACTAATAGGTTGGTTCTGGAAGCTCATGATCTACGTGTGAATGTACCTGCCTTAGTTCGTCTTGTGTTGCTATAAGAGAATGTCACAGATTGGGTAAATGATCATGAACAGAAACTTATTTGACTTATGGTTCTGGAGGCTGGAAAGTCCAAGAGCATAGTGCTGGCATCTGGCAAGGGCCTTTGTGCTCTCATCTCATGGCAACAGGTGGAAAGATGAGAGCAAGAGCAGGCCCATTGAACAAAACTACTCTCATGATAACGTTGTTACTCCATTGATGAGGGTGGAACCCTCATGACCTAATCACCTCTTCACAGTCCCACCTGTTAATAGTGTCATGTGGTATATTAGTCTGTTCTCACATTGCTATAAAGAACTACCTGAGACTATATAATTTATGAAGAAAGGAGGTTTAATTGACTCACAGTTCCAAAGGCTGTACAGGAAGCATGGCTGGGGAGGCTTCAGGAAACCTACAATCATGGTAGAAGGTGAAGGGGAAGCAGGCACATCTTCACATTGCAGAGCAAGAGAGAGAGAGCAAAGGGTGAAGTGCTATACACTTTAAAACAACCAGATCTCATGAGAACTCACTCTCATGAGAATAGCAAATGGGAAGTCTTCCTCCATGATCTAATTACCTTCCACAAGGACCCTCCTCCAACAGTGAGAATTACAATTCCACGTGAGATTTGGGTGGTGATACAGAGCCAAACCATATCACATGGCAGTTAAATTTGAATATGAGTTTTGGAGTGGACATTCAAACCACAGCATTTTACCCCTCATTCCACAAAACTCATGTTCTTCTCACAAACAGCAGCCCAAAAAGTTGTTCCAGCATAAACTCAAAAGTCCAAACTCCAGAGTCTTATTGAAATCAAATATAAAAATAAATAAACAAACAAACAAATCAGATACAGTTGAAACTCAAGGCGCTATCATCCCAAGGCAGATTGCTCTCCCACTGTGAGTCTGTGAAATTAATAAGTTATATACTTTTTAAATACAAGTGGCAAAGGCATAGGAGAGACATTACTGTTATAAAACAGAGAAATAGATAAGAAGAAAGGGATAACTGGTCCCAATTAAGTCCAAAACCTAACAGCGAAAACAACATTACCTTTTTTTTTTGAGACAGAGTCTCGCTCTGTCTCGCAGGTGGCTCGATTGCGGTGGCACAATCACAGCTCACTGCAGCCTTGAACTCCTGGGCTCAAGTGATCCTCCTATCTCAGCCTCCTGAGTAGCTGGGACTACAGGCATGCACCAACATGCCTGGCTTTTTTTTTTTTTTTAAACTTACTATAGAGATGAGGTAGCTCTCTATGTTGCCCAGACTGGTTAAAAGTAACCATGCAGCTCCTTCAGTATTTTGCTTAGACATTTCTTCTGCCAGATATCTTAGTTCATTGAGCTTAAATTCTGCCTTCCATAAAGCCTTTTGGGCAAGGACCTAATTAAACCAAGTTCTTTGCAACTTTATAACAAGGATTGCCTTTACTTCAGTTTCCAATGCCTGTTCTTCATTTCTATCTGAGACCTCATCAGAATAGCTTTTACTGTCCATATTTCTACCAAGATCCTAATTGTCATCTCTTATTTGTAAGAAGTTTCAAACTTGGCCTACAGCTCATTTTCTGAGCCCTTAACAGAATTGCCCTAAGCTCTCCATTTATGTCAATCTAAGCTTTTTCTAGCCTGTTCCTCCAAATTTTTCCAGCCTCTACCCATTACCGCATTCCAAAACTATGTTCAGCTATTCAGATATTTGTTATACCTACAGTCCTGCTCCTTGGTACTGTGCTACTATAACAAATACCACAGGCTGGGTAATTTATGAAGAGAGGGTCTTCATCCATGGTGGAAGGTAGAAGGTGGAAAGGCAAGTAAGGGTGAAAGTGAGACTGAGAGGTCCACACTTACTTTTTTTCCCTTTGAGACAGAGTCTCATTCTGTTGCCCAGGCTGGAGTGCAGTGGTGTGATCTCAGCTTACCACAACCTCCGCCTCCCGGGTTAAAGCTTTTCTCCTATCTCAGCCTCCCAAGTAGCTGGGATTACAAGCATGCACCACCACACCTGGCTGGTTTTTCTATTTTTTGTAGACTCGGGGTTTTATCATGTTGGCCAGGCTGGTCTTCAACTCCTGACCTCAAGAGATCTGCCCACCTTGGCCTCCCAAAGTGCTGGAATTACAGGCATGAGCCACTGTGACTGACCTAGTGTTTTTACTTAGTTTTGTGGTAGATATTAATATTTAATATTTAGAAATATAATATTTTGTTTATGGGTTTGGGTCTACTATCCTGGTTGCTCTATGTAGACATATGAGGAGTTTCAAAAACTATGCTGCCTCTACCACTATCTTTTTCAGGATCGTCCTGTTTTTTTTTGGAGACGGAGTGTCGCTCTTGTTGCCATACTGGAGTGCAATGGCACAATCTCAGCTCACTGCAACCTCTGTCTCCCGGGTTCAAGCAACTCTCCTGCCTCAGCCTGCCAAGTAGCTGGGATTACAGGCATGTACCACCATGCCCGCCTAATTTTTTGTATTTTTAGTAGAGATGGGGTTTCATCATGGCCAGGCTGGTCTTGAACTCCTGACCTCAGGCGATCTGCCCACCTCGGCCCCCCAGAGTGCTGGGATTACAGGCGTGAGCCGCCATGCCTGGCCCCTCCTGGGTTTTTTTTTACAAAGTTAAATTTATTGAATTTAGAGGGCTGTGTTCTTTGAAATTATGTCCTGCTAAAATGTTCTTTAATTTAGGAGAGGCTGGTTATTACAGATGGTGACTGTTCCTTCTTTTTAAAGTCCTTCCTTTATGAAATAAAAACCTGGAAACAGTTTTATTTTGGAGATTTTACGAGGTTGTGAAATCTAGCATTTTGATGACCATTTATCTTAATTCCCTAAAGCAGGAAAAATAAGTGATTTCTCAAAGGTTACAGAGTTAATAAATGGCAGCACCTGTATCTAAATATCTATTTTATGATTCTACATGAATCATCTTTGAACTGGTTATAGGAAGTGACTGAGTGAAAGAGAACTCTGTTTAGAAAATATTTTACCAGGAGGGTGTGGTGGCTCATGCCTGTAATCCCAGCACTTTATGAGGCTGAGGTGGGAGGATTGCTTGAACCCGGGAGTTTGAGACCCACCTGGGCAACATAGTGAGACCCTGTCTTTACCAAAAATTTAAAAAGTAGCTGGATGTATTAGTCCACATTCATGCTGCTGATAAAGACATACCCAAGACCAGGCAATTTACAAAAGAAAAAGGTTTAGTGAACTCATAGTTCCATTAGGATGGAGAGGCCTCACAATCATGGTAGAAGGTGAAAGGCACATCTCACATGGCAGCAGACCAGGGAAGACAGTGAGAGCCAAGCGAAAGGGATTTCCCCTTATAGAACCATCAGATCTTGTGAGACTTATTCACTACAACTAGAACAGTATGGGGGAAACCAGGTCCATGATTCAGTTATCTCCCACTGAGTCCCTCCTACAACATGAGGGAATTATGTGAGCTTTAATCCAAGATGACATTTGGGTGGGGACACATCCAAACCATGTCGTTCCAGCCCTGGCCCCTCCCAAATCTCATGTTCTCACATTTCAAAACCAATCATGCCCTCTCAGTAGTCCCCAAAGTCTTAATTCATTTCATCTTTAACCTAAATGTCCACCATCCAAAGCCTCAACTGTTACAAGGAAAGTTCGTTCTGCCTATGATCCTATCAAATTGAAAGCAAGTTAGTTATTTTCTAGATACAATGGGGGTATAGGCATTGGGTAAATACAGCTATTCCAAATGGGAGAAACTGGCCAAAACAAAGGAGCTACAGGCCCCATGCAAGCCCAAAATCCAGTGGGGCAAATATTAAGGGTCCAAAATGATCTCTTTTGACTCCATGTCTCACATCCAGGTCATGCTGATGCTAGAGGTGGGTTCCCATGGTCTTGGGCAACTCTGCCCTTGTGTGCTTGCAGGGTACAGCCTCCCTCCCAGCTGCTTTCACAGGCTGGCATTGAGTATCTGCAGCTTTTCCAGGCACATGGTGCAAACTGTCAGTACTTCTACCATTCTGGGGTCTAGAAGATGGTGGCCTTTTCTCATAGCTCCACAAGGCAGTGCCCCAGTAGGGACTTTGTGTGGGGGCTCTGACCCCACATTTCCCTTCTGCACTGCCCTAGTAGATGTTCTCCACGAGGGCCCCACCCTGCAGCAAACTTCTGCCTGGACATCCAGGCATTTCCATACATCCTCTGAAATCTAGGCAGAGGTTCCCAAACCCCAATTCTTTACTTCTATTCACTTTCAGGCTCAACATCATGTGGAAGCTGCCAAGGCTTGAGGCTTGCACCCTCTGAAGCCATGGCCTGAGCTCTATGTTGGCCCTTTTCAGCCATGGCTGGACCAACTGGGACACAGGGTACCAAGTCCCTAGGCTGCACACAGCATGGGGACCCTGGGGCTGACCCACTTTTTCCTTATAGGCCTCTGGGTCTGCAATGGGAGCAGCTGCTGTGAAGACCTCTGGAGACATTTTCCCCATTGTCTTGGGGATTAATATTTGGCTCCTCATTACTTATGCAAATTTATGCAGCCGGCTTGAATTTCTCCTCAGAAAATGGGATTTTCTTTTCTATCGTATGGTCAGGCAGCAACTTTTCTGAACTTTTATGCTCTGCTTCCCTTATAAAACTTAATGCCTTTAGCAGCACCCAAGTCACCTTTTGAATGCTTTGCTGCTTAAAAATTTCTTCTGCCAGATACCCTAAATCATCTCTCTCAAGTTCAAAGTTCCACAAATCTCTAGGGAGGGGCAAAAATGCCTCTAGCCTCTTGCTAAAACATAACAAGAGTCACCTTTACTCCAGTTCCCAACAAGTCTCTCATTTCCATCTGAGCCCACCTAAGCCTGGACTTTATTGTCCATATTGCTATCAGCATTTTGGGCAAAGCCATTCAACAAGTCTCTAGGAAACTCTAAACTTTCCCACATTTTCCTGTCTTCTTCTGACCCCTGCAAACTGTTCCAAACCCTGACTGTTACCCAGTTCCAAAGTTGATTCCACATTTTTGGGTATCCATAGCAGCACCCCACTCTGCTGGTAGTAATTTGCTGTATTAGTCTGCTTTCTTGCTACTGATAAAGACACACCCAAGACTGGGCAATTTACAAAAGAAAGGGGTTTAATGGACTCAGAGTTCCATGTGGTGGACTCACAGTTCTGCGTGGATGGAGAGACCGCACAATCATGGTGGAAGATGAAAGTCACGTCTCACAAGACAGCAGACAGGTGAAGACAGAGTCAAGCAACAGGAGTTCCCCCTTTATACAACCATCAGATCTCATGAGACTTATTCACTACCATGAGAACAGTATGGGGGAAACCACCCCCATGATTCAGTTATCTCCCACTGGGTCCCTCCCACAACATGAGGGAATTATGGGAGCTACAATTCAAGATGACATTTGGGTGGGGACACAGCGAAACCGTATCACTGGGTGTGGTGGTGCGTGCATGCCTGTAGTCCCAGTAACTCAGGAGACTGAGATGGGAGGATTGCTTGAGCCTGGGAGTTCAAGACTGCAGTGAGTCATGGTTGCACTACTGCACACCAGCCTGGGCAGTGGAGTGAGATCCTATTTAAAAAAAAAAAAAAAAGAAAGTGTTTTACCTTTCAGCTAACATGCTGGCTTAGGACTCCTTTCTGGGTAGTGTGAGAAATACTCCTTGGGAGATTGGAGATAAGATTTTTGGCAGCTTCCTGGTTATTGAGAATTCAGTGTCCAGTTAATTCTTGACTGCGATGCCTCCTTTTTTGAATTGGTTCTGTAAGAAGCTGAAAATGTCTCTGAATATATGAGGTGCTGTGAGAACTAGGGAACTCATAAGGCATATATATTCGTTTCCTACTGCTGCTGTAACGGCTGTAAAAAATCATCACTAATTGGGTGGCTTAAAACAACACAGATTTATTATCTTATGGTTCTGGAAGTCAGTAATGTGAAATAATTTTCAATGGGCTAAAATGAAAATGGCAGTAGGGCTGGGGATTTTTAGCATCTCTTAGGGAGAATCTGTTGCTTGCCTTTTCCTGCTTCTTAGAGACTGCTTGCTGTTCAAATGAAATTGTGCATTTCCCCAAAGAGGTGATCAATTAACACTGTATAGTCTTTATGTATTCAATACTTCAAATTTTTTTTAGTGTAGTTAATTATTTAACCTATACAGAGTCATTGTATACTATCTCTCCTCATATCTGGGGTTTGGAAATGGTGGTGCACATCCACAGAGACACATCCAAGGTCTAAAACATGTAGTGTGGTGTGTGTGTGTGTGTGTGTATGTATGTATGTGGGTGTGTATTTTCAGAAGTGGAAGTGGGGTGAGCTGGAGGTTATTGAGTCTCAAGCACCACAGAATCACTGTTGACATTTGTTGTTACAACAAGGAACTCCTTTAGTCAGCATTGAGGGAAGTGGGCCGGCAATCTCTTTAAGTTGTGTACCAGGATAGGAGAGACTATCTTGCACTTATAACACCCAAATAATGGCTTAATACAACACAAGTTTTTCACTCATACCGAGTTTGGCTTAGAGATTAAAGCTCCTTCTATCCTGTGATGGCACCATCATAAGGTTCTCAAGGTTGTTGTGGGAGAAGAGAGGGCTAAAGGAGCTCACAGAATGCCTTTAATGGTAAGTCCTGAAATTGGCTTGTATCACATCTGCCCACACTACTTTGGCTATAATTCAAGTGACCAAAATATAAATAAGGCTAGGAAATATGATTTTCCTGCACATTTAATAGGAACTGCTATGGTTATAATCCAAATAGGATGGGGATTTGGAAAGAGATAGAGTAGAAGAGGAAATGATGGTTAGATCCCATCTCTTTTCATTACTCCAGCAAGATTTTTACCCTGCCTTGACAGTACAATTTGGCACTTGCTGCTTGGGCTGTTGCTGTGGATTTCTGTATTGGTGGGACAGACAACGATTGACCTAAGGCAACATCTGGAACTTAAGAAACATACACATTACACATTTTTCTCTCACCCATTCTTTCAGCATCACCAGTGTCTGCCTTTCACCTGAGGTGGCTCCTAACCCTATTTCAAGACAGTTGACACACAGATTTCTTGAAGTTTCTGGTTGATTCCTCAGGTGAGGAATTTTTTTTTTTTTTTTTAGTAGTTCTAGGTGGATTTTGGGGAAGAGAACCAGCAACCTTTTGCAGTTCAGTGTCTTAAGGGGAACTGGACGCCTTCGTGACTGCTGATTAAAACATTTTTAGGACAAAAACTCCAACCTTACCTTACCTAAAAACCATTTAGTTTCTTGTCCCCATAAATAGAACAAACAGTTCATTGCTAGGGTCTTGGAATGATGGTAATGACACGATGGCACCGTGACCCAGAGAATAGCAGAAAACTTTGTATTGGGTTACCTATGAAATGTAGTTCTTGCTTTAGGAAGCAAATTGTCTTTCTTTCAACCACTGATACTATCTTTATCCTCTCTCTTCAGGTTGAGTTAAAGGTCTGAAACAATAATTAAAAAATCAACTTATCAAAAATACTTTGCTTCACATTTTTTGTGTATAAATAGTGTTGCAAGGCACCCAAAAGAAGAAATACTGAAAACAGTTTGTGGCCTGGCACAGTGGCTCATGCCTGTAATCCCAGCACTTTGGGAGGCCAAGGCAGGAGAATTGATTGAGGCCAGGAGTTTGAGACCAGCCTTGTCAGCATAGTGAGACCCTGTCTCTGAATAAATGAATAAATTTGATTTGGTAAAATAAGTATCCTGACCAATAAAGAAAAGTTAACAGATTGAAAATGGTAAAGTTTCCAAAGTAAGTCAACAATTTCATCAAACATCTTTACAGTGTATAGCTTATTTAAACATATATATACTTTTCTAGGTATTGTGCAAAACAGGCACTAGAGAGATGAATGAGTGCATTGTTAAATTTATAAATATGATTAAAGATTAATTTGTGTGTGTATGTGTTTGAGACAGGATCTCACTCTGTTGCCCAGGCTAGACTGCAGTGGTGTGATCTCAGCTCACTGTAACCTCCTCCCTGGCTCAAGTGATCTCTTACTTCAGCCCCCAAGTAGCTGGGAATCCAGGCATGTGCCACCACACCCAGTCAGTATTTTTTGTAGAGACAAGGCCTCCTAGAGTGCTGGGATTACAGGTGTGAGCCACTGCACCCAAGCCCATTATTCATTCTTGCCACTAAGATTAACCATAAAACAAAACAAAACAAAAACCAAAAAGCCCATTGGTTATATGAATTAACATTACAGAGTAGCAAACCAATTAACATTATTAAATTAAGTCAACAACATGAAGAGATATACACTTAAATTCCATATTGAGTTTATGCAGCGATGTAGAAATAAAACTATCAGGAGGAAAAATCTGTTACTGTCACTACTGATTATATACCTCATTATGCTGGTGATTGATTTTAGGGGCTTTTATTGAATTAAGTTTACATACTTTATATGATTCAAAAATAGGGTTTGACTCAAAGTTTAGTTACATTAAGGATTAAAATATTTTTACATTAAAATATATATGTTACAAAAAGACTGCATGGTCTCATTTATATGTAGAACCTAAAAAAGTTGAATTTAGAAATAGAGAGGAAGATGATGGTTATCAGGGGCTAAAGATTGGGGATGGGAGTGATTGGGGAGATGTTGATCAAAGGAGACAGAATTTCAGTTTGACAGGAGGAATAAGTTCAAGAGAGCTATTGTAAAACATGGTAACTACAGTTAATAACAATGTATTCTATTCTTGAAAATTGCTAAGAGAGTAGATTTTGTGTTTTCACCACAAAAAAAACATATGAGATAATACATATATTAATTAGCTCAATGTAGCCATTCCACAATGCATATTTCAGAACATGTTGTGCATAAATATGTACAATTTTGACTTGTCAATTAAAATACATAAATATGCATTTAAAAATAGTTATTAAGAGGTGAATTTTGACAATCTTAAATCTACTCTAACAGTACTAAAAATTTTCACCAAATTTTTAAGAAATATGAAAATATTTTACCATGTTATTTATTAATAGGAAAAGGTCAACAAAGTGTTGAGAAACCCTGCTTCTTCTTTTGTGTATGTCTCTAGCTGTTTGTTATTGTGACCAGTGGAACTTTGAAGAGAGTTTTACAGTGGTGCTTGCAGGGTATTGCTCCATATCTCTATCTTGTGGAGTAACTTTGTATATTTTATCATCTTCCTTAAAGGGGCAGCGTGAATACAAAGCTTTTCCTTGGAGAAATGAGCTGCCACTTTTCTTTTTCCCATGGGAAAATTTTAGAAGATGTTGAAGAAATCCCAAGTGTTTATAAATATTACTTATCAAATGAAAAATTTTGGTCAGAATCTTTGTTAGGAAAAATGTGGGTAATTACATGTTATAGATGGAAAGCTGGGTTTTCTAAAAGTTTTGTTAGGTTTGCTGCAAAATTAATAAAAAGGACTGACACATAAGCTTTGCAAAGTGAGTCTATTTCTCCAGTAGATGGCGCTGGATACTAATGATATTGTGCTACTGCATGGCAAACAAGGCAATGCAGCTGATGAGATAATAATATTAAACTTAAGTAAACCAATATATAATACAGTTCAATACTCTTCCTATTTGTTATGTAACTAGAGGCAAAATATAATTTTATTCCATATATCTCTATCTGTCTATATATTATTTTCCAGTTATGTGTGGAGAATGTATACAGTTGATTGGTGGAGGTGGTGAGTTTTTATTGGTCTGTCCTTATACTTTCAGTCAGTACTCTAATAACCAAGAAAATGTAAAAGATTTTATTATTATTGTTACTATTATTGGGACAGGGTCTCGCTCTCACACAGGCTGGAGTGCAGTGGTGTGGTCATAACCCACTGCAGCCTCAAACTCCTGGGCTCAAGTGATCCTCCCACTTTAGCCTCTGGAGTTATTAGGACTACAGGCACTCACCACCATGCCCAGCTAATGTTTTTATTTTTCGTGGAGATAGGTTCTCCCTGAATTTCCCAGGCTGGTCTCAAACTCCTGGCCTCAAGCAAGACTCCTGCTTTGGCCTCTCAGAGTGCTGGGATTACAGGCATGAGCCACCGTGCCCAGCTAATATTTTCAATATACA
The DNA here is from genome assembly GCF_000951035.1 of Colobus angolensis palliatus. Lineage (NCBI taxonomy): Eukaryota > Metazoa > Chordata > Mammalia > Primates > Cercopithecidae > Colobus > Colobus angolensis. The sequence continues at coordinate 2,475,491 of NW_012113030.1, forward strand.
GTTGAAATTATTATAAATGGCTTCCACTCACTGATTTGCCAAAATAATGGAAGTTCTCCATTCCCACTGTATTAACATACTGACTGATTTCTATGGTGTGCTTGATACTAAGGCTAGTAGATGAGTGTCTTGTAGATACTTCTGCTTTTACCAGTTGATTTCTATACTTAAAAAGTAGTGTCAGGTGTGTTTGTTCTCAAACCTGTTTATACTAATTGTATCTGTGATAATAATTATATAATTTAATTATATTAAAATAAGCTAATGGAAACTCATTATAAAAAGCATTCTCTCTATTAAAAATAAGATGAATGTTTTGGAACAATCAGTAAAGGTTAATCACTAAAAAAATTGCTATCAAAGAGGTGTGAATGAGAAAACTGAATAAAAGCCCTAGAGACTGGGAGCAGTGGCTCACACCTGTTATCCTAGCACTTTAGGAGGCTGAGGTGGGAGCCTTGTTTGAGGCCAGGAGTTAAAGAACAGCCTGGGCAACATAGGGAGATTGTATCTCTACAAAAAATTTTACAAAAGTAGCCAGATACGGTGATATGTGCCTGTAGTCTTAGCTACTCAGGAGGCTGAGGTGGGAGGATCACTTGAGCCCAGGAATTTGAGGCTGCAGTGAGCTATAACCACACCACTGCACTCCAGCCTGGATGACAAACACTGTCTCTAAAAAATACTAAAATTAAAAATAAAAAATATTTTCTTATTGTTTGGCATATAAATCATGCTTGACTTCTACAGTTTACCTAATGTATACTGTTTTATAGTACACAATGATATAAAGATACACTGTGAATACAAGTAATACTTAGAAAATAAAAGTTAAAAGAAGTTACTAATTAAAGAATTATCAGTCAGCTAATACATTTCATATATCAGGGTTTATAAGGGGTTTTGGTTAAGGTCTAGATCAACTTAACTCTTTTCTTCACAGTCTACTCTCTGTCCCTTATTAGTATCTTCTTGCTACACATGTTCAGTCATCTTTTTATAATTTGTCTCACATTTTTTCCCAATATTTTATATTAAAGGAGAAACATACTAGTATTCCAGTGATCACCAGGACTTGAGCCATCCTATGGGAAAATGGAAATTGCAACTATATCTCTTCACAAGTCTTCTAATGTCCTCTTACCATTCTGACTATTCTTTTTCCTATTCTGTCAACATGTACTTGTACCTTTTAATATCCTCTTACCATTTTGACTATTATTTTTTCTTCTCTTTCAGCAATACTTGTACCTTTTTATGGTATTGATGGAGGCATTTACTTGCATGTATCATCTTTCTAAGATCAAATTCACTTTTTTTCTCAATTTTTCATACGTATCATGTCAGTTTGGGCCTTTAAATCAGCCTGCCAACATATTTTCTAATTCTGGAGATCAAGCAAGTTTGATTTTCATTTACTTCTTTTAATGAACCTGCAATCCCATTGCTATATCACACAGCCAAGGCAGAAAAATTAAAATCTGGCCAGTCTAATATTGCCAGATTCTACAGTGATTAAACTATTCAGTAGTCCTTCCTAAGTGATTATATAAGTCTTTTCCATTGTAGCTGAGGTGTATACTGTTTCATCAGCTTAGTGAAGCATCCACTCCATGCATGTGTAGCTTCATCTTTCTAAATTGATGCCAGTCTTGACCAGTCTTCTGGAAGACAGCACCCTCTAGTGTCACTATTTGGGGTAGCACATGTATTTCATCATGAAATGCCACTCAGAACACCATTTGGGCTTGATTCAGTAATTCAATACTCCCTAAAATTTCCAGTCATTCTTTGATTGCTGGGGCCAGTGTTAATACAGCCACTACAAATGTTAACATCAGGTACTTGTGGCCTGAGTGCAATTTAAATATAAATTGGTCCCAAGAAGTAGTCAGTTGGCTGTATTTAACTTCCATATTTTTTCAAAAAGCTTTTAACTTTTTCAAAAAGTTTAGTCTATATGTGGGGGCTTCAGAAAGTTTTTGGAAAAATGGAATTAAAAGATAAAAAATATAAACTTTATTTCTCAACATAAGTGTCATCAAGTTCAGTACACTTTTGTTGATGATAATACCAGACATTTAGTCCATCCCTAAAGAACTGAGGGTTCTAGGAATTTAACCATGTCAGTGCAGTCATTTTTACATCATTAGCTGACGAAAAATGAATGCCTTTTACATATTTTTTAAGATTAGGAAACAAAAAGAAGTCAGAAGGAGCCAAATCAGGACTATAAGGTGAATGCTTTATGATTTCCCGTCACAACTCTTGCAAAATTGCCCTTATTTGATGAAAGGAATGAGCAGGAGCATTGCTATGGGGGAGGAGGCCTCTCTGGTGAAGCTTTCCTAGGCATTTTTCTGCTAACGCTTTAGCTGACTTTCTCAAAACACTTTCATAATAAGCAGATGTTGTCATTCTTTGGCCTTCTAGAAAGTCAATCAAAATGCCTCAAACATCTTAAAAAACTGTTGCCATGGCCTTTGCTCTTGACCAGTCCACTTTTGCTTTGACTGGACCACTTTCACTTTTTGGTGGCCATTGCTTTGGCTGGACTTGGTCTTCAGAATCATACTGCTGTAAAATCATGTTTATCTCTGTTACAGTCTTCAAAGAAATGCTTCAGGATCTTGATCCTACTTTTTAAAAATTTCCATTGAAAGCTCTGCTGTTGTCTGCAGCTGATCTGGGTGCAATGGTTTTGGCACCCATCGAGTAGAAAGTTTGCTCAACTTTATTCTTCAATCAGAATCGTGTAAGCCTATTCAATTGAGACGTCTGTGGTGTTAGTTATTGTTTCTGCTGTTAATCATTGGTCCTGTTCAGTTAGGGCATGGACATGATAAATTTTTTTTTCTTGAAAATAGAGGTGAATAATCTGCTGCTGTGGGCTTCGTCTTCAACATTGTCTGGTCCCTTCTTTTTTTCTTTTCTTTTTTTTTTTTCAGATGGGATCTTGCCGTGTTGCCCAGGCTGGCCTCGAACTCCTAGGCTCAAGTGATCCACCTACCTTGGCCTCCCAACCTGCTGGTATTACAGGCATGAGCCACCATGCTTGGCCTTAATTGTTAATTTTTAAATTTTTTGTAGAGATGAGATCTGGCTATGTTACCCAGGCAGGTCTTGAACTCCTGGCCTCAAGTAAGTCTCCTGACTCAGCCTCCTAGAGTGCTGGTATTATAGGCATGAGGCACCACACCTGGCCCCCAACCTTTAATTTAATTATTGACTGTTGCTTTTGTTAAAGTATTAGCATAACCTAGAATATAGTACGCTTCCATTGTAGCTACTACTCATTTATTCGTCCCTGTAGTACTGATAGACAGCCTCTACTGTGGTCCTCTTAGCTCAATTCTTTTTTTTAAATTTTTATTTATTTATTTTGTGAGACATAGTCTCGCTCTGTCACCCAGGCTGGAGTGCAGTGGCGTGATCTTGGCTCACTGCAAACTCCGCCTCCCAGGTTCACGCCATTCTCCTGCCTCAGCCTTCTGAGTAGCTGAGACAACAGGTGCCCACCACCACTCCCGGCTAATTTTTTTTTGTTGTTGGTATTTTTAGTAGAGGTGGAGTTTCACTGTGTTAGCCAGGATGGTCTCGATCTCCTGACCTCATGATCTGCCTGCCTCGGCCTCCCAAAGTCCTGGGATTATAGGCATGAGCCACCGTGCACAGCCAGCTGAATTCTTAAAGCATATGTTCCCAAACTTTTTTTCATGATGCCCTTAGTGTCTTAATATTTTTATGCTGCTTCTTAGCTATTGTTTTCTCTTGTTCCAAACTGATTTTTACATGCTACTTGCTTTTTATCCCAGTAACTGTTGTAAACCCAGATTTGTAAAAGATATGAGTTCATTGAATAGAATGTAGTGAGATCTAATGATCCAACAGTGAACCTTCTTGAACTAGTAGTTCACATAGTATTCAACAGATGTCATTGCTTCTCTTGAAAATTTAAAATATTTAATCCCTGTGTGTTTGCTGCAGTGTTAGGGAATACCTTGACACACAGGTCAGGAACCATAGGTTTGAGGCTATCTTCAAGGAATTACTGTTGACTTTGTATGAGTGTGTGGTATAGTTAGACTCTAATTGTAATAATAATAGTCCTCTGTTATAGGACTGTTTATTAATCACAGATAGCATTCTTGTTTGCGTGTATGTGTATCATAAAAGTACATAACATAAATTTTACCACTTTAAGTGAATAGTTGAGTGGCATTAAGTACATTCACAATGTTGTACAAACATTACTGTTAGTAACTTCTAGAACTTTTCATCATCCCAAGCAGAAACTCTGTACCCATTAAGCAGTATCTCCATATTCCCCCTCCCCTGGCTCCTGATAACCTCTATTCTACCTTTTTTTTTTTTTTTGAGGCGGAATCTCGCTCTGTCGTCCAGGCTGGAGTGCAGTGGCTGGATCTCAGCTCACTGCAAGCTCCGCTTGTATAAAGACATTTGCCATAATATTATTTAATTGTTAAAAATTTGATAAAACTACATGTTCAGTAATAGAATAATGGCGTAACAAACTTTATAGTCATGCAATAATTTTAAATGATGGTTTGCTAATATTTTTAAGTGAAATTACAATACAATAACTTTTTTTTTTTTCTTTTTTTGAGATGGAGTCTCGCTCTGTTGCCCGGGCTGGACTGCAGTGGCCAGATCTCAGCTCACTGCAAGCTCTGCCTCCCGGGTTCACTCCATTCTCCTGCCTCAGCCTCCCAGGTAGCTGGGACTACAGGTGCCCGCCACCTCACCCGGCTAGTTTTTTGTATTTTTTAGTAGAGCTGGGGCTTCACCGTGTTAGCCAGGATGGTCTCGATCTCCTGACCTCATGATCCGCCCGTCTCAGCCTCCCAAAGTGCTGGGATTACAGGCTTGAGCCACCGCGCCCAGCCTCTACTTTCTATCTCTATCAATCTGCCTATTCTAGGGACCTCATATAAGTGGAATCATAAAGTATTTGTCCTTTTGTATCATTTTACATTCCTACCAGCAATGCACAGGGGTTCCAGTTTCTCCATGACCTTACCAATGCTTGGTATTTTCAATTTTTTTTTTTTTTTTTTT
>NW_012113030.1:2481145-2568005 GCF_000951035.1 Colobus angolensis palliatus
GCCTCCTGGGTTCAAGCGATTCTCCTGCCTCAGCCTCCTGAGTAGCTGGGACTACAGGCATACCCCACCACGCTTGGCTAATTTTTTGTATTTTTAGTAGAGACGGGGTTTCACTGTGTTGGCCAGGCTGGTCTTGAACTTCTGACCTCAGGTGATCCATCTGCCTTGGCCTCCCAAAGTGCTCTCGGATCACAGAGTGAGCTACCGCACCTGGCCTCCAAATTATTTGCACACACTGTTCCTTGTTGTGTGTGATCATTGACAGCTGTTCCTTTAGCTTATGTTCAGCTGGTGTTTTTATAGAGTTTTCCTGGAATGCCAGGGCCTCTTTGAGTCTTTGCAAATTGCTTATGTGCTGGGACACTCCTTTACCCCTTAGATTTAATCTGATCCAGGGGATCAGCCTGAGGTGAAATTTTAAGATCTCAGGTCTTTTCTGGGCATGCCTCTTGCCTGGCCATGTGTTGGCTTTCTAGATTCCCCAGTATACTTGGCTGCTTGTCATGTGGTCTTGTGTTAATTTCCCAGAAAGTCTTGCCGCAGCTTCTCTTTCAGGTCATAGATGGTCTGTCATATGTTTCCCCCAGTCATTTCTTGGCCTGGGTCTCTGTGGACCTGTTGTCACTTTGCAGCCTGTACAAGCAGTACCTGCCACTTTTCTTACCTGAGTTCTGAGCTAGAAGAAACAGAGGAGTGCCTTGTGTCAGTCCTTCAATATCCCCTAGACAGGTCTGCACAGACATGCACAACAATTTGTCTGTGAGGTCTTCTCTGCTCCCTCTAGTTAAAGGGAGGAACTGTTTCAAGTACAGGACTCCCACTGCACCGGGTGGGGGATGGGGGAAGAGCAAGTGAATAAAGCCATATAATACTGTGCTATCATTTTGAAGATGCCTTTTTCTTGATTTGGCATTTTTTTGGTTGCTGTAAACCTTTGTTTTCTATAGCTCCAGCAAAGTTGGTTCAGACCGTTTCTGCTTTGGTTTTTTAAAAAATTCTCTCTGGGATAACAAGAGCATACATTTTTCTAGTCTACTATTTTACTAACATCTTCCCACTTTGACTTTGTTTTAAAAAGTTTTATTGTTGTTTGTGGAGGCTGGGTCTTGTGTTGCTCAGGCTAGTCTTGAACTTCTGGCCTTAAGTGATTGTGCCACCTTGAAGTTTTGATCTTAAGTAGTTAACTTTTGCACCCAACTTGGTGGGTGGTTTGTGTCTGGTTAAGACACTGTGCAGGTACTCAGAGATATGTGATTGCTATTTAAGGAAGGAGAGAATCTGTATGGTTGAACTCTAACCCTTGAGCCAGTTTGGTCTCAATATTCTCGTGGACTGCTTGGTTAAGTCCTACTCACTGCCTGTTATGGTTTGTTTTGGTATGTGAACATTTCCCTTTCTTTTGAGCTTGCTTTTGTCTTTGAAATTTTGAAATTTTTTTCTTCTCTTAGAGAGAGAGTCTCAGTCTGTCACCCACGCTGGAGTACAATAGCGCAATCATAGCTCGTTGTAACCTTAAACTCTTGGACTCAAGTGATCCTCCTTCCTTGGTCTCCTAAGCAGCTGAGACTTACAGGCAAACACTATCTTCTCCCTTCTGTGAAATAATTATTCAGTGAATTTTGCAAGAAAGTAAATGCTGTATGTTCTCTTTTGTTTTGCAATATATGTTTTAACTGTTTGTTATAAACGATTGCAAACATACACAAAAGTAGAGAAACAGAATCACAAATGCCTATGTATGTATTACCCAGGTTTGACAATTATCCTTCATGATTTGTGTTGGTTAATCTTGTTTCATATATATCCCATATTTTACCTGTCCTGTGAATCCTGCTGTTTTTCCCCCATCTCCCATTCTAACCCCAGGATAATACTTATTAGTGATACAAACTTCCCTCAGGAGGCATATAATGTTTGTCTTTTTGTAATAGTTTTAATACTTATTACAGGATAAATATTCAGTTTTGGTTTCCCTTCATTTTATTTGAATTTAAGAAAAGATTTTTCTTAAAGAATTAATAATATAAAATGCCAGGTTACTCATACAGCCATTTTGCAAGTAGTAATCATGATCATGTTATATAAATCACCACATCATAGAAATGAAACCTTCTTGAAAGAAGTACTATTCTGGGCTGGGTGCAGTGGCTCACACCTGTAATCCCAACACTTTGGGAGGCAGAGACTGGTGATCGCTTGAGCCTAGGAGTTCAAGACCAGTCTGGGCAACATGACGAAACCCCACCTCTACCAAAAAAAAAAAAAAAAAAAAATAGATGGGTGTGGTGACTTGTACCAGTGGTCCAGCTACTCGGGAGGCCAAGGCAGGAGGATTGCTTGAGCGTGGGAGCTGGAGGTTGCGGTAAGCCAAGATCACATCACTGCTCTGCAGCCTGGGCAACAGAATGAGACCCAGTCTCAAAAAAAAAAAAAAAAAAAAAGGTGTCTTTTTGAAAGTCTTTTAAAAGTAGCATACATTGCTTAATTTTTTTTTTTTTTTGAGATGGAGTCTGGCTCTGTCGCCCAGGCTGGAGTGCAGTGGCACTCAGCTCACTGCAAACTTCGCCTCCTGGGTTCATGCCGTTCTCCTGCCTCATGAGCATCTGGGACTATAGGCACCCACCACCACGCCCAGCTAATTTTTTATATTTTTAGTAGAGACGGGGTTTCACCTTGTTAGCCAGGATGGTCTTGATCTCCTGACCTCGTCATCTGCCTGCCTCAGCCTCCCAAAGTGCTGGGATTACAGGCATGAGCCACCACACCCGGCCTGCTTAATTTACTTAATACTTGGACAGAACACTGTGCAACTGTATTAGTATTAATTTTATCGCTAATATTTTTAGCTTAGTTGATTTGTCATTTTGAGATAGCTTTTTAAAAATGTATGTTTGGAAACAAATTTGTAGTTGAACATGTATTTCTGGATCCTAAGAAATTATAATGTGGTTAAAAAAAAGAGTATAACACTTACATATAATTTATAGCTGAAATTATAATTTGAAATTGCAGGAAGAATAAAACTAATTGTTTCTTCAAGGAAATTTGCATATATAGTTCAACTTCTTATGTTTTTTCTTTTCACAATGCATTTTTATCCCATGTTATGGAACATCTGTTTTGGAATCATATTCTTACTACATGCTTTTCATTAATGAAAACATTTATTAAGAATTACTCAAGAAATTAAATGAGCTTTTGTAGTTTCTCAGAAAAATGAATGGAGGAGGCTGTGACATACTTGGTAATGAACAAGAAATTAGAACTATAAGTCTAATTTATTTTACTGTCTTTAAAATCTTCATTTCTAGTAATTGTATTCTATAACCTGTAAGCTGACTTTAATATTAAAATTTTTAAAAATGAAGTACGTAGGTTGCATGTAGCACTGTCCTTTGGGATTGATTAGCTAGAATAATTTTAGCAAATTACATAGATAAAATATTGTGTTTTTTGGTGTTTCTTTGAGACATGTCTTACTCTGTCGCGCAGGCTGGAGTGTAGTATGCAATTATGGCTCAATTATAAAATTGTCATTACATGTTTAAAACTCAAACTATAACTTGTTATTAGAATATATTTATTCTTCTGTATATGCCTCTGTTTGTTAAGGTCTTCTTTGTCAGTATTTATTGTAAAACTACAGAAAATATGGAAAATCACTAAATGGCTTTTGTTCAATTTGAGAAAAATCTGTTAGTAAGCGTTATAATATATGATGAATTAAAGACCTAAATGATTATTTTTACTTTATTTCTGAAAGACATTTTCTGATAGCTATTCTTTTGTTTGATTTCACGTGGCTGCTTTATAACAGTTGTCATTATACATCCGTTTAGCTTGCTCTAATATGTTTTCACCTTTAATTTGCCAGGAACTTCAGTTGGCTGTATGGAAATGTAAACCTTTGTATGAAGGAGTATATCATTGCGTCAGAACTTGGCACCCACAAGGATCTTAAGCAAACAGGCTATTTGTTCCCTGGAGAAACTATTCTATAATCTGACTTTGTTTTTATATTCTGTTCTGTGCTAGATTAAGTGATTTAGTTTAGTTTTGCGTAGGGCAAAACGTTTCAGGATATTTTAGAAAATCCTGGTATGTGATTACCCTCTGAAAATATTGGTTTTAAAATTTTGCTTTTTATCAGTAGGCTTTGCAGTGCCATATTCATTCTCAAAGTGTCATTTGCAGCTGGCACTAAAGACTACTGCTGTATTCAAAATAGTATATTGTCTTACCCTCCAAATTTTGAAAATGTGGAAGCCATATATTTGAAGCACCAAGTATTAATTTCCTCTTAATTTGATGTCCTTTTATGGTTACTTTTTAGAGAAACTACCAGTGGGTGACACACACACATACACACACACACAGGTTTATTATAAGGAATTGACCTGTGTCCCAGGATCTGCAGTCAGAAAGCTGGTGACCCTGGAGACCCAGCAGCGCAATTCCAGTGCCAGTTTGAAGGCCTGAGGTCTAGGAGAGCCGATGGTATATTTCCAGTTTAATGACTAGCCAGGCTGAGCCCCAAAAGAGTGAATATTTCATAGTCTGAAGGCAGGAAAGGACTGGTGTCCCAGCTGAAGGCAGTAAGGCAAGAGGAGATAGATCCCTCTTGCTTTCTAGAGGTCAGCCTTTTTGTTCTATTCAGGACCTTGACTGATTAAATGGTCCACCTACATTAGGGAGGGCAGTCCACTTTACCCAGTACAATGATTCAAATGTTAATCGCATCCAGAAACAACCTCACAGATACACCTAGAATAATGCTTGTAAATATCTGGCCAGCCCATGGCCTAGTCAGGTTGACACATAAAATTAGGCTAGGTTCAGTGCCTTATGACTATAATCCCAGCACTTTGGGAGGCCGAGGTGGGAGGATCTCTTGAGTCCAGAAGTTTGAGACCACCTGGGCAAGATAGTGAGAACTCGTCTCTATTATGGGTGCGGGGGGATGGTGAGGGGGTGGGATGGGGAAGCGGACGGAAACCATTACATTGACCTTCAATGATGGGATGTAATGAGTCTTTTTTGATGGTAATTTTTTGACTGCTAAAGCATAAACAAAGGGGAACTATCTGTGATAGACATAAAATGTAATAATATAAAGCAATTTATTTTCATTATAAATTTTTTAAACTTTAGACTCCTGAATTTAGACACCTGAATTCTGAGACAATTGTAAATAGTCCCTAATTGAACTAAGAAATGTGGTTTTTAGAAATATTTGTTTAGTTCTCAGAAACTCTTTCTTACATTTTGAATTTCTCTATTTCAAGAAATTCTTGCCATATGTATTAGTTTATTTTGAACTTTTTAGTCCAGTTAATCCAAGCAAACACGGCAGCAAGCAAGCAGTCAATCAATCATAACAAAGTATAATTATAAAAGATTAATTAGGCAATAATAGTTTTTTCAAAGTTTCAAGGGTGTCATGAAGATCACTTTCTTTCTATTCATTTTGGGCCTCTTAGTGGTAATGTAATGTCCTTCAAAGTTTCCTATTAAATTCCATATTAATTATAAATATTTAATTATTAAATTAGAAGTAATACATGCACCCAATTAAAAAATCAAATTATACATATAAATATAAAATGAAATATAAATGTTTCTTTCCCTAATTTTCTCTATCTCCCTACCCCAACTCGTAGGCCCTTTCTTCAGACTAACCACTGGTAATGGTTTCTTATGTATACTTCTGTAAAAAAATAATGTGCCTATTCAAGCATGTATATATATGTGAATTTAATTTTTCTGTTTTTAATTTATCCATACTTGGTGCCTGTATTGTTTTGACCAAGGATATATTTGTATAGGAAATCTATTTGTCTTATTCACCATTTTATATCTAACTCCTATAATAATGTCTGACTCATACTATACACATAGTATATATAGATCTCTTACATTTGTGGTATAAACCATATAGGTTTTCCATATGGTTGAGCCACATTTTATTTATACCAATTTTCTATTGATGGACATTTATGTTCTAGTTTCCTGCTAGTCATATCCCTCCACCTGTCTGTCCATCCACCTGTCTGTTCATCAAATGTTTACTGAGTCCATATTTTATGCCAAATACTCTTCTAAGGATGCAGAGATGGAGGAGAAAATCAAGGGCCCTGTTTCCATGTAAGTTGCTGAGATATATCAAAAAACAATGAAATAAAATCTAAACAAATCAGTTTCATGAAGGCAGTAGTGCAGGTAATGTGATGAGAAAAGAGTTTCTACTTTAGATGGGATGGCCAGGCAAAACCTTTATAAGAGATGACTTTTGAGCAAGGCCTGCATAATGAGAAAAATGGCTTAGAGATCTAGAAGAGAGAATTCTAAGCATAGAGTATAATAGCAAGATAAAAGCTCTGAGGTAAGAATAAGGTTGGTGTGTTCGAAGAACAGAAAGAAGACCAGCATGACTGGAGCATGAATTTTTGTTCTTATGAGTAAAAACTGCTTCAATGAATATCTTTGTACATAAAAATATATCTTACATATTTTTGTAAATATTTTTAGTAATGGAACTGTGGGGTCAAATAATTTAAATATATGCCTTTTAAATTTGTAGAGCTGTGGTACAGGGCCACTATTATCCCTTACCCTTTCTTCCTGAACCTCTTCTTGCTTTTCATAGCTCTGAGGAACTTGAGTTGTCTGGAGCTTCGTAAGGAGTAGGCACACTGGGTGAAAGAGATTCTTTTAGGGAGAGAATGTGTCAGGGGCTATAAATGTTTGAGTCTTTTGTATAATAAGATGAAAATCCAATAGTAGGACATGTGCTTATATTGTGTTGTGTGATAAAATATTTGGCTCTCTGAAATAGCATGCTTTCCTTTTTATGAAACTGTTTTAATGCAGAAATTATCAGCATTTCTCAAGCTAGAAAATACAAAATTCAGAGTTTTTCTGAAATTACAGTTGGATAAAATGAAGTATTGTAAATGATCTCTAGTTTGATACTTGGATTCAATTTACACAAATTTGTGATTAAGATAAGAAAATATGAAAAATGTGGCATAAACCAAAGTCAGCTGAAAACGTTTGGTAAAGTGTGGCTTTTGTGGAGGAAGGTAGGAAGAGCATCTCCTATTTAAAATGTTTTTAAAAATCCTGGATACTGTTACATTGGGGAATGAAATCCCATTTTTAAATGCTTCTCTGTCAAAAAGGCATTATTTAATTTTAAAGGGTAAATGTCAGAATTACTTACAATTTTTTTAGGCAGATTAGAAATTTCAGACTGGTCAAAGAACAAATTTTGTTTCATGAAGTGTTTTAATGCTGAGTAAATAGGAGAGTCAAGTCACATTTGAGAGCGCAGGGATGTTTGTTTAAATTTTTTCAACCTACTTTTTTTGATGAGTGCATGTAGGAAACTTTATCAGATATATTGAGATTCCTGTGTACCTAGAGAGAGAGAAGGATATGCAGGTTGCTTAATTATTAATTATTTTTCTTTTCTTCTTTATAATAAGACTCACTTCCTTTTTTTTTTTTTTTTTTGGTAAGACAGGGCCTCGCCAGGCTGGAGTGCAGTGGCACAACATTGGTTCACTTTAGTCTCCATCTCCCGAGTTCAAGCAATTCTCCTGCCTCAGCCTCCCGAGTAGCTGGGACTAGAGGCACACACCGCCAAGCCGGGCTCATTTTTTTTTTTGTAGAGATGGGGTTTCACCGTGTTGGCCAGGACGGTCTTGATCTCTTGACCTCATGATCTGTCCGCCTCGGCCTCCCAAAGTGCTGGGATTACAGGCGTGAGCCACCATGCCTGGCCACTTCCTTTTTTATATACTGAAAATTTTTCAGAATTAAAAATAACTTGGAGGAATGAGGCTAGGAATTTATTATGGAGAATATTTTAATTTAACAGCTGCTCATATATCTTCTGTTGGTTATAGTAGGTTTTTTTTTTTTTTAAACAGGTAATTTTTTCCATCCAACTTATAAACTAACTTTAGCTGGAAATTGATTTTACATTGCCTCTTGAACCTGGTGTAGATTAGTAATAACGTAATTTTTATATTTTGTCTGTAAAGTAATGTTAGCATTTGGATTAAGAAACCCAATTTATCTGATTGTCTACTGTAAAATCATCTCACTAGTTTTAATGTGAATATATAATTTTTGACCAAAAACAAATTCTTGATATCAAATCTTTAAGGTAAGGACAGAAAGTAGTATTTTATTAGTCTTAATCCTTTGTCCTAAAAAAGATAGAAGTATAAATATGTTGCATGTTTACAGAAATCTTCTCCTATTATATGTAGATATGTTTTAATTGTTTGAATCATTAAAACATCTAATTTTTGCTGAATATGCAAATATGTCACTAAATCTGTTTTTTAAGATTTTTCCAGTTTAATGTCTGAATCCAAATTCATAAAGAGTTGGAAAAATGAGATGTCTGAGCTATAGGATTCACAGGGATTTCATATGAAGCCTATTTAATCAGGATAACACTGTTATTAATATTCATAATGTCAGCTGGAACACAAATGACAGACTATGAGGCCTAAAAATTTTACTTGGTGAATTTATTAAAAGTAGCTTAAAAAATTAATGGAATTTAAGTAAAGTTGGTGAATATGAAATCTTGTGTTAGCAGAAAAAAAAATCTCTATTAGAACTTTCCTTTAAGACCATTTTGCATTGATGTCTTTTGACAGATTTCATTGGTACTTAAAGAAGAAAGATGCATGAATGGTCATTTAAGAGGATTTAAACACATTGGCACATTAATTTTTACATGAATAATAAGTACTTTCCAAAAGCAATTAACTTACAGTGTACAAGATATGAATTGAAAAATAAGACTGTGACATCAAGGGCAAAGCAAATGTGCTGTACATTTTAAACTTAGTGACAGGACTTTTTAATATTTTGATTTTTTTATTTTTATAGTTTGTGCTGGTTATGACTTAGAATGTGGTTATTTTAATGCACTTAAAAGCAAATTTAAAGAACATTAATTTATTGGTCTCTCTGTCTCCAAAAATACTGGTGTAGTGTTAAGCATTATCTTCTGCCAAGGACCATTTGCATTTTTTGAAGAAGTAAACATTTATTGTGTTAATTGCAATATTTTGTCAGAGAACATGTGCAAATTACAGAAAGGCAATGGGATGATACTGTTTGGGTTTAAGGCTACTAATACATACATTTAACACAGGCTTATTGGTTATAACGTAACTTAAGAGTATAATAAATAAGCTTCTGAAAGTTTAGTCTGAAAAGTTATGGACCACTTGAGTAGTTAGTATGTAAGTACATTTGTCCTGAATTTTAGCCTAAGAAGGTGAAATGTTGGGGATGACCTCAAACAGAATGCATTTTTGTGTAGTACTTGGTACTCTTTACATTTTGAAATATGCCTATAATGAGAGTTATAAGAGTACTCAGGCTTTTGTTTGGATTATTGAAGTTTATTAAAAAATTAGTTTTAGATCATTATGTAAGGTCACAATAGCATTGAATATTTTGTTTTACATTTTCCATGCATATTTTACTACATATAAAAGCATAGTTTAGTTATTATCCATAACAGTCAAGTTACACTTTGCCGTTGAGAGAACAGAGGTGTTGACTGGCAGTCTGGTTGGGTACTAGAAGTTTCACTTGCAGTCTGTCATAAGCATTATTTGATTTCATTAAAAGTGTAGAAATTGCCTATATAAAATAGATGTAGTTTGGGACTCAGAGCTTTATTGGACGAATCATTAGTTATCTCAGTGTCCATAAATTATCATAATATAGGTATTAATTTAGATTTTTGTTATAAGTCATGGAATCAAATTGATATATTGGTTATTTTGTCTAGAGGCTTTCTAAAAGTTGGGTTTTGTGGAATTTTTTTGTTTGACTCTGAGTTATTCCTTTAAATGCCCAGGAGAGGGCAGCATTTTACTACATCAGGCTTATAAAAGAATTTGCCCTGCTTAGACTGTCAATGTTTCTTGTAATTACTCCCAGTATATTTGTTGCTTGCTTATGAATTAACTTGCATTTATGGAACTAAATCATTCCAATCATTTAATTACACCTGAGGAGCTGAACTATAATTGCTTGCTTCCAACTAGGATCTGATATGGCTTGAGCAGTATTAATTTGGTGTTTACTTTTCTGAGTGCTAAAAGCATTAAAATGATTGTGCAATGGGATTACATTTTACTAATTGCTGGCATTCATTAGCTGGGTAAATGATGAGGAAGAGTGACTGTATATTGCAGAGGGATAAAATTATGGTTTTAAATAGTATATTACTAAGCACACTAAGGCCTATAAGACATGTTTTAAAATACTCCAGAGGTTATTAAAGACTGTATTTTCTACATGTCTTGGTATATGAATCTCTTATTAAAATACTGCAATTATTATTAACCTTTTTGGGCAATATGTAGGGAAATGGCTTCATTGACTGGAACATATTTCTTTGATATTAATAACTTCCTATATTTTCAGCTAATCCAAAAGTAAATGAGAAACTTAGAAAAAGATTGCCAACTCCAAATCAACATATTTAGAGAAAATTGGAAAAGGAGAAGCTTACTACAGCTTTATTTGAGGACTTTTTAAAGAACGCAGGGTTCTATCTGTGAGGTAAATCTAATTTTATTCTCCTTAAAAGCATAAAAAAAACAAAACACTCGCATAGTGTTTTATCATGTTTACTACGAAAACAAATAAGAGAGAGGAGTATCAGTAATTCCACAAGTTAGTGATGGTCTTTGTTTTTTAAAATTAGAGTAGTATTCTTGAATTTCTTTTGTAAGTAAAATTTGTAAAAGTAGTCTATATGAATATATACACAGTAAATTCAAATCAGTAAATTTAAAATGTTTGGTATAAAATTTATGGCAAATAAAGTAAAAATGTATTTTTCTTAAATGTTTAAAATTATAGTTGGAGAATATTTCAGTTAAATAAATTAAATGGTTCTCTACCCAAATCAGCATGAATGTCTAAAAAGCTTAACCTGAACTGTATATACTAAAATATAAGTGTGAAGAAAAGAACCTTTTTCTGAGAAAAAGATTTAATTTCGCCTGTTGAAATTCTCAGTTAATTGTCCCATTATAAATGTTTTAGAAAACCATTTATTCTGTAAATTCTCTGTTAAACAAAGGTAAGGTTTAGTTGTGTTCTGATATATTGTTTTCAGTGTATTTATCTAGAGTTGACTTTATTTTAGCTGCAAATCTTGGAGCAAAAACCAGAGACATTGCCAGAGCAAACAAGAACAGAAATACAAATGGAGAACTGGTCAAAAGGTAAGGACTTTTAAGGTATTAATACCAAGCCCCAGGTGTTGTGCTAGTTCAAGGCACTGAGTGAAGTGTGTTTGTTCTAACCAATATATTAGACAGAAGTAGACAAGCGCGCACACACACACACACAAAACATGCACACAGAGACCCAGGGATTATGAAAGAGATAGAAAGAAAGACACACAGAGAAAAGAGACATACACACAGAGAGAAAGGGACACACACATGCACACAGAGAAGAAGACACAGAAAAGACATTGAGAGAGGGAGAAAAAAAAAGACACACCGGGAAAGAGAAACACGCCTCCATACAAAGAGGCAGAGGAGACTGAGAGAATGACTGTGACAGAGATGGACGGAGCCACATTCAGAGAAAGAAACACACAGAGAAGGAGATCCTCAGAGAAAGAGACACAGGAAGGAAGATACTTGAAGAGGGAAACACATAGAGGCATAGACACACACCTGGAGGTGCACAGAAAGAGAAGCATACACAGAGACTCATAGAGAAAGAGAAATACCACAGTAAGAGAGACTTGATGAGAAAGAGACAGATGTATAGTGAGGGAGAGAGAAAAAAAGAGACACACTGAGAGTGATAGAGACATAGGCATGAGATGAGGACAGATAAAGAGAAAGAGAAGTACATACAGACAAGGGACATATATAGTGAAAGAGACAAGATATGTCTCTTTCAGACATATAGTGAAAGAGACAAGATACGTATATATATATATATCTTCTCCCAAAGAGAGAGAAAAATGCCAGAATGAAAAAGAAAAGTCTACCAGAGAAAGAGACATACATAAAGTAAGGAGAGAGACTAGAGAGAATGAGGGACAGACATGTATATATGCAGACAGAGTAGAAAGACATAGATCAGAAGACACATATACTGAAAAATAGACTAAGACACATATATGAGACAGAGAAGATACTCACAGGTATGCACATGTGGAGGAACACAGCCTGAGAGGCAGAGAACAGTCAGAGACAGATACAATTTGAAAGACAGTCTGAAGACAGAGACAGACTGAGAGATGGCCTGAAAAACAAATGGCAGGAAGGAAGGATGAATGGATGGATGGATGGATGGATGGATAGATGGATAGGTGGATGGGTAGATAGATGGATGGACAGACAGACAGATAAGAGCAGCACACATAAAGGAGGGGGCAAGAGATATTTAAGATCTATTACAGTAAAATGTTGAAAATTTGGAATCCTTGGGAAATGATTCTTTCTGAATGTGATATTACATATATTTGAAAACTTAAAACTTTATGTACATCTTTTAAAATTTCCTCTTATAATTTAAAAAATAAGATTCTTATTAAAACACTGTATGCATCTCTTCCTTTTTTGGTTCCCCTTCCCCCAACAGGGCTCCTGTTCAGCATAGTCCAGCCACATTTTTATCCTTTTTTGAAGGTTAAAGTCCATTTTTGAGGACCATTCTGTAATCATTGTACTGAATAAGTTAGCAATTATATATTCTTTTGAGGGATAGAAAGATCTGAGTGCCTTTTTCTGATTTCTGCATTTTGTTTTTGTTATTTATACTGTTGCAAATTTTCCTGCTGTTTGTACCCACCATTAGTAATTTCCCTTTTTATTTGTCACACTAGGCTGCTTATTATGAGTTTAGAATCCAGACAGCTGATTTAATTCTATGTAAAACAATAATATATAATATCTGGGTAAGATAGTTAAAGGTTTTTTATGCAAAGTTAATAGTGCATGTACTATATGACACAATTTTGGTGTGCTCTCTATATTCAAATTGTGGATAAGAATGTATTGGTATGAAGTTAGGAGCTAATTTGTTATAGCTATGTTTATTCATTTATTTGAGTAAGTAAGTAAGTAGATACTCTTAACAGCTCAAAAGCATTTTACTCAATTTATGTAAAAAGAAAAAAGCAAATAATGATGCATTTGTTGTGTTTCTCATTCACACATCGTATTGCTGTAAGAGTCATGTTCAAATTAGAGACCAAACAATCTTTAAGGAGTGAAAGGAGTTATTTTTAATATATCTAAAGAGATAGAGACTGTAGAGAGAGTACTGCTGATAAATGTCCAATAATCAGGAAGGGTGTCAAGGAAGGAACTGATGAAGCTCTGGGATACTTACGAAAAGGAAAGTTTTATGGTTGAAGATACAGATGCGTAGACAGTTTACAGTAGGCACAGACTACAGCAGACATGACTGATACAATATTAAGAAAATCCACATTTTTACAGGCATCTTTTTGACGTTGGAAAGAGGAATAAGACATTCCCATTTATAAGGATCTGTTACTAAACATTATTAGGAAAAAGGTCAGATGCGGTGGCTTATGCCTGTAATCCCAGCACTATCGGAGGCCAAGGCAGGTGGGTCACTTGAAATCAGGAGTTCGAGACCAGCCTGATCAACATGGCAAAATCCTGTCTTTACTAAAAATACAAAATTTAGCTGGGTGTGGTGGCACACACCTGTAATCCCAGCTACTTGGAAGTCTGAGGCAGGAGAATCACTTGAACTCCAGTGGCAGAGGTTGAAGTGAGCAGAGATCATGCCATCACACTGCAGCCTGGGCAACAGAGGGAGACTCTGTCTCAATAAATAAATAAATAATATTAGGAAATAAACATAAATATTTTAACTTTTGAGTCTTGTGATAACAGATATGTTTAAACAGTAAAATCTCACATCGTCATCTCCCTGATGGCAGGGTTCATGGGATTTATCTTAGATCACAGATTACTTCAAAGCTGTCTTACATAAATGTTCCTAGTCAGTTCCTTTGAATAGTTATTTTATTTAGTATAATTTTACTAATTTAAAAAAATTGAGTTAATTGAAGCTTGTATTACACAGATATGGCTTTATTTCATCTTACAAATTTCATTATAAAGAGTGCTGAAGTGGCCATTCTTTTCCTAGCTTTACTGTAGAAACACTTCTGAAATATTTTAAGTCAAAGAACTGATAAGATTGATAATGTAACATATATAACCGTTTATGTTTTTCTTTGTTTTTGTCATTGTAGACATTTTGGAAAATGGAAAGCTGAGGTTGGTAGGTGGGCTGGGTGATGACATCTACAAAATAAACCCATGTTCTTTTTTTTTTTTTTTTTAAAAACAGTCTCACTCTGTCATCCTTGCTGGAATGCAGTGGTATGATCATGGCCCACTGTAACCTGTAACCTTGAATTCTTGGGCTCAAGCAGTCCTCCTTCCTCAGCCTTCTGAGTAGCTTGGACTACAGGCATGAGTCACTGCACCTGGCTAATTTTTTTTTTTTAATGGTTTGTAGAGGTAGGGGGTCTCACTATGTTGTCCAGGCTGGTCCCAAACTCCTAGCCTCGAGCAGTTCTCCTGCCTCAGATTCCCAAAGCACTGGGATGACAGGCAAAAACAACTGTATCCAGCCCCCACATTTCTTTTAAGTAGTTGAAAAAACAATCCTGAATGAATATAGTTTGTAAGTTGATAAAAACAATGTGTGTGTGAATAAACATATATTCCCAGCAAAAAATGTATTACCATCTTCAGGCCTTTTAAGGGGTAAGTGGTGTTTGCCTTTTTGTGAAAACTTCTATTTAAGGGTTCTCTTTTGAAAAAAAAAAAGAAAAAAATGAAATGTCATAATCAAAGGAGTTTATACCCTCTGAAATAATGAGTTGTTGTTATATTATTGGTTGTTTAGCCCTGTTTTGTATTTACTTATATACATAACTGTAAGAAAAAAGACATAGGGATCATAAATCTCATATGAATAATTATTTGGAATACTGTTATAAATTCCTGATCATTTCTTAAATTAATGTTGGGATTTTTATTAGCAGATACATGGTCTAGTTATTTTATAGCATACAGCAATTCTTTGCAAACAGTTTACATATTATTTACAGGTAAATATGTCTGCCCTAAGTATACATACTTGCAATTATGTAGGTAAAAATGAGGTCTGGATACCAGTTAAATTTAGAAAATTGTGAAACTTATTTAAATTTAGAACCTTTAGGGGTCAGTGTTCCCTAAGAAAGGTTACAAAAGGTTACTGTGCCTACCAAAATTAAATATTAAATCTACTGTATTTTAAATATATATATATGTATATTTTACCAATTTAAGGTAAGAAATGATGAGAATTATACCTTGAAGAAGCTTTTGACCAAAACCTTTCAATTTAATGACTTTGTTCAGTATTGTTTTTAGGATTATTATTTGGGGGAATCATCATATGTAATATATGTTTTACACACAAAGTAGTTATTTTTACTTATGTATTATCTAAATTTAGATTTAGATTACATATTTTAATTAATCTTTGAGCTTAAAAAATGATGATTCTAAGTCAGGAATCATTGTGCTTATTTGAAATAAGGTGAAAAAACACTTCTAGAACTGCTGTGTAAATAGAATTCTTACATTTTTAAATTTATTGGATGCTAATAAATATTTAAAAATTTTTTGTCTTACTGAATTTAAGTTAAAAAAGTTGTCATCTTCTTTATTTTAGAATTGAACTAGCAAGTATCATTTGTATCCATGATTCTTACAGTTTTTCTATAAGACACAGTAACACAAATATTTTTTAAAATAAATGAAACTTAATGACAGGTAACTTGCAAGTGGTTAGTTTATTGTTTAGTCAGAATAATGTTTATTTGTCCTTGGCATTTTGAACCTGTGTGCCACCATCAACCTCTTGTATTATTGATTCATTTATCTTTCTCTCTGTTCACAAAGTACATGTTCTTTTTTACCTTTTATCCGTCTGCAATTCTGTAATTGAATTATAACTAAAACTATTGCATGATTTGCAAACAAATTGTAAGTGTAGACACTGAAGAACCACTGTAGGAAAACATCATTGATGCTTTTAAATGTTGTTGATCATTATGACTAAAATATGATTGTAGAATCACATATCACTTTTGTAAACTATTTTATGTTTAAGGCAGAGAAGAAGGAAATGAAAAATTGCTTAAACTGGACATTCATTGCTACCAGCAAGATAAGCTGGTAGAAAAAAAAGCTATTTCCTAGACATTATGATTATATACTCCTTGAAATTAAAGGTTTTGAAAATGTCTAAATCACTAATCATTCTGTATTAAATTACAGGACTTAAATTTTATTTAATAATTGGCTTTCTAGTAAGTAATGGTATATTTTTCATGAAGAAGATACGTAATTAGTTGTTTTAGCTTATTGCCTATATTTTAAAGCAGAAAGAAGATTGTGTTGGAAAACCAATACATTTAATAATGTCAGTAAAGTGTTATGGTGGAAAGAACACAGATTTGGAGCTAAACATAAGTTTCAATTTTTACATCTTTCACTTACTACCTACTTGGATTTGGGTACAAGTTTCATAAATCTTTGTAAGCTTGAATTTTCTTTTATACGAAATAGATAGATAATCTATTTAGGACCATTGCGAAGATTAGGAATGTTACATGTAAAATCCCTACTACAGTGCCTGAAGCAGGAAATGAATTTATTTAATCTGTATTTCACTTACCAGAGCAATTATTTCCACCAATGTGATGGTGGTAGGTTACAGATGGTAAATACAAATAAAAATAAAAGGTGGTTGACAAATTTAGAGGACTTTTAAGTAAACCGTGGTGATTGTCTTTCTTATTCCTTCTAGCTGTGGAAGGTACATTCTATTGAGTTTCGAAAGTATTAAGAATCCTTAATAACAGTATTTGAAATGATTGTTATAGTATTATAAAAAATCTGTTTTCTTCTAATACAATGTTCAGAATATCACTGGAACTTTAATTTTTCAAAATGGTATGCTTATAGTTAGTATATTTGATAGACTATAATATATAATTAATAATACTCATTTAGAATAAAATCTATTTTTGTCTGTATTGAAATTCCAGTTGCAATAAAAATCTCCAGATTAGTGGCATCACAGAGTATTTTCATGTGCCTTTTCCTTTTGGCAAGTGTGGATTTAAGATTGCATTTTAAAAATTTTCCATGTGCCATTGGGGGTTAAAAGAAGAACATGTCTGAGGTCTGATTAAATTTACTACTTATCTCCATAGGACCTAGCTTAATAGAGTGCTAGTAGCTTCTCACACATGACCATCTAGAATATTTGAGAGAGTGGTTTTAGGAATACTGGCAGCTGGCCAGCAAGGATTGATTCATTTCCTGAGGAGATGCTGAGGCTACTCTTAGAAGAATGATTGAAGTTATAGTCTTTTACTTTAAAAAATTTCCTTTAATATAAATAAATTTATTAAATACAATTCTGAAATTTTTTATATTTTAAGCTTGATATGAATGATTCTGTTAATACTCTTGGACTGAGTAGAAAAATGGAATGAAAAAACAAAAAAATGTTTACAAGGGCAACTTAGTTTTCTAACTGGTTATGACATTTGTTGTGAACCCTTTTAAGATTCATAATTTCTAATATGAATACTTCATGTTGGCGAGTTTATGCCACAAATTATTTTTTAAATTATATTTTGGCAGTTTAAAAAATACTTTATCTTTCAGAATAGTTTTAGATTTACAGTAAAATTGAGTTGAAAGTACAGGGTGTTCCCATACATCCCCTACCCCCACAAACATCCAGCCTCCCTCTCTGCCAATTCTCTATCACAGTTGTACATTTGTTACAACCAGTGAGCTAATCAATAAATTCTTAATAGGGGAAAAGTTTGTGAGCTAAAAGGATTTCTTCTTTCTCTTTATTTCTTTCTCTTTTTCTTTCTGTTTTTACAAAATTTATAGTGTTTTAAATCAGTTCATACTGTACTCTTCATGCAGAATTCTTATATCTTTGGTTCCTCCATTTTATAGAAATGATCGTTTCTAGGAAGAATGAGCATGAAAAGTGGCAAATTTCTCTTTTAGTAAGACCTTTTCTCCCACGTTTCTATTCTGTTGGTGTGATCCTCTTTGTAGAACTTGTGACTTTATTTCTTTGGGTTAAGGAAATACAAACTACTTTTAATATGCAGATTCTTTTACATTTATTTGTGGTCATGAAAACAAGATTTTTTTTCTTTGAAATAGAAAACAATGACTTGATTTTGTCAAAAGATTTTTGCTTTGTTTTAAATTCTCCATCCTTAAGATTCTGAACAAATCTTTGCTAAAAATCCTTATTTATTTCTGGTTATGGCCTTTCATGCCATAACACCTCTTGTAACACATATTTACAGCATGCACCTTAATGTAATATTCCTGAATCTTTAATTTTCTGCACATGAGAATTTCAGCTTGTCATATTTCAGATGACTGTGTGGCCTCTGTGGTACGATTAATATAAAGATCTGAGTGTGCATTGGCATTTTGTTGATTTAGGAGAACTGGATCAATATACATTGGTATGTAGACTGAATTGAAGGCCCTTTAGAGGGTTGTTCCGGGTTGGCTGTAGGGTAGGACTGATGTGACTTCCTGGACTTAAAGGTATTTTAAATACATTTTTAAAAAGTTTCTTAAGTGATAAAATTATATATTTTAGTGTACATTTACTTACTACTGTTTGGTTGTAAATACATTTGTAGTAGTAGAATAAACATCTTTTGGAGGAGTTCACCAAATACTCCAACTTTTAGTGTTTTGGTTTTATTCGAATTAAAACAACCTGTCATGTAGGACGTTATTATCTTTTTGGGAAAATTTCAGATACAGTTTTTCTTTGTGTTCTGCTTATTTCAGGGAACATGAAAAAGCAAACTTAGAGCAAGTCAGGCTTCAAAATTTTGAAATTAAGTAGATTATAGTGTAAATGATTGAATTAAAAATATTCTTATTTGTAGCTTTTGGATGAAATAGATAATACTTTGCCATATGGTAAAATTGTTTTTGAAAAGATGCAAACTAAAAAGTAATTATGTAAAAAATTTGTGTTTGAACTTCTATGTTTATTTTTTGACAGATTCTAGTTTTTACATACAACCATTTAGTATTATAATATTAGGATGCTGATGTTTGAACAGTACAAACTGATGTATTTGTATTGATAAAATTATACTTGTGTAGAAACAATGTTTTTGCTACTCAGTATTTTAAAAATTAACAATTAAATGCTCCTTTTAAATACAGTTTTGCTGTCTGTACCAAGATAATTTGATACACTAAAATTTATACAGTTAACAAACACTATTCATTGATTTGAACAGTTTTAATATAGAAATATAATCACATTCAAGCACAAGATACCATTAGTTCTTTCTTTATTTAATGTTCTCTCCACTCCAGAAAATTCCAGATTTTCGGATTAGTATTAATCCCTAGCAGATTAGGGTAGGTATGGTTCATTTAGCATTAGTTTCCTTGAACCAACAACAAGTTTTGGAAGAAAGAAATATGATAAGGGAAGACAGAACAAATATGTAGTCCTTAAGGTTTTTCAGGCCTATGTCCAAACCCTAAGATTGGGAATATGGAGTATGGATATTCTGTGTCCTTTCTATTAATTATTATGAAAGTGGAAAGAAGTTATAATTTGAAAGAATTTCTATTGTAAGTAGATCAGATGATTTTTAAATGTTTATCAAAAAACCAAATGTTACAAAATTTGGAGTCACTGAAGCTGTTTTACTCAATTGTTTTTAAGAGTTTACAGTTAAAAAAAGTAATGATTACAGTTCAGCAAGCCTGTTTCCTTTTGGAAAACTTCCTTCTTATATTTCATAATCAACCAGTATAGAGTTAAAGATTGGGACAAGGCTGCACTAGTCCAGGTAAGAAGAATGACAGAAAATTTTTTTCATTAAAAAAGCTGTCTTTGATCTCTTGAGAATGCAGTAGAAACTAGCATCAGAGACTTCCTCTGCATTTTTAATAGGACTTTTGCTTTCCATGATGTTCTGTGTTGACCTTTTATTATCTTTTTAAAAAAAGTCTCTGCCCTTCCCCCAAGTCATTTGAAACGAACACATTACCAAAAAACAAATTTACTTTTCTGAGGCTTAATTTTTTTGTTTCAAGTACTTAATGCTTTTTTGAAAAGTTTAAAATGCTAACTCTAACAAGGGGCTGATTATGCTGTAGTGTAACTAACAAGGCACTAGTTTAGCAGTTACAGTTGATTAATGAACTAGCAGTCTTACCTTTTCCTTTTATGTTTTTCTTTTTGTTTTTTGGGTTTTTTGGTTTTGTTTTGTGTGTGTGTGTGTGTGTGTGTGTGTGTGAG
Organism: Colobus angolensis palliatus; assembly: GCF_000951035.1. Taxonomy (NCBI): domain Eukaryota; kingdom Metazoa; phylum Chordata; class Mammalia; order Primates; family Cercopithecidae; genus Colobus; species Colobus angolensis. The sequence goes on from NW_012113030.1 coordinate 2,501,600, forward strand.
AGAAACAAGTGGGGAATTTGAATAAAATATATCATTTGCATAGAAAGTTATGTAATGATGCCATATAGAGTATAATGATTTCCTAAAACCTTGTATTTAAAGTAACCTGAATTACAATGAGAGATAAACAGAATATTTACCCATCCCTTATGAGCTGCTGCTGATATGTAAATTTATTCTTCTACTTTGCACAAATATACTTTTGAGCTACTGCTTAAACACTTTGAGGTCCTTAGTCAAACAGTTTTAATGATGCCTCCAATATTATAAAAGTGTGACATTTGATGAATGTCTCATATAGTTTTGATATCTGGGCACATGTCAACAAAAAAAAATTGAGCATTGGTTTGTCATGCAACACCTAGATAATTTATAATTTTACTGTTTATATCCATCTTGACATTTTTTATCTGCCAAAGGCAGGTTTCATTTGGAATCTTAATCTGAGATTTATTTGGTGGATCTGGAAATCATAGCTAGGGTTCCCACAGGAAATGGTCCATCTACCAACAGATTAAATGGCAGTCCTGCAGTTGTTAGGGGAGCTCTGCATTTAACACACATGCATACTCATTCAGTCAGCGCTGTGGAGAAAAATTAAAGTAGTAACCCAGGTTTAGGAACAATGTAGCTAAAAAGTCCCATATTTGCTGAATGACAAAGGGTTATATAGCAGCATTTCATTTTATTATTCGTGCTTGAATTTCTTGTTTGCTTTGTTGAGTCTGCTGACGAATACTAATAAATGCCTGCAACAATCCAGACGAGAGATGCCTGGCAACAAAGCTATGCGGTGGACCTCCCTGATCTTCTCCAGTTCACAACCTGACCTTTTGAAAAATTGGCTGGGCTAAGCTGCAGAATTTGGGTGTAATGGTTATTGTTAACTCCAGCTTTAGGATTTATTAATTTGTGTGATCAAGACTTACCTATACTTCAAAGTTTCAAAAGACCAAACACAATCATCCATCCATTAGAACTAACATTGTGTTTCAGTGATTCCCACTTAGTATCTGACTGGTGATTCTTCTATTTTGTTTTCCAAATCTAAATATATTCTTAAACAAAATGAGTGGCACATATAAAGAAAGTTTGTTTTTTCATCTTTATGTTTATTATTGGAAAATTTATCTTTTATAAATTATTTATGAAATTGTTGAATTCACAATTGGTATGTCTTCATTCTTAACAAACAAAAAATACATAATTATTAAACCTATTTTATCGCAGTTGTAGAAATTTAAGACTTTCCCAGTTCACTCATGTTTTTAATTAACTTATACACATTATTCTAATAATAAGAAAATTTGAGAAAGGCTGAAAAGGTTACACATATATTACAAATAGCCAAATAGCTCATATCACTGGGGAACAACAACAACAAAAAAGAGTTATGTTAGTTAATCGAATTTTAGGATAGTTTTCACAATAATTTCAGCCTAAATAATATTTGCAGTGTTTTTAATATTTGCAATAGAAGTTGTACAAACCCTTAATTTATGTGATTTATAAGTTATATAGCCTAAGCTGTAGGATATTACACTATTATATTGTCCTCATTGCCTTCATGTGGTGAAGGATGTGGAAATTTAAAAGCTTAAACATATGATAGAATTTCACAAAATACTTATGTACTTTAAAGAGTTCATACATAGAAATTGGAACTTTTCCTTGATAGAATGAATATTGATTCATTCCCCATTTCAGACTTGGTGAAACAAACAAAACTTAAAAAAAATTGATGTAGTGTCACAGCTTTAAATAGCTGTTTCATCTGAAAAAAAAAAAGAATAAAATTTTAGTAAAAGAATTTTCATATATAGCCAATAGATAGTTTGAAACATGGTACGTCAAGTCATTGAATTGTTGTATATAAGGGAAAATAATCTCACCACTTCTTTTTGGCATGTGTGTTTATCTAAATATAACCATGTGTAGGAGTATAAAGAATGCAGTTTATTTTGTATGTCCAACTCTAATGTCCAAATGAATGAATTATGTGATATTGACAGATTTAGTGATTTCCTGATTTTTCAACCTTAGTAAAATCTTATTTCAGTATCTTATAGCTACACGTAGCCTTCACCATTCAATATCTTTTTGACTTCTCCTCAGTATGTATACAATATACCTTATTAAGAATTACATATGCACTGAGGACAGTGGCTCACACCTATAATCCCAGCACTTTGGGAGGCTGAGATGGGATCAACCTGAGATCATCTGAGCCCAGGAGTTCGAGACCAGCCTGGGCAGCATAGGGAGACCTTGTCTCTACAAATAATAAAAACAAATTAGCCAGGTGTGGTGGCACGTGCCTGTGATCGTAGCTACTCTGGAGGCTGAGGCTAGAGGATCACTTGAGCCTGGGAGGTTGAGGCTGTAGTGAGCCATGATGGTGCCACCTCACTCTAGTCTGGGTGACAGAGTGAGACCTTGTCTTGAAAAAAATAAAATAAAAAATTACTGTCTGCGCTTTCCACTATGGTAGCTATGGGCACCATGTGGCTATTGAGCACTTAAAATCTGGCTAGTCCAAACTGAGATTTGATGTAATTATAGTACAAAAAAGAATGTAAAATTTCTCAAAGCAATTTTTTAATATTACATGTTAAAATGGTCATATTTGAGAAATATAATATTACTTATTATTTGATATGCTTATTAGAAAATTAAAAATTGTATAAGCAATTTGAACAATATATCTTTTGGATAGTGCTGATCTATATGATTGAACATATCACTGGGACTACCCACATTCTGCCACCAACCTTTTCTTTACTTGTTTACAAGAGTTATTCATATCATCTGCCTCCCTCGTTCTTTGTCATTTCCCCTGAGAGCAGATAGAGTTTTTAATTTACCTTTACATCCCACACAGCACCTGGCACTGTGTTGGTACTTAATAAGTGTTGAATAAAGTACTCATTTTCAATGCTTATTTGCTCTCCATATATTCTTTAGCTTCAGTATTTCTGGCCCAGATGCATTAGCTCACACCTGTAACCCCAGCACTTTGGGAGGCTGAGGTGGGAGGATTGCTTGAGCTCAGGAGTTGGAGACCAGTCTGGGCAACATAGTGGGATCTCATCTCAAAAAAAAAAAAAAAAAAAAAAGGAAACCTAATTTAGTATCTCCTTTCATTGATTCATTTCATTTCATCGAATGAAAGACCTAATATATTCACTGTTTTGTTCCAGTATGTTTTAGGAAGATGAGTATATTAGGGAGCTTACAGTCTAGAAAGGGAAACACACATAAATGAGAAGGCCATGAACTGTAGAAACCACATCTGTGTAACTATCCTCCTATAATGTGGTTGGACATAGTTGCTAATGTAATGTGGTTGAACACATTATAGAAGAATAATTACATAGTTGTGGTTGGTAATTAACTTAGTGATGATACTGAAAAACAGATGAAAGATTCTCTTATAATTTCATTTATGCTGTGTATAGAAACAATCTAAAAGTATGTTGGCAAGTTTGTTTAAAGCACAGATAGAGGGTATTAATTGTGTAGACCAATGAAAGTAAAATTATGGCTTTATTTTATGACTGTTGAAGCCAAAATACAAATTTAAAGAGCCCTGAGAGAGCTGGTATACGATATTCATGTAAAAAGTTTCCATTTTTTAAGCTAAGTTACCTAATTTCCTGTGACTCCAAAATTAGATTCTCAGGAAGATAGGAGCCTGTGATCTACCGGCTGTGATCCTGATTGTAATTAATATCACATGCCAATATACTGAATGATCAAATTATGTTATAGAAGTATGTCATTTAAATTTCTTGTTTTCCTGCCATGGGGTTGAATTTGCTGTTAATTTTCTTTCTTTGACAGTGAATTTTCTCTCAGAATCTTTCCTGAATGTCAAGATTTCTAAATTTCAAAGTTGTTATTACTTCTGTAATGTATTAGTTTTATAATCTGATACAAACTTTATTAAACCATTATGTATTAATCACAAGTTTTAACCATCTTAAAACTTTAACCATCTTAAAACTTTAACCATAAACCATCTTTGTGTTTATGTTTGTCATTGAATTAGGTGGCATTCTATTTATTTTTCATTTCCATGTCTTCTGATATTTTAAAAGAATTATATACAGTTGTTTACAGGATAACATTATTTGGGCCCAAAGAAAAGAGAAAAAGTAAAAAAGAGAAGGTATTAGATACATTATTAGTATTTCTGAGAGATTTTTCCCCATAGTTGCTAACATTTCCTGAAAGAAAAAGTAAATGTTTAGATAACAACTTGGTTGATTAGGTCAGCTGTACTGATTTTAGCTGTGCAACTATATGCTGACTATTGATCATCAAATAAATTTGTTCAGGAAATTGAGAAAATTTAAAATATGAAAACTAGAATAATAACTAGGAAAATAGATACCTTTCTTGCTTTTCTTAATATTTGAGAGAAATTAAAGATATAAATTTGAATTGTAAGTTTGAATATTGTCCCAAGATCGTGATGTTATCTCACAGAAAGGTAGGAGAAATCAAAATAGAGAAAGTAGCTTTTAGCAAAGCAGATTCTAAAGATAATAGTCACTAATATTTATTGTATATTTTATGCCAACACTTTTCTAAAAGGTTTGTGTAACTTAGTTTAATTCTCTTAATATTTTTTTGAGGTGGATGCTATCATTTGTACTCTTTACTGCTAGGGAAATTGATGAAAGTTTAAATATTTTGCTGAAGGTTGTACAGCTATATTGTGGAGCCAGAATTCAAACCTTGTAGTCGTCTTCAGAATCCATGCACTGACTGTGGTTCTGCTTGGAAGGTCTAAATGTATCAGTGGTGTAGTGATTAGTCCAGTTGGATGGTCTAAACTTTTATCTTGTACACACATATTAGGCAAATCTACTGTAATGTTACAGAAGTTTATGATAATGTTATGTATGGGGAAAAACACATATAATATGCATCTGTGTTGCCTAGATGTTGTGGGGGAGCACATATAATATGCATCTGTGTGGAAAAGCTAACCCTCTATTTCACAGAAAAGGGAAACATAGTTGGAAATATTTAGTAATGGAAATAAATATTATTTGTACACACTGAGAGAAAGAGAGTATTTACTATGTTTAAATTACTTAAGGAATTGGTAGAAGTCATTGGGAGCAATCACTAGTGGACATTGTTCTGATTATTTCAAAACTAATGTTCATTTTAAAAAAAAGTTTTTACTCATTGTAAAAAGACATCTTTTTTTGTTGTTTGTTTGTTTTTGTTTTTATTTTGTTTTGTTTTGAGATGGAGTCTCGCTCTGTTGCCCAGGCTGGAGTCAAGTGGCACAATCTCCCCTCACTGCAAGCTCCGCCCCCTGGGTTCATGCCATTCTGCCTCATGTAGAACTACTATAGAAATTCTATCATCACATCAAATTTGCAGTCTAATAGCAAAAGGAAGTCTTGATATTTTGATGTTTTTATGTAATATGGCGATGGACCATATAGGAAGGAAAGAAGTGTTAAGCATGAGATTTGGTTCCTTTTATGTTTATAAAATCAGATGCTAAGGTATAACCTTCTTTTCTCACCCCCCAAAAGACAGAATTTACAGAAGTGGTGAAGTTGTGTTATCAAGTATCAGAGAACACATTAACAAATTGCCTTTACTATGTTCATTTTAGATATAAATGCACTAAGTAGCATCTTCATCTTAAGAGGCAGGCGATCCATGTATTTGAATGTATTTGCCACTAATACTTCTATCCCCTCTTCTTCTTTCCTGTCCCTGAGCTCTCAGGTAGCTGGGATGTTGCCATTCTGAGTAACCCCAGTAGGAACCCTAGAGACAATTCTAGCTCAACCACTCTGAAGAAACAGCTCTGTAAACAGTATTGACCCCCCAGGGGACCATCAAATCCGTTTACACAGATACCAGTTGTCACAAACTATTTACAAAGCCAGGCAGAACAGAATTTCCCAGCCTCTAAGAATCCCTATTTGATTCTAGCTACTGCCTTACTTCTGTATAGTGGTCATTAAATAATAGTTATTTTTGGCAATGAGTCATGATTTACTGGGTAGCATCAATCTAACTGAGTACAGTGTATGTTAAAAAATGTATAATTGTCTGAAGAATTGAACTCAAAGGGAATCTTAAAGCTTTCCTTCCTAGAATAGGCAATGGTGTTGTAATACTGTTAATTTTCCAGACTAAGGAATTGAGGGTTTAACAACAGCATTAGCATTGTGACAGTTAACAATGCTGACACCTTCAGGAGCAAGCAATAATTCATTAGATCATGAAAATGGTTCATTGGAAACAGCATGAAAGTCACTAGAGAGATACAGGGTCTTCAAAGCATATAATGCAGCTGGTCTCTGCAGATGTATTAAGTACTAAGATTCTGTGCCTAAATGAATAAACTGTCTCTTGCAATAGCAGTAGGTAGCATTTTAGGGTAATACCTAGTAGTAATCCATAATGTCGTTTTCAATTGATAGCAGGATAAGTTTATGTGGTAGTGATAGTATGAGACAGTAAATGCAAAAGTTGGGAATTATATTTGGTTTGAAGTGGTCGAATTCTTATGTCTAAATAAAAGAATGTGCCCACAGAAAAGCAAATGAAGAGATTGATAGTAATCATAATTTTTCCCTGTTAACTCTGAGGGAGTCAGACTTCATAACTTTTGAATAATGAAGAAGAGACTGACAGTTTATTCTTTAAGTCCATATAGATAAATGAAGTTGAATAGTATTAATTCGGTTAGTCATAATGTTAGAACAGTTAACGATGACATTAATTAAACACTAAAGTGGATTACTAAAGAGAGTTTCCGTTTCAAACCACATGAAAGAGATGGAGGAATCAACAGGATGGTTTTAGGTTTAAGTTATCATCTGCCTAAAGATAAGAGTTTGAATTGAAAGTGAATATCTTTCTATTTAACATTTATCTTATCTTTTAAATTGACTAATATGCAAAACAGACCAATAGCTTCACTTTATGACATTTTACTGGCTTGTGTTTGTATTTCTGTATGCAGTTCTTTTTAAAGTGATGGGGCGATACAAATAAGCTCAGCTAAAGCTCTTAGTAGCTTCATCTCATTATTGCTTCACAAAGATCCTTCAGAGATGGAGAGTTTAGGGAAAATAACTGAACTTAGAGTTACTAACTGCTTTCATCTTCTCTTGGTTGGAAAAGGTACTAATTCAGAAATAAATTTGGGCTATGAATAAGGTAAAGAAAATTAGGCAAAATGCAAGATGATAGAGCAGTATCTTAACATTTGTCTTGAAAAGTCAAAGTGCATCATGCCTGTTACTTACTCACTAATGTTTCAGAAAAAAAAAATTGTAAGGTCAGGCATGGGGGCTTATGCCTGTAATCCCAATACTTTGGGAGGCAGAGGCAGGAGGATTACTTGAGCCCAGGAGTTTGAGACCAGCCTGGGCAACGTGGCAAGACCCCATCTCTGAAAAAAAAAAAAAAATTAGTGAGGCATGACAACACAGCATACAACTGTAGTCTCAACTGTTTGGGGGGCTGAGTTGGGAAAATTGCTTAAGTCCGGGAGGTCAAGGCTGCAGTGAGCCATGATTGTGCTACTGCACTCCAACATGGGTGATGGAGCAAGACCTTCTCAAAAAAAAAATTGTATTTGTGTAGATACATATAGAAAAAATGGTTAATAAAGCAAGCATGATAAAATGTTAATATTTGGCGAGTCTAGGTAAAGGGCATACAGTAATTCTTTGTTTTGCAACTTTTTTATGAGACAAATTATTTCAAAATAAAACAGTAAAAATGAAGGATTATCTAATGTCAGTTTTTGTCGGTTTTCTCATTTAGCTTGCTTCTGTAGTCATTGAAATCTTTGACATTTGGCTCTCATTTCTTCTCTCCATTTTCTGCCATTTTTCTGGATGACTTCAATGCCTTCAAAGGTGGTACTTTCAGCACTCTGACTTCTTGATTTTCTCCACTCCAAGTATGTTCACTTTTAATTTATTTTGTCAGCTCATTTCCAGATGAACCATACCCTGGACTTTGTCCTTAATACTGATTTTAGAAATTTTCTTCCTGACTATAACATCTTGTCATTTCAATACAAGAAATGTCTCTTGGTTTTTCCTAAATTTATTTCTTCTCTCTATATCTGTTCCTATTCCTATTCTCTTATTTTTATAGTCTATTAACTTTTTATTTCATCCAACTCTGCCTATTCTCTGGCAGTTTGCTACTTTGCATATCCCTACTTGACCTTTTTTGGAGCAAATGCCTTTGTGAAGTCTTCCTAGAGTCTTCCAGGTGAGCATTAGTATGTCTAGCATGTTGTATGTATTTGGCCTCCATAGCCTAAGCATAGTCCTTACTATACTGTATTCAGATCATTAGATGAGTTTGCCATCCTCACTGTACTAGAGAGTCTTTGAGTGGAGTGGTTGTTTCTTACTCATCTTTGTTTTCCCAGTACCTACCACAAGGCATATCACACTGTAAGTTTTAAATGAACGATCAGTAAATTAATGAATAAATAAATTAGAGGAGTCAACCTTTTTATACAAATATTTGAATACTAATATAGTGTAATGCAGAATGACAGACAGGAGAGCATTGAGAGCCTTCAGAGGATTTAACATTGATTTCCTGGAATCATACTTGCCAAAATAGTTGGTCAAAAAAACAAGACAAGCAGGAAAATTTTTATAAATCAGCCATGTATATTCTAAAATAAAATTAAATTCTCAGACTGGGAATCTGAGGTGGGAGGATTGCTTAAACCCAAGAGTTTGAGGCCAGCCTGCGCAACATTGCAAGAGCCTGACTTAGAAAAATTTTTTTCGAATAAATTTTCAGTAGAAGAGTATGGATAGTCTGATTTGCAGAGCAGGCTCCAAATTTCTGATGAGCCTTTTGAATTGGAAATCTAAAAGCTTTTACTACTGAACAAAATGAGAAATATCCAGAAATAGAGCCAAGTCACACAGTATGGGTCCTTTAAAAATTTTTAACATTTAAAATTAAATTTTAGAATGAAAGTCTAGAGTGTGTCAGAAATCGATGGATTTATTGTAAGAAAACTTCAAGGGGTTATAATTACTAAGACCCAGGAGGGATCAACAAAGAGCCCTCTTATTGGGAAGCTCTTATTGGGAAGTTTCCACATCTGCTCTAAGTTTGAAGAAGATAGTGTGGTCACAAGTTAAACAGTGGTGATTTATCAAGAGTTCAGGGGATCACAAAATTTGACATTAGGTTAAAACCGAAGAAAGAGAACTATAAAACTAGTAAACAAATAGCAAATTTAAATAGCAGGGATAAGGTCAACTAAACACCAGGAGGTAAGGAATAAAAAACTGAAAGGAAAAATATACTGAATTAGACCTCGAAATATGGTGGTTAAAACTTGGGACAAGGCTGGGCGTGGTGGCTCATGCCTGTCATCCCAGCACTTTGGGAGGCTGAGGCGGGCTGTTCATGAGGTCAGGAGGTCATGACCAGCATTGCCAACATGGTGAAACCCCGTCTCTACTAAAAATACAAAAATTAGCTGGATATGGTGGCACGCATCTGTAATCCCAGCTACTTGGCAGGAGAATCGCTTGAACCCGGGAGACGGAGGTTTCCGTGGGCTGAGATCGTGCCATTGCACTCCAGCCTGAGTGACAGAGCAAGACTCTGTCTCAAAGGAAAAAACAAAAACAAAAAAACTTGGGACCAGTTGTAGATAATGGTAAATTTGGTCTCGAACAGGCCAAAAAGAGTTGGGACTTAAGAGTCTGAAGCAGTTGTGGGGCTGTCATGGGGACCTGGGGGCTTTTATAGTTGGCAGTGGTCCATGGACCATCCTTTTTCCTTTTGAAGAAACATGGCACTTCATAAACTGAAGAAGAATGTGGGGCTTAAGAGTTTTTAAAAAATATGTCCCTAGGGGCAATTTTTGTTATTTTGATAATGCTTTCAGTAACTATTTCTGATTGTTTTTCATTTGAGTTACCTACAATGTTATGTTAGTGTAAGAAAGCATGGTCTGTTAATAATATAGAGGCTTTCCTTAGTGCCCATTTATAAACTTTTCTCATTCAGATTTTGAGAGTTTCATTATATTAATGCCGGCCTATTACAGAAAAGTAGCATGGTGACCATCTAATGCAAACCAAGTAAGAATTTTGAAATGTCAAGAATGAACAAGTAATCTTCAGATGTATCTGTTCCTAAAACTGTCTAATTTAAGTTAAAACAATATAATGTTGAAATTTCACAGCTGTCTTACAGTGTGTAATTATGATAGCACATTCTCTCTTCTAATTCATTTCTTCAGAGTGATATGAGAGTAATTTACCAAAAGCAAATGATACTGATCTAGTTTCCAGCTACCAGTAAGAATAATGTCCAAGATCTGGAGTTCATCACTGGCTATACCTAATTTCAGCATATATACAAGCTAATGATTTTCTCTTAAAAAATGAATATTTTTATGAGAGGTATTTTATTTATAAGCACCCCCCTTTTTTAAAAAAAATCAAAAACAACTCAGCCTGAGCAACATAGCAAGACCCCATCTTTACAAAACATAAAAATTAGCCAGGCATGGTGGCACGCTTCTCTAGTCCCAGCCATTCAGAAGACCAAGGCAAGAGGATTGTTTGAGCTCAGGAGGTCGAGGCTACAGTGAGCCATGATTGCACCACCACACTCTAGCCTGGGCAAAAGAGAAAGACCCCATCTAAAAAAAATTAAGATAAGATAAAACGACTCTTTTCTGCCTCCAAGGATTTTAAGTTTGGCAGGTTAAAGAAGGCACTGCCAAAAATCAGGTGAGATTGATCTGCCTTTTAAAGTTCAAGAAATATTTCTGCTCCAAATAATAAAATACTAGTTGCAATCAGTATTGGTGCCTGTTGAGCTGATTTACTAGTGAATGAGTTTGCTTCGTGTATGTATTTGTGTGTCATTTTCTCCCCAAAACTTTAATGTGTCATTAAATACACACTGTCCCTTTGAAATAGCCATTATGTACTAGCTGTAGCTTAAGATAATTTTTGTGAGATAGGCGTTGCAAAGTATCTTTTCTAATGTATAATACATATAGGATAAGATGGAGGTTAGAAATAATTCTTGTATTGTGTCCCTTTTAATATGATGATGATTACAAAAATAATAGTTAATATTTATTGATGTGTCAGACACTAGGCCAAGTATTTTGCATACATTAATTTAGTCCTCAACAGCAATATTTTATACCCATTTTACAAAAAAGAAACTGAGGCAGGATGGGTTAAGCCCAAAGCGATGCACTTGGCAAAGCTGGAATTCTAACCCAGGCAGTCTAATACCAGAGTTCCACATACATTATCACTTCACTATAATATTTAACTTATTGTATACTATTTTCAGAAATCTAGAAAAATTAATCTAGAAAATAATACCTTCAGATCAGTGGTTCTCAGCCTTAAACATATGCTGGAATCTTTTGAGGATCTTCAGAAATATAGACTAGGTCTTACAGAGATTTTTGAAGCTCTGAGGATTTAAAAAAATCTCCTTAGGTTATTCCAACATGCAGCCAAATTGTGAACCACTGTCCTAAATATCTGTTGACTGTGGAAATGGAAGTCTTGATGACAAAAACCACACTGTCCATGCTTATCTGATTACAGTATGATTAAGACTAGAAACTATCTGTTTAAAACTATGAGAGTGTTTCCAAAAATATTTATTTGATTGAATTATTTAATTTGTAGTTACGGTGTTTAATATATCATGTGTTACTTTTTTTTTAAAATACAGACATAACCCACAGTTATCTTGAACAAGAAACTACAGGGATAAATAAAAGTACACAGCCAGATGAACAACTGACTCTGAATTCTGAAAAAAGTATGCATCGAAAATCCCCTGAATTAGTTAATGAAATATCATATGAGAACACAGAATGGCCAGGGCAGAGATCAAGGAATTTTCAGATCATCAGTTCTCATCTAGATGATCAGTCTGTTTACTCCACTACTGAAAAATACAAGTAAGTGCTCATAGCCTTAGATTTAGAAAGTGGTAATTGGGGCCAGGCATGGTGGCTCATGCCTGTAATCCCAGCACTTTGGGAGGACGAGGCAGGCAGATCACTTGAGGTCAGGAGTTTGAGACCAGCCTGGCCAATATGGTGAAACCCTGTCTCTACTGAAAATACAAAAGTCAGCCAGGCGTGGTGGCACATGCCTGTAATCCCAGCTACTCAGGAGGCTGAGTCATGAGAATCGCTTGAACCTGGGAGGTGGAGGTTGCAGTGAGCTGAGATTGTGCCATGCACTCCAACCTGGGTGAGCAAGACTGTCTCAAGAAAAAGAAAAAAAAAAAAAAGGAGAGAGAGAAAGTTGGAATTGGAAGAACTTTTTCTTCCTTCCTCCCTTCTTCCCTTTCTTCCTCTTTCCTTTTCTTTTTGGTGTTGGCTAATTCGAAAACTTATTAAAACTTGGCGAGTCTATCAGGGTTTTCTACTGTTTCCATGATATAGGTATAATATGTCTAGTTAACTAAGTGAAAAAGCACAAAGTGCATCTGAAGAAAGGCAGTGAGGTTTAATTCCATTTTGTTCAATATTATTTTCTGTGACCTTTCTTTATGTATTTGGAAATAACTGTTAAATTGATTTACATGAGATATCATTCACGAAAGTAAAAAAGCTGGCAGCTCCAGGACAAGGTAAGCCCAAACGTGCATTTTGGTTTGGGTTAGCACTATTTTTTGTTTAAATGAATTTGAATGCTTTTAAGAGGGTCTTGTGCTCTACCATTTGCCTTCCTTATTGTTTTACATTCTCAGCTTTTACCCATTCACCTTGCCTACCTAGCTCATGAAAGGATTTGAATTTGTGATACCTGATACTTTTACTCATGAGATTAAGGAACTTTGATAATTAGTCATGTGCTAGAAAATTATTATTAGATTTAAAAAGAAGTTTCAGTGACTAATATATTTTCAGTCTAGACAAAATAATATTTTACAGCATACTATTTTTAACAGAGTTTTGCATAGGAACTTTTATTTCTACTTACTTTCAAATTATTCAGTAGATATGTTAATAGATAGTAAGATATAATGAAATAGATGTATTGATAGTTCCCATCCCTTTTTCAGATTCTTACTAAGGTGTAGGTTGGAGTACATATTGGGGAGTAGAAGCACAGAAGAATGAAGTAGGGATAAACATTTTATAACCACATGGATAAAGTAAATAGTAGAGATTGGGCTAAAGTCAGATTATGAGATATTTAGTATAATTACAACAGGAGATATACATGGTAAATAGAGCTGCACTGACTGTCCCAGCCCTCACTAAATTTGTTCTTAGTGACTCCAAGATTTACCTGTGCTTACAAATTTAATATAAGGCCTTCAAAAAACCAGCCCATCTCTTTTTCTTTCCCTTCCTTTATACTGTTTACTTACAAGTTGATACTATTCTCAAGTAGCATACAAAATGTCAAAAAATTAGTTTATCTTACTCTGAAATATTAATCAGTTTCTTTATTACAGCATTATGGAACATAGGCACAATGATATGCATTATGAATGTATGACTCCTTGTCAAGTTACTTCAGACTCAGATAAAGAGAAGACAATAGCATTTCTTCTAAAAGAATTGGATATTCTCAGAACAAGCAATAAAAAGGTATAATATGGAAAGTCTGATAATTGCATAGTATGGTTTTAGCTGTTGATCTTCTAAATTTCCTTTGTTGCTCATCATAATTCAGTTTTATTTTGTACTTTAATCATTTAACAGTAACTTTATGTTTTTGCCATACCTTGCTATCAGGGTGTGGTTGAGTTAAAGGGTTGACAATGAAAACATTTTTTTGGTTTCCTACCTTGCTGGTCCGCATTAGCACTTCCTTTTTCATAAGCCCCTGGTTTCTTGAATAGGTATCTTTAAAAAAAAAAAAAAAGATTCATTCAAATTTTAGTAAAACTCTACTTCAGCATTATAGAGAATGAGAGATAGAATGTACTGGTTTCATGTTACTATCTTAATTTTTTTCTTTATTAGTATCCATGCCCCATATTTGACCTCAGTAATATATGTAATTAAACATTTCAGTAACAAGACTTGGCCATATTGTCATTTACCTTGTGTTAATCTTATACTGCTGCATTTTGTCCAGTCCAATTTGTCACGTTATGTTTTATCTTCTGTTCTGACTCTTATTCTAGTTATAGTCATGTGATCATTAAATAATTTTACTAAATAATGTACATTTTCTGTGTCTTTTTCTTTTTTTTTTTTAACCTCTACATACTTCTCTGATTTTAATATTCTAGTTGTGTGACCTAATCAAACTGAAGCATGATGTTAGGAATGTTGATCATGTTTGAAGGAAAACAACTAAAATGACAAAAACCTAGGGAGGAATTAAAAAAGCATTTGGAGGGATTCTGTATGAGACGTTTTCTGTACTTTCATTTAGCAGTTATTTCTTAAATGCCAATTATGAGTCAGGTGTCAATGCCAATTTAAATGGAATATGATGGGGTAGTATTCTCAAAGGGAGATTTGTATCAGATATTAAGATTATTGTCTTAATTTTGTTTCAAAATATTGGACTTAATAAGAGAAACTGTAAAGCAGTGGTATCTATTATTTTATTAGGCAAATCCCCTTCAAATATTTTGCATTAAGAAAAAAGGATGGATGAGACTGCTTTTGCAGTAGTTGTTTTTATTATTATTTCTTTTGAGATGGAGTTTCACTCTTGTTGTCCAGGCTGGAGTGCAATGGCATGATCTCGGCCAACTACAATTTCTGCCTGCCGGGTTCAAGCAATTCTCATCCCTCAGCCTCCCAAGTAGCTGGGACTACAGGCATAAGCCACCATGCTCAGCTAATTTTTGTATTTTTAGTAGAGATGGGGTTTCATCATGTTGGCCAGGCTGGTCTCAAACTCCTGACCTCAGGTGATCCACCCACCTCGGCCTCAGAAAGTGCTGGGATTATAGGCGTGAGCCACCGCACCCTACCTGCAGTAGTTATTTTTAAGAATAGTGTTAGTCTTCTGAATTTCATTTGCCTATTCATGCACATGTACACATAAATTAAGTGTATATTGGGATGTTTTTATAATTTCTATATAATTACAGGTAATTATTACTTTATAAATAGCTTAAATTTTTAATTTTTTTCTGGAGTTATATATCTAGGCAGTTAAATATAATATTATATAAGAATTTAGAAAAAAACCAAAAACTTTGAAATTAATTATATTTTTGCAAGACCTTTGTGAGATAAAAATCCATGATTTTTTTTTAATGTGCTTTAGCTTCAACAGAAATTGGCTGAAGAAGATAAAGAACAGAGAAAACTAAAGTTTAAGCTGGAACTCCAAGAGAAAGAAACAGAAGCTAAAATTGCTGAAAACACAGCAGGTATAGTAGAGGAGTATTAACATATGGCCTGAAGAATCACGCACAAGGTTATTATATGATGTGTCTTGGTGAATACTAGCATACTGGCTTATTTGCCAAAGGAGGGGAAGCTCTTTCCCTTTTTTTTTTTTTTGGCTGCTTAGAAAATAGGTGGCTTTAACATCCTGGTACTGGTATTAGTGAGAGCTTTACCTGTATTCATACTGATTTGGGCATTAAATGCATTGTTAACACCATGTCAATCCAATCACAAAAAGGTTGTTTGTTTTGTTGGAAGGGGCTGAACAAACAAGGGGAAATAATGATTACCAGTGCCTCTACCTTTCAACCAGCAGTTCAAATACCACTTATTGTTTTAGCTTGTTGAGAGGAAATACTTCTCCTTTGTATGAAGATAGTCACATATTCATTGCCAATGGAAACCTACATTTGATTAAAAAATCTATTTTATGCAATTAATAAGTTTTCATCTGATGATGTAGATGCTAATAGAGATAATATTTTCCCTGAGATTAAAGTGAAAGGTTGCCAAACTTTCAGATTATAAATGATTACCTTAAATATGTTCTGGAGTCTATCTTTACTCACAGGTCTTTGCAAGGAGAAATTTTTTAATGTGTTTTTGATATGTTATAGATACAATGAAATGATTCTCAATAGTCTGTGATCTCCATCTGTGTATGCCACTGTGAATGTCTCTCTCACATTGTTTTAGTATGTTAAGGAAAGAGATATTTCATAGAGTAATAGACATTAGCATTCAGAGCCATTTTAGACATCACTGATTTTAACATTTTTATATCATTTGGAATGCTTTTAAGAAACAATTGAATTTTGTGATTATTCTGAGGTTATCATCATGCTTTGCAAGTCACTTTAATGGGATTACATATGTGAAAGAATTATTTTAGGTCAGAGATTTGATTAACTAGTAGAGCTTGTCTTTAAAATATTACTGTGGAAAATAGAACTAAACATTGCTATGAAAATATAACAAAGATGACCATAAATAAATACACCAGCTGAATACTAGATGGTTGCTTTTCTGTTAGTGTTAAACTACCATAACGTTTTTATTTTTGTGTGTGGGAAAATATGAGAGCAACATATTTTGAGGAAAATTAATAGTTTGTTAAAAATAAGTATTTCAAATATAAATTCAGAACAACTTGGCAATTTCTTAGCTTTTCATAATCAAATATATAAATATACTAATTGTTAGGATACTATTACAAGAAATTTGTTTTGGATACTATTACAAGATTTTTGTTTTAAGGCATTTGCATAATGTTAACTTTGCATATGTCTTACAGAAATAATTTAATAAGATTTGGGTTTTCATAACCTATTGAAAATCATGAATTAATGTGTCTGCCTAGCCCTAGCCCATTTATTTCTTGGAGGGGAAACCTAATTAAGCAATAATATTTACTCCTTAATTTTTTTATAATGTAGCCAAGCAGATACTTCAAATATTTATTTATTGGTATTTATTTAAGGGTTCCCATTTGAACAGTTTGAATCGTGCATTCATAAAATGGAAATAATTTGATTACTTTGTTATTCTTATAATTATATTTCTCATTAATAAGAAAATATTATATTAATAAATGTCAATTATTTAAAAGATGTTTAATAAAATGTTTATAGCATTTTAAATTGATGAAAATAATAGTGTTATTTAGTTTCTCTGGAACAAAACAATCTAGTTAAAAGAGATATGTCCAACCATTTGCTTATAAAAATGACACAAAATGAAAATTCCCCAAAGTTTTTTTAAGGTATAAATTTTCAAAGTATATCTTTCCTCTTTAATATTTTGCTTCTATCTCATTTTAAGAAGAGACAAAGTATTTTGCCTATAACATTAGAAAGAATTATTATTATTATGTCAAAATAAAAATGAATTGCTGAAGAAATTCATTGGTTTAAAACAACAGAAAATTTGGTAACTGACCCTTTGGTGGACTTTTGAACTTTTTCATATTTTCCCATTTTATGTATGGTCTTAAATAAGCTTCTCTTAAATAAACTTATTTTCTATCTGATGAATAGGAGGTACAGTCAAAAAGCAAAACAGAACAACAAAAACTACCTTGTTAGTATCTTCATAGAAAAAAGAGCAGTATAGGACTATGATTACATCTAATGAATTCTTTATGTCTTGTAATGTGAAAGAACAAATAATCCACATATGCATGGATGTTTGTTTCTATGACCGCTCATTTTTATATTTGAAATAAAATGTGTATTTGGCAAAATACAAGCACGCACACATACATAAGTATTATAATGTACTTAAGCAGAATATATATGTTTAAAAATATCAAACCACTTCACAATAAAAGAAATACTTATAAAAACTAAACATTGGAAACAGCAAATAGGAGACAATCTGTCTATAGATTTTAAAAATAAAATGTTAACTAAAATATGAGGTACCCTAAGGAAATAGTAGGCGTTTTCTTAGAGTATGTAAAATACAGAGATTTATATATAAAGATACTTATATAATATTAGTTGCTATATCAAGAGAATTAAAAACAGTCTAACCATAAGGGAATTATTAAATAAGTTATGATACATTTATAATTTGAGACATTTTATAATAATTAAGAATATTTGAGGATATGAGAAAAACTTCATAACTATTAAGTGAAAGAAATAGGGGAAAAACTATAATATAATTTTATAAAAATAACAATATATATACATGTATGTTATATAAAATAAGAGGCAAATGTTGGTGGTCTTTAAGTGAAACTATTTTTCAGTGAACAGTTTCTGCCTTTTTCAGATTTTCTATAATGAGCATAGATTTAGTGTTAAAAAAAAAAATTGTTTTCAAAAGATGTGATTTTTTTTAAGAAATTACTTGCACTCTAATCTTAAAATTTGAGACATAAAGACCATATGGTTTTATGACAACCATATGATGGCTGTGATCCAGTTTTGCCATTTTTTACCCATGCCATTTTTTTAGTCTTTCAGCTTTTCCTTGTATTTATTTTTATATCTTTATGTTTATTATGTATCATATATACATTAGTCTATCTTGTCTTCCAAGATGATTGTATAATTTATAAGACTCTGGTACAGTCAAGACCACATAAAACAAAAGATGTCCAGCTCAGAGTAGGCAGTTTGGAGCAATTGGGAAGACCAAAATCCTTAGAGTCACATTGATCCAGGTTCAAATTACAGCTTGGACACTTGATATTGATTCTCTACCGTTGGGCACATTATTTAACCTCATTGGGTTTATCTTCTCCCATGTAAAATGTGAATATTAACCAACTTACCAGATGATTTTAAGGATTAGTGTTAATATATCAAAGAACATGGTATATAATTAGTACTCAGTAAGTTATGGCTCAAATTAATATTATTTTGTTGCTTTATGTTTATGAAATTCTTAAATCTTTGATGTCATTATTGCCAGCAGTTGTGAAAAGACATTTTATTCTGTTTGGCTTTTAAGTAAAAAGTAATGGGCTACTGTTAATAGATTTTGAAAGGGCACTAAACTGAAAAATGGACAAACAGAAGAAGAAACAAAGTATTTGATTGTTAATAAAACTTCAGTTGAGATACAAATATTTAATATCACTAATACATTTTACTCAAATGTTAATTCAAAATAAAAGAAATGGGGTGCAAAAGATTTGCGCTTTTATGCAATGTGTACCTATGATAAACTTTTATGTAGACCGTTACTTAGCTTCAAGTCTTTTTCCTTTGTTTCCCCATTGGTTTTTTCATAACCAATGTGATTTTATGAGAGTTTGAAACTCAGCTGTGTCCCCTATCATGTTAAAATCTCTGATGGTTGACTCCCTTACCTTTCTTTTCCTTTCTGACTTCACCATCATTATTGTCATTGTCACCGTCATTGATACTGTTTATTAAGCACTTAAATGTTTCACAGGAACTATGCTTACTTCTTTACAAATCAGACAAATATTTATTGCAGACTCATTATGTTCTAGGCACTGTATTAGACACTGAATATAGATCAGCATATAAGACAGATTTGGGATCTCAGGCTTTTTTTTTTTTTTTTTGCCTGTTATTACTTCTCTGAAATCGTAATACACCATACATGTTGTAAGTAGTGGTTAAATGCGCAGACTTTGAATTCAGACCTTTGTTCTAATCTTTTTGCCACTTATCATGTGTAATGACAGCCTCACTAAGCATTAGTTAAAATCTACTATAGGTTGTTGTGATGCTTAAGTGAGATAATGTTTATGAAGTGCTTAACCCATAGAAGGCACTCAATAATAATTATGATGACAAGATGATGATGTTGTAACCATCTTGTTTTCTCAAGACTTCTTCATCTAATAGAGGACATACTCAAAGTGTTCCTAAATGTGTGATTATGTAAATAACTATCCCATACTTATCTATATAATTAGTATGGGATAGTAATTTATATATGGTTTTGTTTCACAAGGAATTGATTTTTGTTTCTTTTGTTAAAACAGTTTACAAAGAATTTTTATTAATAATTTAGTTTGATCCCCAGTTTTGAGTTTTCCTTGATTTTTAGAATTAACTTTATTTCAAAAGTGTTGAAATATTTTTTAAAATTTAAAATCTCTAAAAAAAAAGTTAGAATGTATAATAAGTAGGTCTTATTTAGTCTTAGGAAAAGCTGAAATGACCATCTCACTCCCTATGTGTTAATTATTTACTTCATCGTAGCTGTTTAAGACTTTTTACTGAGTTTTAGCTCATTAAATTATACATGTGGGTAATATTATTTGAAAATTGTGTGAATGACCTTCAAATGCTAGGGGATGTTTTAGAGAAGCAGAGAAGAAACACTGCATTTTTGTTCTTTAGGTATGTATCTCTTCTCACCTAAAAAAAGTCATTAAAACACAAGCATTTTAAAATTGGTTTTAGTTCAATTGAATTTAACAATGAGAGATAGTATGCTATGGCCTGATTTGCATCCATTAATTTGCTCTTATGTCAGTGATGATGTGTTTTTATGTGTCTTAAAAATAGCTTGTTCAATTAAACCTTTCATTTTTCCCAAACAGTCCCAGTGGGCATTATCTAGTGTTTTTTGTCTCTTTAATTTTTGTTATTCTATTATATTCTATTCTATTGCTTTTATAGTATGCAGATGATGCTTGAATTTTACATAAAAGTATTTATTTAAATAGTGTTTTATATGTTATTTTGTGATATGTAAAATATTTATATTTCTTTAAAAGCCTTATTTTTCTATTTCTTAAAAGCTAACTTTAGAGCCTCTGCTTTATATGTTAGTTATTTTTCTTTCTTGCATGTCATCCATTAAAGATTAGCTGTGGAAGGTTGGAGCATGGAGAGATTATGAATGACAGAACAACTCCTGTAGAATAATAATCAGTTTTAGGTATTTAATGCTGTTTGACTTTTGCAGACACATTTCTTATTAACCTTTGGTACAAAGAGAAATCCAGGTTCCTGATATCTCATGGAGAAGATGAATTTGAGATCCTCTTCCAATTAAACTGAAATAAAGCCAATATTAGGTTTTAGCCAAAAGAACTCCTTAGTTCCTAAGTCTTGTGTTTTTAAGTCTCTGTCTATCTATCTATCTATCTATCTATCTATCTATCTATCTATCTATCTTCTAATCTATCTTACTGCATTTTAACATGTAATTCAGTGGTTACGTAGTTTGCTTAAGTTACTTGTACTGATGATGCAAGCATTTGATTTTTCTCTTTAAACATAGATTTCTTTCTATGCATGCAAATTTAGACTGATACTTTGTAAATTAAAAAAATATATTGTCAATATATTTTTATTACAGAAAATGTTTATTTTCTTTTGGTAGGGAGAAGAGGAGTTTAATTGATGTACTTTAATAGCAAGTATATCAAGATACCCTAGTGGATTAAAATGGGAAAAAAAATTATATTATAGAAAATGTTTACATTATTCTCTTGTGAAAAGATTATCTGTTACTATGTATCATATCACAGATGATGTTGATCATCTAAGAGGAACAAGAGTTAATTTTCTTTACCAGAATAGAAAATGGCATAATTTTTATCTTTAAGAAATAATACACATTGGAATCTAATTTTTCTGTGTATATAATGGGCATCAATAAAATGTGATAGCCTTTAACCTAATACTTCAATGCCTTAACAGTATTAAATTATAATGCTGCCTTAAATTTATATCTGTATTTATTTTTTTAATTGGAAAAGAAAAGGGATTTCAAGAATATGACCACTAATTTCAGATAACATGAAGGCCCATCTCTGTGAAACACAGCAGGTAGAAATATTGATAGACTATTGATTATATTACTATCTTTGGCTACAGAATTCTATGGATATGAATCAGAATGAATTCTGATGAGTGCCAGGTCAAATAATACTTGAGGAAAGAATATAACCAATTTTGTATCCTTGCTTCCTAGAAAAGTTCGGTTTTTTTCTGGAAAAACAATAAAATTGGAGTAGACGGAGGATCCGTTATATGTAAGAATAGCTAACAGCTGGAAATATTTTATTGGGTTTAACATACAGTGGACTTTAGCATAATGTCAAGCATTTGAAAATATATGTAATTAAGGTATTTACAACATAAAAATAACAAAAATAAAACTTTTCAGAAAGTTATCTAAAGACTTTTTCATATGTCTAATGATTCTAAAGAGGAAATGAGATTAAAAAATGTTTAGATAGCACTTATATTTCAAAGAATTTTCATATTGGTATCTGTTAAAATTTAATACTGATAGTCTGTTTAGTAAATACACAAAAAATTTTTAAGTTATATTTCAAAAGGCATACAATTATCAATACTGATTTTAATGCTTCAGGGATAAACTTTTCTCTTTCACATTGGAAAAGGTAGCTCCAATATCACATATATTAAATCTTTGAATGTAAGCATAGAACATATTTTCATGTAAGCATAGAACATATTTTCAGAAAACTTTTTTATAAAGTCTTTGAGTTTTCTATAGTAAATACATGTGTATAGTAATCGAGGGTTTTTAAAAAAATGCTTTTGATTCATTGTCTTGTTACTGAAACATACTATTTTGCATAATTTTCAAATTAATCTTGAACAGTTTCTGTACTGACACTGAGTGTATAAATTTACAGCAACTTTACAGAGGAAAGTATGAAGTATATATTAAGAGTTTTAGGCCGGGCACGGTGGCTCAAGCCTGTAATCCCAGCACTTTGGGAGGCCGAGACAGGCGGATCATGAGGTCAGGAGATCGAGACCATCCTGGCTAACACGGTGAAACCCCGTCTCTACTAAAAAATACAAAAAACTAGCCGGGCGTGGTGGCGGGCGCCTGTAGTCCCAGCTACTCCGGAGGCTGAGGCAGGAGAATGGCGTGAACCCGGGAGGCGGAGCTTGCAGTGAGCTGAGATCCAGCCACTGCACTCCAGCCTGGGCGACAGAGCAAGACTCCGTCTCAAAAAAAAAAAAAGTGTTTTAAAAGCTGACTTTTAATCTAGTCATCATACTTCTAGTAATTGCCTTAATTAGTTATGTATATACATAAAGATGTGTATACAAAGATATTCATTACAGTGTTGTTTATATAGCCAATAGTTGGAAACTGTATAATCTCATATTAGGAGCATCTTAGCTGAATCATATATAGCATGTCCAAATGATAAAATTTCATGTGCTATTTTATGTTTTTGAAGAGTACTGAAGCATATAGAAACATATGCTGCTTATTTTAATTACAGGGTTACAAGGCTATACTAAATATTTTTCTCCTTTAAATTTTTATGAGTTTGTACTACTTTTTAATCAGAAAAAGTTATTTACAAAGTAATTGTATAAAATGTTGCAAAGTCCTGTTTTAAAAAAATAGTCCCATCTATGAAATAAGTTCTGAAGTAATCAGTTGAATTCAGCATTGTTATGCCAAAAACATAAACATTGAACTAATTTGAGTAGGTTTTGGTTAATTTTCTACTGGTGTGGGTCATCTACCATCTATTTTAAAATTTCTAATAACCAGTTTATGCAAAGAAGGAAAAATTACAATTATTAAGGAAATTAAAATATATAGTGTTTGTAGTTCTAGAATATATATTTGGTGGTTTTATAAATGCCAGTTGTTCTCAGATTTGCAAGGAATCAATGTAACATCATTATAATTCTTCTCCAGATGGTTATTGCTCATGTAAAACTGTAATGGTAGATATTCATAGAATCTGAGATTCTTTTATATGTAGTAAATCTGGTCTTTTACAAAATTATTGTCTATATTGCTTAGAATTTTCCAACATGAATTATTATCCAGTTATTATATGATATGTTTAAAATCCTAATGATTTATTTTTCTTTCTTTTTAATTTAGCCTTTTATATTTACATAACTACCATAGGATGTTAACAGATGGATTTTTTTTTCCTGCAAAATGTCTGTCCTCCAAATTATGTTGTTTAGAGAATCATGAGCCAATGTTTAAACTAGAATGTTATCCAAGGTACTGTCTCACTCTTACTGTATTTTAAAAGTAGTTTGAAAAGTGTGGAATATGGATTTGTCAATAGACTTGGGTCTACTAAGAAAATATGTACTCTGCCTTGACTCAATAAACTCATACTTAGTATAGTTCAGCTTCTTCATATTTACTCTTGCCCATATTAGAAAACAATTAGCTTACTAAACAAATTTGAGTATTTGGTTGAGGGGGGTATGGGTGATCCTCTCTGAATCTTTCCCATTTGACTAAGAATTATAGGATATTTGATAACCGTGTTTAAAAATGGAGATATCCAAATATTATTGTAAACACCCAATGATTTGTTTTACCTACACTATAAGTATTTTACTTGGTTGGCTTACATAGTAGCTAATAATATTTGTTAATGTAATTTAACTGCTGTGAACCTTTACTGAACAAATATTGAAATTTATTCAAGTCAAAGAAAGAGAATCTCTAATGACTTTTGTTAAAGCTTCTATTTAATAGTTAAGGAGAAAAGTTTGTATGACATATGAGATGCAATTAACAGTAGATTTTACATTTAATAAAAAGAAAGAAGCATGCGTATTTGCTTTATTCATTCCATCATAATTTGCATTAGAGCTGTGGGTGTTTAATGAGCAAATTCCAACTAAAATGCTATATTGATTTTCTAGTGAACTTTGTAATAGTCATCCACCTTGGAAAAGCTCAGTGTTTACAATTAAGTTTTCTTTACTAAAAATGTTTGAGAGTTGCATATTGATCCTTTGAAAGTACTGAATTCCAGAATCAGGATTTTTTATAACCAACAAATTTCACATCTAATAGATGTTAAAAATTGTCATTCAGTAATACCTTAATTTTGGTTTTAAGGGTTTTTTGTTTTATTTTTAATTGACAAATAATAACTGTATATATTATTCCCTTAATTGATGTATGATTTGTAGATTTATGAAGTGCAATGTGATGTTTCAGTGCATGTACATACATTGTGAAACGATCAAATCAGTCTGATTAACATATTTACCACCTCAAATACTTACTGTTTCTTGGTGATGAGGACGTTTAAAATCTATTATTTTAGCTTTTTGAAATATACATTACTATTCATTATAAGTCACCTTGATGTGTAATAGATCACCAGAACCTATTCTTCCTGTCGAACTGAAAATTTTATTTTTTGACCAAGGTGTCTCCTTTCCTCCTCCACCCTCACCCTCAGCCTCTGGTAGCGATTGTTCTACTCTTTACTTATGTGAGTCCCACATTTTTAGATTCCACATATGTGAAATCATGAGGTATTTGTCTCTCTGTGCTTGGCTTATTTCACCTAGCATAATGTCCTCTAGGTCTACCCATGTTGTTGCAAATGACAGAATATTCCTTCTTTTTTTCAACTTTTCCAGCTGAAAAACCTAAATCCTACCTTTTAAAGACTGTATTGTATTCCATTGTAGCACATTAAAAAAAATTCATTTATCCGTTGTTTGGCATATCCGTTGTTCCCATATCTTGGCTATTGTGAGTAATGCTGCAATGAACATGGGAGTGTAGGCATCTCTTTAATGTACTTCTTTCAACTCCTTTGGATACATACCTGGAAGTGACACTGCTGGATCACATGGTAACTCTATTTTTAGTTCCATGTAGAACCTCATACCGTTTTCCAAAATGGCTGTACTAATTTACAATACCACCAACATTGTGTAATGATTTGCTTTTCTCCACATCCACACCAACACTTGTTATCTTTCATATTTTTGATAATAGCCAATCTAACAGGGGTGAGGTGATAGCTCATTGTGATTTTAGTTTGCCTTTCTCTTGTGATTAGAGATGTTCAGCTTTCTTTATATAACTGTTAGCCATTTGTCTTTTTTTGAGAAATATTTGTTAGGTTCTTTCCCCTTTTTTATTTATTTTATTTTATTTAGTTTTGAGACTGAGCCTCACTCTGTTGCCCAGGCTGGAGTGC
Organism: Colobus angolensis palliatus; assembly: GCF_000951035.1. Classification (NCBI taxonomy): domain Eukaryota; kingdom Metazoa; phylum Chordata; class Mammalia; order Primates; family Cercopithecidae; genus Colobus; species Colobus angolensis. The sequence goes on from NW_012113030.1 coordinate 2,527,438, forward strand.
AGTGGCACAATGTTGGCTCACTGCAACCTCCACCTCCCGGGTTCAAACAATTCTTGTGCCTCAGCTCCCGAATAACTGGGATTACAGGCGCATGCCACCAGGCCTGGCTAATTTTTGTATTTTTAGTAGAGACATGGTTCCACCATGTTGGTCATGCTAATTGTTCTTGAGTAGTTCGAGTTCCACGCATATTTTTGGTATTATTCTTTTAATTAATATGTCATTTGCAGATATTTTCTCCTACACTGTAGGTTGTCTCTTACTATTGTTTCCTTAACTGTGCAGAAGTTTTTTAGTTTGATGCAATCCTATTAGTCTGTTTTTACTTTCATAGCGTGTGCCTTTGGGGTCATATTCAGGAAGTCTCTGTCTAAACCAATGTCATGGAACTTTCCCCATGTTTTCTTCTAGTACTTTCACACTTTCAGGTTTTATGTTTTAGTCTTCAGTGCATTTTAAACTGGTTCTTGAATAAGGGATGAAATGATGCTTGTTTTTATTCTGCATGCAGATATCTAATTTTCCCAGCACCATTTATTGAAGAGATTGTACTTTCTCCATTGTGTGTTCTTGGCACCTTTGTTGAAAATCAGTTGACCATAATTGTGTGGGTTTATTTCTGGATGCTCTATCCTGTTCCATTGGTCAGTGTGTCTGTTTTTATGACAATACCATGCTGGTTTTTTTTTTTTTTTTTTTGAGACAAAGTCTTGTTCTGTCATCCAGGCTGGAGTACAGTGGCATGATCTCAGCTCACTGCATCCTCCGTCTCCCAGGTTCAAGTGCTTCTCCTGCCTCGGCCTCCTGAGTAGCTGGATTACTGGAATGCACCACTATGCCCAGCAAATTTTTGTATTTTTGGTAGATATGGGGTTTCACCATGTTGACCAGGCTGGTCTCGAGCTCTTGACCTCAGGTGATCCATCTGCCTCGGCCTCCCAAATTGCTGGGATTACAGGCATGAGCTACTACACCCAGCCACCATGCTGTTTTGATTACTCTGGCTTTGTGATATATTTTAAATGGTAGTTGCTTAAAATTGCTTTGACTGTTTGGGGTCTTTTGTGATTCCATATGAATTTTAGGATTGTTTTTTCTATTTCTATTTCTGTGAAGAATTACAGTAGAATTTTGATAGAGATTGCATTGAATCTTTAGAGTAATACCTTAATTTTGAAAAACATTCTTATCATTTATAAATTCTATAACCAGATTTTATGTGTTTGTGCATGTGTGTTTTCTGGCGTTTAAAATTTTAACCTTAGAATACTTAAATGGCAATATCCTTTAAATGCGCATATACATCTTTGGATTTGAAGTAGCATTTAAAAAAAAGTGTTTTCTCTTGATCACACAGGACCAAAGAAGCCCTCTGTATATAACACTTACTTTTAAGCATAGAGATGTTTAGACTTATTACTAAAGCACCTGATATGCTAGTCTTACCTCTTTCATCAGGTACTATTTCATGTAAAGTGGTATATAACTTGCATTACAAGTAACTGTATAAAGATCTGGCCACAGTTTATAGAAATGAAAGGAAACCTATTGGCATTTAAAGTTTAGTAGTTAGTATTTTAACCTTTTGATATCTCAGAATATTTCAGGGTAGCATGTTGATCTATGCTTACATCACTATTTACCATCATTTTGTCCCTTCTGTCTGTCCTACAAATTAGAAGTATTTTTATTAGACTGATGTGCTGCCTGCTGCACTAAGGAGGCAACTTAGAAGTATGTGATAATGTTAAACTAAAAAAATCTTAGAATACCATATTTTTGTTTGTTTGATTTTTGAGACCCTGTCTTGCTCTGTCTTCCAGGCTGGAGTGCAGTGGCATGATGTTGGCTCACTGCAACCTCCTCCTCCTAGGTTCAAGCAGTTCTCCTGCCTTAGCCTCCCAAGTAGGTGAGACTACAGGCGTGAGCTACCATGCCTGGCTAAGTTTTGTATTTTTAGTAGAGATGAGTTTTCATCATGTTGGTTAGGCTGGTCTTAAACTCCTGACCTCAGGTGATCCACCTGCCTTGATCTTCCAAAGTGCTGGGATTACAGATGTGAGCCACTGCAATATTTTTGATAAACTATTATTAATATAAATATGGTATGCAGCATACAATATACAATGGATTCGGAATAATTTTTCTTTGAGTCCCTTACATAATTTTTGCCTGCCAATGAAAAAGGCTAAAAATTGAGGAATTTTGACTTAGATTTTTAATATGTAAGTAGTACAAATTAATCAAAACCACATTATTAATATGTCTAGGAATTAAGTCATATTGTGACTGTGGTTTGAGTATCATTACTGTAGTGGTAGAATGGAACTAACATTTGTTGATGATCCACTTTATTTATTTGGCCAAGAGCTTTCATATATTTTCTAATTTAATTTTTCATAACATCATGAATAGTGGTATTTTACCCATTTTATATACCCGAACTTCAACTAAAATAATGTAAGAAATTAACAAAAACAGGGTTGCTAACCTTTAATACCTTAGATCGCAGTTAAAACTCATTCTTCCATACACCATGCTATTAACCATACTATGCAAGATACACCATGTTGGTTTCTCCAAACTGTTATCACTGCCCTTACTGGTAGGATATTCTGTAGCATTAGAAGGGAAAAGTAAAATTCATTTTTGTGTACTACAGTTGGTAGAAGTTGCTGTCAAAACAGCATGAGGCGCCAGGTGTGGTGGCTCACACCTGTAATCCTAGCACTTTGGGAGGCCAAGGCAGGTGGATCACCTGAGGTCAGGAGTTCGAGACCAGCTTGGCCAACATGGCAAAACCCCATCTCTACTAAAAATACAAAAAATTAGCTGGGTGTAGTGGTGGGCGCCTGTGATCCCAGCTACTCAGGAGGCTGAGGCAAGAGAATTGCTTGAACCCGGGAGGCGGAGGTTGCAGTGAGCTGAGATTTCACTATTGCACTCCAACCTGGGCAACAGAATGAGACTCTCAAAACAAACAAACAAACAACAACAACAACAACAAAAAACCAGCATGAGGAATTGATACAGTAGTCCCATCTTATCTGTGGTTCCTTTTTCCACGATTTCAGTTATTCAAAGTCTGAAAATATTGTGAAACATTTCAGAAATAAACAGTTCATAAGTTTTAAATTACATATTGTTTTGAGTAGTGTGATGAAATTTTATGCCATCTTGCCCAGGGTGTGAACTGACTGGCTAGTTAGATCCATGCTGAATACTCTACCACCACTTTTCCACTACTTACAATTTAAGAAATACAATAATAACTTTTTTTTTTTTTTTTTTTTTAGACAGAGTCTTACTCTGTCATCCATGCTGAGTGCAGTGGCACAATTACAGCTTACTGCAGCCTGTACCTCCCAGGCTCCAGCTGGGTTTCACCAAGTTGGCCAGGCTGGTTTCAAATTTCTGGGCTTAAGTGATTCTCCCACCTCGGCCTACCAAATTTTTATTTTTTTGTAGAGACAAGGTCTCACTATGTTAGCCAGGCTGGTCTTGAACTCCTGGGCTCAAGTGATTCTCCCACCTTGACCTGCCAAAATGCTGGGATTATAGGTGTGAGCTACCATGCTGGGCCTAATAACTATCTTGATTAACTGTATATTAATCTGTAACAATCCTTGGGCAGGGATCCAATACTTTACAAACTAAAAGAGCATTTCAAAATATTTCTGAAGTTTATTTTGTAGTTTGACAGTATAAATAAAATTTGGTTCAGTGATTCAGGTATTTGAGGCCCTCTTTGTCTAACGTTGCAGTAATATTATTATTATTTTTTGAGATGGAGTTTCGCTATCATTGCCCAGGCTGTAGTGCAATGGTGTGATCTTGGCTCACTGCAACCTCCATCTCCCGGGTTCAAGCAATTCTGCCTCAGCCACCTATGTAGCTAGGATTGCAGGCATGCGCCACCACACCTGGTTAATTTTGTATTTTTAGCAGAGGCGGGGGTTTCACCATGTTGGCCAGGCTGGTCTTGAACTCCCGACCTCATGTGATTCGCCCACCTTGGCCTCCCCAAGTGATGGGATTACAGGCGTGAGCCACCGTGCCTGGCCCACATTGCAGTAATGTTTTTAAAAATTATGTAAGCTTTCAGACATACAAACAGTATAATTATGCTTAAGAAATGATAATTTCAGGTAACATTAAAGCTCCTGATACAGTGCTGCAAAAATCTAGATGATGCCATTTGAATTAAAATCTATATCAGCAGTGCCCCCTGCTCTGTGCAGATGCGCACTACTATAACAGCCCAGCATTGTCCTGTTTTATTCTTCCCTTACCCATTTTCTTTCCTCCCCTTCCACCTTCCCACTGAGATAATTACTATTTTGAATTTTGTGTTTACCCTCTTCATGACCATTGTATTATTTATTTATTTATTTGATACTGAGTCTCACACTGTCACCCAGGCTGGAGCGCAGTGGCGCAATCTCGACTCATTGCAACCTCCGCCTCCTGGGTTCACGCCATTCTCCTGCCACAGCCTCCCGAGTAGCTGGGACTACAGGCGCCTACTACCATGCCTGGCTAATTTTTTGTATTTTTAGTAGAGACAGGGTTTCACCATGTTAGCCAGGATGGTCTTGGTCTCCTGACCTGGTGATCTGCCCGCCTAGGCCTCCCAAAGTGTTGGGATTACAGGCGTGAGCCACTGTGCCTGCCCTGCTCATTGTATTATTTTTACTAACTGCGTCTATTCGTAAGTAGTGGGTAGAGTTGTTTTACTTTGAAACTTGCTATTTTTGCCAGCATTTTGTTTTTGAGATTTGTCCATTTGTTCATAGTCAAGTCATTTTAAATGCTGGGTAGTATTCCATTCTGAATGTAATTTATTTATTCCTGTTAATGTTGATGGACATTTGGGTTATGCCTAACCTTTTGCTGTTATAAGCAATGCTGCAGTAAGTATTTTTGTACATGTTTACATTTACATATGTGCATGAATTTCTCTAGGCTACATATCAAAGAGGGGATTTGCTAGGCTAGGCCTGTCTTCAACTTCAATAAACGTTGCCAAATTGCTCTTCAGATGGTTGTAGAAATGTATCTGCCTATCTGCAATATGTATGAGAGTTTTCTTTATTTCATAGGCTTACAACATTTGCTATTATTAGACCTTTAAATTTTTTGCTCTTTTTAGGGGTATGAAGTGGTATCCCAGTTTTGCAGTACCTATTATTAAAAATACTATTTTCTGAATTGATTAATTGATACTAATTCAGTTTAATGAGTAGTCCTTACAATAATAATTACTTATGGCTTTTATTTTTGCTAAAGGTATACATTCCTCCTTTATTTTCTATGATTGATTGTGTGCTTTATATATTTTGGTAGCTCTGGTTGAAGAAGTGTATTTTGCGCAGAAGGAACGTGATAAAGCTGTTATGTCTAGACTGCAATTAGCCATTGAGGAGAGAGATGAAGCAATTGCACGAGCCAAGCATATGGAAATGTCTCTAAACATGTATGTACACTTTTAAAACTCTGTATGATATTAGGAACACTTATATAAGGTATGCTTTAGGTGGTAGTTACATATTCAAAAATGTGACTCATTCTTAATGTGTTACCCTAGGAAATTGCATATCTCCAGTTTTTTTCTCCAGTCTTTTTCTTTCTTTCTTTTTTTTTTTTTTTTTTGAGATGGAGTCTCGCCCTGTTGCCCAGGCTAGAGTGCAGTGGTGCAATCTCGGCTCACTGCAGCCTCCGCCTCCCGGGTTCAAGCAATTCTCCTGCCTCAGCCTCCCAAGTAGCTGGGACCACAGGCACTTGCCACCATGCCTGGCTAATTTTTTTACTTTTAGTAGAGATGGGGTTTCACCTTGTTAGCCAGGATGGTCTCAGACTCCTGATCTTGTGATCCGCCCACCTTGGCCTCCCTTGGCCTCCCTAAGTACTGGGATTACAGGCATCTTGTGATCCGCCCACCTTGGCCTCCCTTGGCCTCCCTAAGTACTGGGATTACAGGCATGAGCCACCATGCTCGACCTCTCCAGTCTTTTTCTAAAACCTTTGGCATGCTAGTTTGCCTGTCAGGAATAGCAGTCAATTTAAAAAAAGAAAGAAAGAATTGCACATCACTCTCAATACAATTACTTTCTTTATTTCTTCATAGTTTTGTTGTTCCTTCATATGTGACTCCTCTTTTTATTATCTCCTCTTCTCCTCATTATCACTTTTAAAATTTATTTGAGCCGTCTGAGTCTTTCACTGCTGTCTGCTTAATATCCCTGTTCCTGTTCTTTACTATTTTTTACTTGCAGTTTTTTTTAGCTTTGGTTTTTAAACTTGAGTGATACTTGAATAGGGTGGAGCCTAAGAATCTACATTTTTTAAACCAACCCAGGTGATTCTGATAGATAAATGATGGACTACACTTAGAGAAACAATGCCCTAGAAATATGTACTTTTCAAATTCTAATGTACAGTCTAATCACTTGGGGGATCTTGTCAGAATGCAGATTCTGGTTCATTAGGCCTAGGTTGGGACCGGAGATTCTGTCCTTATAACAAGCTCCCAGATGTTACACATGATGGTAGTCTAAGGAATATGCTTTGGTGGAAAGGCCCTAGAACATCTAGAAATATGTTACCTGTACAGATAGATAGAATCCAGTAATCTAATATTTAATGTTCAATCAGCATACTTATGGCACGTTTACTTTGTCCAGTGTTGTAGTAGGCTCTGTGGAGGAACGGAGTAAAGTGCTAATTAAAACATGGTTCACTGGGGAGACAAAAAGCCATAAATAATTAATAATATGTATTCAACTTGTGATTAGGTAATATTTGTTTTTCGTTTAGATTAATGATTTCATTTTTTTGAAGATTGATAGGCTCATTGTAGACCATTAAACTCGTTTAAAAGTAACAAATAAAGAAACAAAAACATTCACCTAAATTCCACAATGCCTATTCCAAAATAATCATCTTTATCCATAGGGAAACATTATTTCAAACATTTTCTCTTATATACTTAAATATCATTACCTAGAAGGATAGATGGCTTGGGGTTGATTGGAGGTAGCCATAGAATTAATTGGATAAAAATCAATTCATTCTTTACATGTCGTATTTGAGAAGCAGTGTAATGTAGAGACTAAGAGCACAGATTCTGAACCCAATCTATCTTTGAATGTTGGTTCTGCTGCTTCCTTGCTGTATAGCGTTGGACAAATTACCCAAAGTCTATAAGGCTCAGTTTGTTGGGCTACAAAATGTATATAATAGTGCAGGTTATGAGGACTTACACAGGTTGTCATAAGGACTAAATTACTTGTTGACTATATATGTATATATGTAAAATATTTTATATATATAATGAAAAAAAATATATATATGTATGGGTTGGTTGTTTGTTTAGAGACAGAGTCTTGCTATATCACACAGGCTGGAGTGCAGTGGTGTAATCAGAGCTCCTTGCAGACTTGAAGTGGGCTCAAGTGATCCTCCTACCTCAGCCTCCCAAGGAGCTATGACTACAGGGACTTCAGGCACATGCCACCATGCTTGGCTAATTTATAAAGTTTTTTGTAGAGATGGCATCACACTGTGTGGCCCAGGCTGTTGTCAAACTCTGGGCCTCAAGCGATCCTCTCATCTTGGCCTTCCAAAGCCCTGAGATTACAGGCATGAGCCATTGCACCTAGCCAAATCACTGAATATTGAAAAGTACGTGGCTCATAGTGGGTGCTATGTAAGTGTTAACTTGAATTTAAGAGTAATAGTCAATTGAAGTGAAATTGAAGAAAATTTTGAACTTCATGCAATATTTTCTCCCAACAAACTATATTTATTTTCTAAACACTCTTCTAATAACAATTGAGACTGAAAAAAAGGTGTTGGAGTCATCAAATTTTTTTCTTTTCTTTTATTTAATATATATTTATTTTTTAAAATTGAATAGAGCCGGGGTTTCACCATGTTGCCCAGGCTGGTCTCGAACTCCTGGACTCAAGCAATCTGCCTGCCTCAGCCTCCCAAAGTGTTAGGATTATAGGTGTGAGCCACCAGGCCTGGTCAGAATTTTCTCATTTATTATTTCAATTGAAAATATCGTGTGACTCTTAGGTATGAATTGACCTTAAAAGAAGTTGAAGTAAAATTAATATAAGTAGAGAGTTTATTGGGGCCAAGCTTGAGGAATTCACCCTAGCCTGGGAGCTCAGATTCACATTGCTCTGATATACACTTCTGTTAGCAGGAGTTAAGAATGGACTTTTATTAATTGTTTTCTTTTTTTAAGTTTTTTTTTTTTTTTTTTTCTAATCGCGATGGAGTCTTGCTGTGTTGCTTAGGCTGGTCTCAAACTCTTAAGTTCAAGCAGTCCGCCCATCTTGACCTCCCAAAATGCTGGAATTACAGGTCTTAGGCACGGCACCTGGCCAGGAGTGAATTTTTAAATGCAAAAAAGAGAGATAGGGAGTGGGCTGATACAAAGTTTGTCAGGAACTGTGTTTACTTTATAAGAAATAACATTAATTAGTGATTGGCTATGCATTGTTAAGCTATAGGGTATGGGTCATAGTGTCTGGTTTGGCATTATTAGGTTAAATTATAGCTACTTGTAGCAATAGCAAGCAGTTTCAAGAGATGAATACAGGCCGGACATGGTGACTCACACCTGTAATCTCAACACTTTGGGAGACTGAGGTAGGAGGATTGCTTGAGTCCAGGAGTTCAAGACCATTGTGGGCAATACAGTGGGACCCAGTTTCTACAAAAAAAAAAAAATTATTTAAAAAATTTAGCTTGACATGGTGATAAATGCCTGTAGTCCCAGCTACTTTATAGGCTGAGATGGGAGGATCGCTTGAGCCCCAGAGATGGAGGCTGCAGTGAACCTACGCACTCCAACCTGGGTGACAGAGCAAGATCTTGTCTCAAGAAAAAAAAAAAAAAAGATGAATACATAGCTCAGAGGGTGGCAAGTAAGACATGATTGCAGTCTCATTTTCATTCTTTCTGGGCCTGATAATTAAAAGGGCTTGCATTCCTCAGATAAAAATTCTTTTCTCATATAAAAGAAAGAAAGAAGCACTTTAAAACTCCTCTTTTTTCATTAAGAATTTCACATTAAAAAATCTGTAAAAGTTGTATTCATTTCTATAGCCATGTTAGTTTTTATAGCCAAAGTGTGCCCTGTTGTTTAATCTTAACTTTAAAAGGATTGAATAATCATTGCTGGAAGTTTTATCATAGATAGCATTTTTATCCCTGAGTTTTTTATTGTGAGGAATCACTGGGTGCGTCAGTGGAAACAAAAACACAAACTCAACGTGCTTTTTTCTTTTCTCTTATTCAACACAACAATCAACACAGAAGCCTTTTTTGACCAAATGTGTAGTTATTTTCCCCACATACCAAGTAAGTAATCAGTTCTGCAGTAGACACCAGCTGGGTGTCCTCCAATTAAATTCTGACACTATCTACCTGGAGAAAGCATCAGATCCCATAGGTTGAGGGCTCAGTTCCACAAGACTGGCCCTGCTTCAGACAAAAATCGTTAAGTCCAGGCCTCTGAAACTTCTGGCTGACCAGCTTCAAGTGAGGATTCATACCGTCCCCTCTTTGGGTTCAATTAATTTGTTAGAGCAGCTCACAGAACTCAGGGAAAACTTACATTTATTATAAAGGATATGACAAAGGATACAGATGAAGAGATGCATAGGTCAAGGTATGGGGGAAGAGGTACAGAGCTTCCATGCCCTCCTTGGGTACACCACCCTCCAGGAACCTCCACATGTTCAGCTATTAGGATGCTCTAGGAATTCTGTCCATCTGGGTCTTTTATGGAGACTTCATTACATAAGCATGATTGATTAAACCACTGGCTATTGGTAATCAACTTAACTGCCAGGCCCCTCTGCAGAGGTTGGGGGTTGAAGCTCAGAGTCACAACCTTTTAATCATGCAGCCTTCCTCATGACCAGCCTCCATCCAGAAGGTATCTAAGGGCTGCCAGCTATCAGTTAATCATTAGCATACAAAAAGACATCACTTTGGAGATTCCCTTTAGGTGAGGAAAGGAGTGGGGGAGTGGAATGATGACCAAGTATTGATTTCACAATATCACAGCAGGTGAATGAATTTCACTTTCAAAGGAAGAGCTCATAAATACCTTATTCTCTGATTTAACATGCTTCAGATTGGCTGTGTGTTATCCTTGTATTCAAGTTTTTTATAAATATAATTCTTGAGTCAGGTATCCTTTTATTCTAAACATTGTAAAAATGTTACTCTCTTGTCTTCTGTTATTGTTTGCCTGAAAAGAAGTCTTGAGATCAATCAGATTCCCGATCCCTTTGTGTGTGTGTTTTGTTTGTTTGTTGTTTGTTTTTTGAGACAGAGTCTTGCTCTGTCACCCAAGCTGGAGAGCAGTGATGTGATCTCAGCTCACCACAACCTCCGCCTCTGGGATCCAAGCTATTTTCCCACGTCAGCCTCCAAAGTAACAGGGACTACAGGTGAGTGCCACCACACCTGGCTAATTTCTGTATTTTTAGTGGAGATGGGGTTTCACCATGTTGGCCAGGCTGATCTGGAACTCCTGACTTCAAATGATCCACCCACCTCAGCCTCCAAAAGTGCTGGGATTATAGGCATGAGCCACCATGCCTGGCTCTGTGTGTGTGTGTGTGTGTGTGTGTGTGTATGTCTGTCTTTTTTTTTGTCAGATACCTGAAGGATTCATCCTTTATTCTTAAAGTAGGGCCGAATCAGAGCAATTGTGTTCATCATTCTTTAATAAGGTTTTGGGGACCACAGCATGCTTTTCAAAGGATTATTTGATTCTTCCTTTATTTCATGGAAATTTTACCTTTTTTAAAAAATTTAACTTTTATTTTAAGTTCAGGGGTGCATTTGCAGGTTTACTATATAAGTAAACTTGGGTTTTGGGGTTTTTTTATACAGATTATTTCATCACCCCAGTATTAAGCCTAGTATCCATTCGTTTTTTTTCCTGATCCTCTACCTCCTCCCATCCCCCATGCTCCAATAGGCCCCAGGGTCTGTTGTTCCACTCTGTGTGTCCATGTGTTCTCATAATTTAGCTCCCACTTATAAGTGATAACATGTCGTATTTGGTTTTCTGTTCTGGCATTAGTTTGCTAAGGATAATGGCCTCCAGCTCCATCCATGTTCCTGTGAAGGACATGATCTCGTGCTTTTTTATGGTTCCATGCTATTATTTCATGGAAATTTTACTTTCTAAATAAGTTTTTTTGTAGAGATAGGGTCCTACTGTGTTGCCCAGGCTGGTCTCAAACTCCTGGCTTCAAGCAGTTCTCCCTCCTTGGCCTCCCAAGGTGCTGGGATTATAGCTGTGAGCCATCACAAATGGTTCATGAAAATTTTAGGTCTACAAATGTTTTGGATTTTAGGTTTTCTACTTTAGAGACTCCAGATACACTTCTATGGGACATTTTTGTCCTTATGTGTTATCTATTCAATAATGATTAATATTTTAATCTGCCTTTGCATTCACTGTGATGATTACAAATCTTTCCTTTATGTTGGTAATCCCAATTGTCATTGTTCCTTTCCATGGTCTTTCTAATTAATGTATGTAATTTTTATTTATTTGTTTATTTTTGATTCTCAATTTATTTCCTTAAGTTTTATATTTCTCTTTTCACTTTATTGTTTGAGCCCCTTCTCTTTTATTTTATTGAAATGATTTTCTTTTCTTTTTCTTTATAAAATGCCAACCATGGGTAGGAAAATTTTCTTCTTTCCCTTGTGTCTTATTTCATTCATGCTGCCGCAATAATAGAATACCTGAGACTAGGTAATTTATAATGAACAGAAATTTATTGGCTCACAGTTCTGGAGGCTTGAAATCCAAGATCAAGGTGCTGGCATCTTTCAAGGGCCTTTTTGCCGAGTCATCACATGGTGTAAAGCAGAAGGGCAAAAACAGGCAAAAGGGAGCTAAAGTTGCCCTTCTATAATGACATTAATTCATCCCATAAGAGAGGAGCCTAGTGGCCTAATCACCTCTCAGAGGTCTTACTTCTTAATACTGTTACCATGGCATTGATTGATTGATTGATTGATTGACAGAGTCTCACTCTGTCTCCCAGGCTGGAGTTCAGTGACGCTATCTCGGCTCCCTGCAAGCTCCGCCTCTCAGCTCCCTGCAAGCTCCGCCTCCCGGGTTCATGCCATTCTCCTGCCTCAACCTCCCAAGTAGCTGGAACTATAAGCGCCTACCACCACGCCCAGCAAATTTTTTGTATTTTTAGTAGAGACGGGGTTTCCTTGTGTTAGCCAGAATGGTCTCTATATCTGGATCTCGTCATCCGCCCGCCTCAGCCTCCCAAAGTGCTGGGATTACAGGCGTGAGCCACCGCGCCGGCTGGCAATTAAATTTTAACATGAGTTTTGGAGAGGACAAACATTCAAATCATAGCACCTTGGTTTATGTTTTCTTGTTTTATTAGGAACTAATTTCTTTTGCATGTTTTGTGTTGTATTCGTGGTGTATTCACAGTTGCCATATCATTTCTTCGCATCTTGCTCATATTTGAAATGGCAATTTTGTCAAAAACTTTTAGCAGAACATAATGGTACAAGTGAATTTTCCTTAATAAACTTTTTTTGTTTGTTTGTTTGAGAAGGAGTCTCACGCCTCGCTTTTGTCGCCTAGGCTGGAGTGCAGTGGCATGATCTTGACTGACTGCAACTTCCGCCTCCCGGGTTCAAGCTATTATTCTCCTGCCTCAGTCTCCTGAGTTGCTGGGATTATAGGCACCTGCCACCCCCCCGGCTGATTTTTGTACTTTTAGTAGAGATGGGTTTTGCCATGTTGACCAGGCTGGTCTTGAACTCCTGACCTCAGGTGATCTGCCCGCCTCGGTCTCCCAAAGTGCTGGCATTACAGATGTTAGCCACTATGCTCAGCCTCCTAAACATTTTATTTTTAGGCCTGTTTGCCTTCTTTGAGCTGCCATTTCTTGGCAAGGCATTGCTCTTGCTACCTTTCTATATAACCCTAGGGCAATGGGATGGGAATGGAGTTTGGTAAGACCTCTCTGGGACTGTATGCTCCTCTTGTGGGAGGTTCTGTCCTCTGCTTATGGGATTTTGTTTGGTGCCGTACATTAAGGGTTCATGCTATCTGGTCTCTCTATATGTATCCTAATTTCATGGGGATATTGCTTTTGGGCTTTTATTTATTTCACTATTGTAGTAAAACATGGCCAGCCTTGATTCTTGCTTCCTCTGTATAGATTCTTAGGTAATACAGGCTTTTCTGTATTTTTCATTTTCATGAAAAATTTTTATTAGTTTTGTCTGGGCTGTCTACTTAACTCATTCTCAGATTATTTCTAAGCTGTGTGGTATCAGTGAAAATTTCTGTTTTGTTAGCTCACTGTCTTCCCAACACCTGTTTCATAGGTAATCTAGCCAAAATAATCATCTCTGCACCCTGCACTCCCTCCCTATTTAAAAAAATTACTACATGACAGCCCACTTTCTTTACCATTTGGTTAATTTGCATATTCTATTCATGTAGCTATATGATGGGATAAGTAGACTTGGGTGTTCAGATTTCACTGTGCCATCTTTACTTGGAATTCCAAGTTTTTGAAGATTTTTAAAAAATTGTAGAGTAGTTTTAGATATCTAGAACAGTTGTGAAGATCATACAGATAGTTGCTGCATAATCCTCACCCATTTTCTCTTATTGTTAACATCTTACATTACCATGGTACTTTTGTCACAGGGGAGAATTCAGTATTGTTACATAACTATTAACTGAACTCTATACTTTCTTTAGATTTCACTAATTTTTCTCAAATATCCTTTTTATGCTCTAGGATCCTAACCAGGATTGGATTTAGTTTGTATGTGTCCCTAGCCCATCTTGGGCTGTGACATTTTTCTCTAACTTTTCTTGTGTTTTAAGACCTTGATAGTTTTGAGGCATATTGATCAAGGTATTTTACACAGAATGTTTCTCAATTTGGATTTTTCTCATGGTTATGTTGGGGTTATGAGTTTTTAGGATGAAGACTACAGAAGTGAGTGCCATTTTCTTCACATCATTTCAAGGGTATATTCTACTGATTGGATTTACTACCAGTAATATTAACCTTGATGGCCAAGGTATGGTTTGCTAAGTTTCTCCACTGTAAAGTTACTTACCTCCATTCCTTTGTTCATACTCTACTCTTTGGAAGCACATCACTAAGTACAGTCCATACTAAAGAATGAAGATGGGAGGTTGTTGAGCTCCACCTCCTGCAGGGGAGAATATTTACATAAATTATATGTAGCACTTTAATACAGGAGATTTGTCTCTTTTCCCATTTATTTATTCAGCCATTTGTGTCAGTATGGATTCATAGGTGTTCATTTAATACTTTGGATTATAATCTAATACTATGTTATATATGTTGTTGCTTGAAATGTTCTACCTTTGTGGATTGGAAGCTCTTTTGGGTTAGCTCCTATATTTCTTTGACATGTCCCCATTCCTTTCTGTCATTTATTTGTTTTTGTTTTGAGACAGGGTCTTGCTCTGTTGTCTAGGCTGGAGTGCAGTGGCATGATTACAGCTCACTGCCGCGTTGACCTCTTGGGCTCAAGCAATCCCCCCACCTCAGCCTCCCCAGTAACTGGGACTGCAGGCGCTCACTTGGCTAATGCCTGGCTAATTTTTAGAAATTATTTTAGAAACAGAGTCTCACTGTATTGCCTAGGCTAGTCTCAAGCTCCTGGGCTCAAATGATACTCTGCCTCAGCCTTCCAAAGTTCTGGAATTACAGGCAAGAGCCACTACATCTGGTCTCTTCTGATTTTTGAACATTTTCTTTTTGGCATGACAGAAAGCTCCAGGGTCACCTTATGTAAGGATGTATAGAACTGTGCCCCTCCAGTAGATTCAGTCATTCCTCCAAGGAACTCTAGATCCTTTTATTAGAAAATAGTATTAGAAACCAAGATCTGGGTGTGAGGTGTGCCCTTTGTTGTGGGAGTATGACTGCTTCTAGACCATTTCCGCAGACAGAGTAGGATACACACACACACACACACACACACACACACACACACGTGTATATATACACTAACTGATGTATACACACACATATCTCTTATTTATACACCTATCCATTTGTATCTATATCAAGCTGAACATAAGTTCACACTGATGTTCTTAATTCTAATCCATTACCATACTGTTTATTATAGCCTTCCCCTTTTGTTCATCTGTAAATTACTCTACCCAGTGGTGACAAAACTGGCCCCCACCAACCACCATCTATTGTTTGTTGAAACCCGGTATACATTATAACTCTTTCTGAATCATTAACATATACCTCCATGAGAATTAACTTTAGCAATGAGAATGTACCATGTATACTTCTTTTAGTGTTTAGTTTTATAGTTTCAAGAGACCATTTTCCAAAATTACTTAAACTGGCTCCTTCCTCTGCCCCACCTCTTTAAGTGAGTTTAGGCCATATTTTTAAATGTAATTAGAGTTATTTATTGTAGTCTGCATTCTATCCTAGTGTCCTTTGATCTCCTAGTTGGTTTCTTTGTATGCATACATTAAGGTTCACTATGTGCTGTAAATATCTGTGGGTTTTGACAAATGTGTAGTGTCATATATCCAAATTAGTTCTGCCACTTTAAAATCCCCACTGCTTCTTCTACTCAAATCTTCCTCCCTTCCCAACTCTGTGGCAACTACTGACCTGCTTTCTTCCCCTGACAGTCTTTCCTTTTTCAGAATATCATGTTAATGGAATCATACAATATGTAGACTTTTCAAACTGGCTTCTTTCATTTAGCAAAATGCATTCATGTTAATGAATGCATAATTTATATTATGTTCTTTCTTTCTTGTTGAATAGTATTCCATCGTATGGAAGTATCACAGTTTTTGATTCATTCCTTTGTATAAAGGATATCTTGGTTACTTCTATTTTTGGTGATTTTGAGTAAAGTTGCTCTAAGTATTCATATACAGGTTTTTGTCTGGACATATGTTTTCAAATCAGTTGAGTAAACCCAGTAGCAGTACTGCTGAATCATAAGTTAAATCCATGTTAATTTTACAAGAAACTGCCAAATTCTTTTCCAGAGTGGTTATACTAGCAACGAATCAGAGTTCCTGTTGCTGTGTATCCTTCCAAGCATTTGGAACTATTGTTTTTGTTTTGTTTTGTTTCTTATTTTGGATGTTAGCCATTCGAACAGGTGTGTAGTAGTATCTTAGTATTTTTATTTGCATTTCCCTGATGACAGATGATATTGAGCATCTTTTTAAATGTTTATTTTCCATCTACATATTTTCTTTGGTAAAGTGTTCAGGTATTTGGATAGTTTTTCAAATTGGATTTTTTTTTCTTATTGTTTAAAAGAGTTGTTTATATTCTGGATATAAGTCATTTATCAGATATGTGGCTTGCAAATATTTTCTTCTAGTCAATGTCTTGTTTTTCTGAGTCTCTTAGTGTGTTTGGCAGAACACAAGTTCTAAATTTTGGTAACACTTAAATTTTGGTAACGTTAATTTTTTTTTCATTTGCTTATGGACATTCTTATATTCTACCACCATTTGTTGAAAAGTCTGTCATTTCTACATTAAATTTCCTTTGCATCTCTGTCAGAAATAAGTTGACTCGTTATCTGTGGGTTAATTTCTGAATTTACTCTTCTGGTTCATTAACCTATATGTTGATCCCTTTGTCAATATCACATAATCTTGATAGTGAGTCTTGAAATCAGGTGGAGTCTTTGAACTTTGTTCTTTCATTATTGAATTGTTTTGGCTATTCTAGACACCCTTTTATTTATTTATTTATTTATTTATTTTGAGACGGAGTCTCGCTCTGTGGCCCAGGCTGGAGTGCAGTGGCCGGATCTCAGCTCACTGCAAGCTCCGTCTCCCGGGTTCACGCCATTCTCCTGCCTCCCCTCCCGAGTAGCTGGGACTACAGGCGCCCGCCACCTCACCCGTCTAGTTTTTTGTATTGTTAGTAGAGACAGGGTTTCACCGTGTTAGCCAGGATGGTCTCGATCTCCTGACCTCGTGATCCGCCCGTCTCGGCCTCCCAAAGTGCTGGGATTACAGGCTTGAGCCACCGCGCCTGGCCTAGACACCCTTTTAACAAAATTTCAGTAGTATAGTCATTAAAACTTTAGAACTCTTCTTTGGAGATTTGCAGGTACTATAATGTTCACTTTATCACGCACCAAACATGCAATTTATGTTAATAAATTTCGTTATATAAATCAATCACTGATTTTATTCATGAGATTTGCTTCTAAAAAGATTTTTATGCTTTTAAAAAATCAAATTGACCTTCAAAAGACAACAAATCAGTTTTTCGTAAAATGTCACAACTCTTTGGAAATAGGTATATTCATGTTTTATAGATGAAAAAAACTTAGAGGGCTAGACTACTTGGCCAAAGACTCACAGTCAGTTAATTACACATTGTCAGAATGTCTACCTCAGATTTACACAGGCAACTCAAACTTAGCATATCCAAAATGAAACTTATTAATTCATTCTTAAAACCTGATCCTCCTCCTTAATCCCTTATCCTGATCAGTGTTACAACCATCTTCCTACATTTCCAAGCCAAAGCTTCTTCCTCAGAACTCCTATTAAACTGATCTCTTATTTGGTTTATTCTGTCTCTTTAACTAAAATATTTAAATTGAGCCTATCATTCTTTCCTATTTTTTACCCTTCATTGCATATCTACTTTAATTTATACATATATTTGTTACAGTTTTTATTAAAGTATATTGAAATTAGTGTTCCTTGAGACAGAATCTTTTTCATTTTATCTTTTAGATCATTAGTATTAAGGGAAGAATGGGAATGGGAGAAAAGGAATGCATTCAATTCTCAGCCTTTTCTTTTAATTAATTAATTCATTCAGTAACTATTTATTGACTATACTGTGTCAGGTACAGTGTAGTTGCTGGGGGCACAGCATTATGGTCAAATTGACTTAAGTAAATAAGTAATTATATAAATACTTAAAACAATTAATTAACGGTTAATTTGAAGAAATTTTTGGTTCCTAGAAACAGCTTATAAGAGGGACTCCTTCTGTATCAGAGTCTAGGAGTTCAGGTAGGGGGAAGAGTCAGGGAAGGCCACACATACCAAGCAAGAAAAACAACAGCAACAAAGAATATTATGTCAGCATAGTATCAGATGGTTTGGTGAGGTTCTTTTCTCTTCTGCTGAATCTATAGGTTCTGAACCGTCAAGAGTGTGTTTTAGACTACATCTTGATAAGAGGACCAATACATAACTGGTTTTGCTTGACTGAAAGGTATATTTGGGGGCATCTAGTGTATGATAAAATTATATAAATTGTTCACATCTTTTTTGTAAAAATTCCTAATTTCTTACTTCCTATAATCTTCAGATTCTTTGTTGTCTTTTTTCTCTCATCTGCTTTGCTACTTCTGATCTACGTTGTATCTCTGTTACAATGTCTGCTTTGTCTTATTCTGCCTCTCTCTGCTTTTCTTTACCCCTTGGATCATTAATGTTTTTTCTGTTTCTTTTTTGGCTTTTATCAAAAACTAGGGAAAAAAATAAAAAAGAATTCCAGTTAAAATTACCTAAATATACATACTCTTATACATGTTTGCATTTGTATACTTCAGCTTTTCAGATCATGATACCTTTTTTTTCAGTCTCTGCTATTGTTGGTACTTTTTAAACATGTTAAGTGTGGTGGTGTGTAGAAAATGAGAGAGAATAAAAGCAAACAAATCAGAATTTTCTGATTAGAATAAAAGCAAACAAATTATAATTTTCAGAAAAATTTGAAATTTGTTTATCATTTGAGGTCAGCGTTTGGCATCTTAGGATTGAACAAGGTGAATGACTGTAGTTTCAGAAAAGAAAAAGGTGATATTGACTGATTTAGGGATAAATCAAGAAATGCGACATTTCACGCATGGATCTTTTCACTTAGAGTGCAAGGATGTCAGTCAGAATTTGCATGATATAGGAAATCAATTGAAACTTGAGCCCATAGACATTTACTTCAGGAAAATTCTTACTAATTATCATGACTATGTCAAGTTAGACTATTACAGGCATAATTTAAAGTTTACAAAAGGTTGAAATTCTTTTGTCTAATTGTAAACCTCATATTAATGAGATATAATTTATAGTTCATCAAATATATTTCATATAACACCAACTATTATTTTAAGTCTTTATTTAAATCAGTAAAGTGTTATGTGTTGTACATACCACTAGTAAACCTTAGTACCTTCCCCAAAGTCTTTTTAAACAGACAATTAAAGCCATGTATAGCTGCTTCAAATCACCTCTTTTCTGAAAAGACAAGTTGTCTAAGTTTTGTGTTGTTTCAAGTGACACAGTATGAGATATACTTATTATAGACCTGATTTTCATTTTCTGAAAATTATTTTTGTTGATTCTTAATCTTTAGATATTGAATGATCTAGCTTAGAAAATTATGTCAAATATTTTAAATTGGCACTTACAGTGCATTAACATCAAAGATCTAGTCTCATTTTCCAACACTCTGTATCAAGGATTTGCAAAGTAAGAACTTATGTTGAAATTCGGCCTGCCACCTGTTTTGTAAATAAAGTTTTATTGGGATACAACTGTACTTGATCATTTATTGTGTATGGCTGCTTTTGTACTGCAGAGGCAGAATTTAGTAGCTATGATAGAGAGAGAGCGTATGGTAAAGCCTAAAATAATTACTATTTGGCCATTTGCAGAAAAACTTGGCTGATCCCTACTCTATATAATCTAGTTGAGACTAAATTATGGCATAATCTTCTTTGATAAATCTGTGATATCTGTGATATTTCCTGAAACTTTTAAAGAAATACAAGTAGAGAAATACAAGTATTGACTTTTTCTCTTTCCAGACTCATGTTTGTGTTGAAGGTTACTTGCATCTATGCACATTTTCAAATCTCGAAGTAATAATTTTTTCACTTTGACTAAAGTTATATTTTTCTTTTGCTGGCCATTTATCACTATACTTACATCAATTATAAAGAATAATAACAAAGCAAGATTGAGATCCAAATGCTAAGTGGCTCACTTAGCTCACTTACGTCCTGTGTGTCAGACCTAGTACGGTAGCCTTACCAAAAACATAATTTAAATTCATTTATCAGCAAAATGACAAGTCAGTATATATTGTGTGCTTTTAGCAGCAATCACACAAATTATTTAAAGTCTAAATGCTAAATTCATGTGCCAGGGATCTGGAATAGCCCTTGATAAGAACTTTTGATCCTGATTTTAAAAAAATATTTAAATTAGTAGGGAATTTTAATATTAGACTAAATACAATTATCTTAAACTTTTCTTATTGAAACTCTTTTTGAGCTCTTCATCTTCCTCTCCTTAAACATTTGAACTCTTCATCTTCCTCTCCTTAAAGTAATGCTTTACATTCCAATGCCTGAAGACAACCTATAAATATTACATAGCACTTCCATACACTTTTTTTGTGTGTGTTGATTATTTGGAATATACAGACTAGGTAACTTGCTGCTATTTCCTTCCTGGTCATATAAAATTCTTTGAAACTAAAAATAGAGATTTGTAACCTTGGTAACTAAATGTCTTTTGTTATTGCAAAGGTTCCAGAGGAATCTACCAGTCTAAATGTTTAATTGTCATGTATCTGTTCACATTTTAAATTATCAAGTTTAACAAGGTAATTGTGAAGTTTGTAAGCGTATTAATTGGATTTTATTGGGTAGCTGTCATAATTAGATGTTACTTTGATTTTACCTAAAAAGAATGACAATAAAAGATAACATAAGATAAATATTTCTCACCACATATAACTTCCTTAAAAATTGTATTTAGCCAACCAATTACTGCTGGTTAAATGCCACTCATTTTTTTCAAATATTTTCACTATGATAATAAATAAATGTAAGAATTTTATTATCTTATAATTTTCTGTTAGGTTTTTCAATTGAGGTGTAAAGAAGTTTCACAATTTATCTTCACAATTCTTATAGAACAAACTTTTGTTAGGCAGCATCATTGAAAATTGTTCATTTATTTTGAAGAAAAAAAGATAAAAGATGAAAGTAGTTGCCCTTCTTGAAATGCAAACCTAAGTGGACATTAGTAGTTTCAGATACATTGAATTATATATAACTTAAAATTACTATACATTCCTGTTAACTTTTACTATTTAAGTATGTCTAGAAATAGCTCTTTAATATTTGTGTGTATTTTTTTTCTGTTAAAATACTAAATTCTAAAAGTACTACTTTTCCATGAGTGTAGCAATTTTATCCAGTTGTGAAGTTTGGAACCATTTTGTGGTATATTTATTAGGTGTCTTCTGTTATCTTTGGCTAGTATCCTCTTTTATGGTAAATGTTAAACCATAGGAGCACAGAAATGGAGGAAAACTTGAGAAAACAGAAACTTGGATATCTAAACTTTTTAATGTAATTTTAAAATAATTAAGATCCTTTCTAGAATCTATACCTTTTCACTAATGCATATTACAAATGTTCTTTTAATTTACGTACTTGGAATGGTTGTCTAAATTATATTATAGACATTTTCTATGTAATTTAAAACTGCTTTCTTTACCTTCACTGCATTTCTTCAATTTGTCAACATCAATAAACATTTCAGTAGCCACTATGACCCCTAAAAGACAAAATGCATTTCTGAGGGGAGCCCATTTGTATTTTTCGTCTTTATGTTGAATAATTCTACATACATTATGAAGAAGAAAATAACATTAATCATCTAAAAACTTGGTACAATTTTGGTCAGCCTTCCTATACGTTTGTTTTATAATAACAACTAGGTAACAGCAAGAGATTTTTACTTCAAATTTAGTGTAATTATTTGTTATTGCTTTTGAGGGAACATAGTTAAACTTTGTAATAAAAATACTTGCCTTGTTTTACTTATGATGGTGTCCAAAAAAAGAGAGGAAATACAGTTTCTGATAAAAATGGAAAGTCCAGGAATAAATATAATGATGAGAATGAGTGCTTTTATCACTGGGGAACTTTCTTCATCTAAGCACATATGAACAATTGATCCTTGTAGTCATATATAGCAGTAAACATTAATAACTTAACAGTCTGAAGTCAGTGCAGAAGATATGGAGCATTATTGAAAGATGGAGTCAAGCAGGTGGCACTTTAATATGTTCAGTGTCATGGTTGACTCTAAAGACTAGTCGAATGAAATTACTTGAGGTTCTAAAGATTTAAAAAGCGAACTCATTTTGCTGCACTAAGGAAATGCTACTGATCAGCCTTTCTGTGTCCCTTTTTTCTAGGCTAGAAAATATTAACCCTGAAGAAAATGACATGGTAAGCCATTCTCTGAGGAGATTTCTTGATGTCAGTCTTATATCTTAGAGGCTTAAGTTCAATTGAGTGGGTTTCAAGAACTAAGATGTGGGAAAAAGAAGAATTGACACACTAATAATGTACATCTTTGCTGCAATATGAAAATTCAATAACTTCACTCAGTCAATTTACAATTCACATGTGCCTATTAATTAAAACCCTATATTAAATAAAATATATTAAAACTTCATGTCTGACTAACATATAATGGTGTTGGTAGACATTACAGGAATTACTGAACAGAATAAACAATGCAGACACAGGGATAGCTATTCAGAAGAATGGAGCTGTAATTGTGGATAGAATCTACAAGACCAAGGAATGTAAAATGAGAATAACTGCAGAAGAAATGAGTGCACTAATAGAAGAACGGGATGCTGCCTTGTCTAAGGTAACTCTGCATGTATCTGTAAAAGCATATACTTATCATTTTCCTCTCCCTTTTTTTAACCATTAAAAAATGACTGTGGCCCAGATATTCTTAATTCACATTAGTTTTTAGCACATAATTAATACCATAATGACTACCTATATTAAAATAGTTATGTATTTTATTATACTACTGTTCAAAATATGAGACCTCATTTTAAATAGAATTTAATGCAGTCTCATTTCTTAATAAAATTAAACTTGTTTTATAACAGGCTAACTTGCTATAGAAATTTAGTTATATTTTTTCAATTAATCACTTTTATATGGGACTTCTTACTTAAGTTACAGTTTTCTGAAGACTGAGACTATGTCTGTATTACTGTTTTATTCCCAATGCCTAATTCAGTACCTTTTAGTAAATCTTGATTAATGGATCAAAATTATTCGTGTATTTTTTTTGAATGCTACTTACACTTTCCTGCTTTACCTGAAACCTGATTACCTCCCTCAGGCCACTGCTTCCAATACAGTCCTTTCAACTAGTGACTGTGCTCTCTCTCATACCAGTTATACCACTGGGCTTAGAGGCTTGTTTCTCGTTATTGTTTTATTTATTTATTTATTTATTTATTTATTTATTTATTTATTTATTTATTTATTTATTTATGTGTGTGTGTGTGTGTGTGTGTATGTGTGTTTAGATTTGGTATCGCCTTGTTTCCCAGGTTGCTCTTGAACTCCTGGCCTCAAGTGATCCTCCTACCTCGACCTCCCAAAGTATTGGGATTACACGCATGAGCCACCACACCTGGCCTTGTTAGTGTTTTCAGATCAATGCCTTTTTCACTCCCTAAACACCTCCAGCTTTGAAACTCACGCATCAGACTCTAGCACCCAGTACACACTATTGTTGTAGTCATGTACACACTTCTATATCACTTCCCTTGTTTTGTTAAGACATTTTCCAATGTCTCTTTCTTTAGCCTACACCTGTCATAATTCTTGGTGATGTAAATTCCTATATAGTTAATCCTTTCAAAAATTGCAGCCTCTTATTTCCTAAATTTCTCTACTTTAGTCATTATGTGCTGCGCACTATATCTGCTATCTACTCTGTGGTCATAGTCTGTTCCTGGTCATTCTGAGTCTCAATGTCAAGCTTCCCACTTTCTGCTCTCTTTCTAGCTCACTCATGCTAGAACTCTGACTCCAGCATTTTTTTTTTTTTTTTTTTTTAGTCAGACTCTCACTCTGTCACCCAGGCTGGAGTGCAGTGGTGTGATCTTGGCTCACTGCAGTCTCTGCCTCCCAGGCTCAACAATTCTCGTGTTTCAGCCTCCTGAGCAGCTGGGACTACAGGTGTGCGCCATGACACCCAGCTAATTTTTTGGTATTTCGTGTAGAGACAGGGTTTTGCCATGCTGGCCAGGCTGGTCTTGAACTGCTGACCTCAAGTGATCCGCCCACCTCGGCCTCCGAAAATGCTGGGATTACAGATGTGAGCCACTGTGCCTGGCCTCAACTTATTTCTCTCAATCTTACTAACTCTTTTCTATCCCTCAAACCCCTTATGTCCTTATTCCCCCACCCCAACACACACACATCTAGCCAACTTGCATATAATGTAACCTCATTTCTCTTGGCCCTCTTCCTTTGTCCCACTCACCCAGCAAAATCAAAACCTAGTTAAATGAATCTTTCTATCTCTTTTGTATCTTCACAGCTTTATAAGGTGGGAGAAAAATCACACAGATTTACTGACTGCACTTACCTTAAATCTATGACCAACTATTAATATATTCAGTTAGGTTCTTAGTGTTGCCTGGCAACTTCTTGCTTTTTGCTTGTCTATTCACTCTTCCCTCTAGAGGACTATTTTATCTCTTCTTTCTCTTTAGTTATCTAACCTCTCCTCCCAGTTAGAAAGATAACTTCTGCATGCCCACAGCCATTTCATCTACCAGCCTACCTGCATTTGCACCCATGTGCTCTGCCTTTTCTACTTTACTTTTTTCTAACTACCTGCTTCTATTTAAAGACAATCTCTCTATTTCCGTACTAGTTCACATCTTTTCTGGTCTTCACAAGGTGATCGCTAACCACTTTTTCCTTTTCTCTCCTACTTCGTAAAATGTTTCATATTAGTTCATTTCCATTGCTATCCAAAATGCCTTACCATCTCCCATGGAGGCTGAGTGGAGGTTTTGGTAAGTCTTGGCCTAGTTGTGGTTCACCCCTCTATTTTGGATGAGGCCTCCAAAACTGAGAGCTGAGTATTTACAAGGGCCTGACTGCTGGATGATCCTGTATTCTAGTGTGTGTTTGTTTCCTCAGCACAGGTAGACTGTGGAAAACTCGACTATTTTTTCAGAGGTTTGCGGGCTTAGCTTTTTAACTTAATGACCTGTAGAAGTTTGGAATTTGGCAGATAATTTGGTTCAGAAACAAGTCTCAAATCTCCATTTTGTCACCTCAGTTCTGAATAGCTGTCAAAAGCTTGGGTGGTTTCTCTGTCTTCCAGCAGGAGTTCTTTGCCTAGTTAAAGCCTGATTTCTCAGTGTTTTCCCAATATCTAGAATATGACACTCTCAGGGGGAAAAAATAACTGCATATCCTCCAAAGATTCCTCTCCAGTTAACTCCTCTTTAGAATCTTAGACACTCAAGCCATTATTGCAGCGACAGCCCTCTGATACCTTTAGGCAGATGATTTTTGTATTAAATCTGGCTTTTCTTGTTCTTGAATGAAGCATTGGTTCACCACAAATGATTCCATGCTGTCTAGACATGGAAGTAAGTTAACTAAAAATAAGCACATAGAGCATAATTAAATTCACTGCCACTCATTCCCTCTTCCTATCTTTTCTCCCTCCACTGACTTTCATGGTATAAATGGATAAATAAATAAGAAGTTAACATTTGGTAATATTTGCTGACAAGTTGTTATGTATAAATACCACTGCACTATATTTATGGTTATATTTTATGAGAAAGGAGTTGTTATTTTAACTTGCTTATTTGCAAGCCCTATGGCTCAATAAATACTCATTTTAATTTTTATGTTACAGTCATTATATACTTACACTTTTGAATTATTGTCTTATATTTCTGAATGGAAACTTTTCTTAACTTTCATTTTTTAAAAATAAACTTGTTGGAATAGTTTTAGATTACAGAAAAGTTTCAAAAATAGTACAATATAGACAGCTCCCATATATTACCCAGTTTTGGTTTTCCCTAATTTTGTTATCTTAAATCATTGTGGTGTGTTCGTGAAAGTTAGGAAACCAACATTGGTACGTTAGTATCAATTCAACTCTAGATGTTATTCAGAATTCACCAGTTTTCATTAGTGTCCTTCTTATGTTTCATAATTCAATCCGGGGTAGCATATTGCATTTAATTGTCACGTTCTTCCAGTCTCCTCTGGTTGGTGACAGCCTATTCATCTTTCCTTGTATTTTTTTCCTCCATAACCTTAATAATTTTGAAGAGTACCTCTCACATATTTTATAGAATATCTCTGAATTTGGGTTTGTTTTTCTTATGATTAAAGTGAAATTTTGAGTTTTGGGAAAGAATACCACAGGGATTTTACCTTAATTTAATTTAATTTAATTAATTTTTTACTTACTTTGAGAATGGATTCTCACTCTGTCACCAAGGCTGGAGTGCAGTGGCACCATCTTGGCTCACTGCAACCTCTGCCTCCTGAGTTCAAGCGATTTTCTTGCCTCAGCCTCACAGGTAGCTGGTATTACAAGCAGGCGCCACCACACCTGGCTAATTCTTTGTACTTTTTTAGTAGAGACGGGGTTTCATCATGTTGGCCAAGGTGGTCTAGAACTCCTGACCTCAAATGATATGCCCACCTCAGCCTCCCAAAGTGCTGGGATTGCAGTTGTGAGCCACCGTGCCCAGCCTTAATTTTAAAGCTATTATTTAGCATCAGACATTTTCTAATTATGTCTTCTGTATAGTGCTGGGAAAACTTTAGTCACATTCCATATAGATATTAAAAATTTCTGATTCAATGATAATTTGTTGACTTTGATACACTTGATATCTTACTATATTTTTCAAATCAAGTCAAAATCATTTATTTACTTTAACTGGCCTAGTTAAAAATGTTACCTTTTTCAGATAAATTGTTGTACTCTTATTTATCCCAAATTGTTTTTTCATTTCTCTTCTATCTCAAACTGAGAGCCAAAAGCCTTAAAGTCTTTCATAGCATTAATTTAAAAATTATAATTAGCAATTGTTTGATCAAGGAATTATATTACCAACCAGTCCTCTACTCTTTCTTTATCATTTTTTTGGCCAGTTCACACTTCCCTATTTTATTCAAATTGTAGAAATATCTGGAATCAGAAGATAAAGCTGTAAAATTCTGTTTCTTCACTATTCTTTTCTGGGATCTTTCAGATTATTATCCTATCCAAACAAAAAATTTAGAATTTTAATTGCAAAGATTTTTATAGAATTATAGAATTTTAAATTTCATAGGACCTTAGGAGTCATCTAGTTAAATTGTTCACTAAGTTAAGTATCTGATCTGTCACTAATTTTTAATTTAGTCAAATATCCATCTTCTGTTAATATCTAGCCATTGGTGTTAGAATTGGTCTCAGAACATTTGATAAATAAATCATATTGCATCAAATATATTCAAACATTTGTCAGTAATGTCTTAAGTCATGAGGGCTAGGCTTAGAAGCACAATTGAACCCAGGTCACACATCAGTAAGCAACAGAAAATTATTGAACTAGCCAGGATTGGTGATTTATTAGCTTTGAGGGCTGACTTTATTGGGAGATACAGTAATTAAAGTAATTATTCCTAGATATTCTGGCAAAATTAGGCTAGCTCTAGGGTATGTTTTCCTTATAAGGGTATACATAAATGGGCAAGGCCTGGCACCTGGAGGCTTTGGGTCTTATTGGTATTTGTAGTTAGTAAGATAATATTGTAGAACTCTTCATTGATTGGACCCTCACTGGTACCTAAGTGAGGGTCCCAACCCCTGGGACCTGAAAAAGTCACGTATGAGAATGGGAGTAACTGTATGGACTTTATGGACTTTAACCAAGTGGACCACTCAAAACAGAAGGCAAAAGTCTTGTCATAGAGACTTAGAGTACAGCAGGGATAAAGGAAGAAAGTGGTAAATTCTATATGAACGTGCGTGTTTGGAATCTATTATAGGAGTAATGGAAAATATGCTATGACTCTTTGATGAATTTCTTTGGCATCGACTGATGAGAATGGAGCTTTGATTATATTGCCAGGCTTGATTATAATTAGTTCAGAAACTATAAGAAAAGGTGCATACATGCTAAAAACTTTTAGGAGCAAAGCACAGCAAGGCAAAGCAGAAACTAGCACTGTTTCTGCTTTTCAGGTTAAACATCTTTGTATCCTTCAACCTTTCCTTGGGTTTCCTTCTACTTTTGTGTCTTCTAGATGTTAGTTTCTTCTTGCCTGTCTGTCAAGGCCAAATCAGTGATCATACATTTTTGTTTTCTGGACACCATACGGAGAATCTGCACTCATCACTATTATCTAGAAATGAGTCATTCCATATATCTAAATTTATTATTAATTTCTATACTCTTGTTTCCTGTTTTTATTGTTGAAAATATTTCTAAGATATTTATATTGCTCCTTTAGATGAAATATAATAAGCACACCTTTTGTGATAATTTAGTGGCTCATTTTTTATCAAATATTGTAATGAAAAGTACAGATCCAGAGATCCTTCATGTTCAACATTGATAGAAAACCCATGAAAGAATCAAGGGATAATAAAAGAAATTCAGCTAGACATTTCACTATTCAGATTCCTTTACCAATATAGGCTGCAAACCTATACCAAGCACCAAGCTGAAGGAGTAAACTAAGTAAGAAGAAGACATGAAGAAGAAGACATGAATCCAATCTAGTGATGCAATGAAGAAAATTCTAGGAAGACTGCTGAAGATTGCATGGAAAGTGCATTAGTCTATTCTTTTTGACTCGTTCTGCCTTTAAGCCTGTTTTTCCCTCTTACTAGAACATACTTCCTCTCTACTTGTTGCTCACTTGTCTGCATTATACTTCAAAGACATTTTAAGTATCATCTCTTCTGTAAAGATCACTCACATGAATCAATATTGATAGCTATGTCATTTGTGCCCGTATTTTACCTTGTATCCTGTTATAGGCCTTATCACACTTTATTACAGTTAATTGATTTTATGCCTGGCTTTCCTACTAGCATGAACTTGCATGAAGATAGAAACTGTTTATTTATTTGTGTCAATCACAGTCCCTTGGATGTGAAGTTACTTATTATGTTTGTGGAATTATTGAACTTAGCTATTTTAGATATTTCAAGATACATGAAACTAAAAGAATTCAGTGAAATATTATTCATTCATTCACATTTTATTGAGTACCTGTTATGTGCTGTGTGTTGGGAACTCAGCAATAATCCAGATATAAAAGGTTCCTACTCTTATGGAACTTACATTTTCATATGCAGATGTAGATAGTGAACAAACAAATAAAGTCCTTTCAGTGGTGTGATGAAAATAGGTAAATGTATAGTGACGGCAGCTGGGGGTGGGATTGTCACTTTAAATAGGGTGATCAAGGCAGGCCTATTTTTTAAGATGAATTGTTGCTCTAAGACTTGAAGACTTGAGGAAGAGAAGTATCCAGCTGTGCAGTGAGCTATGGAAAGAGCATTCCACCAGAAAAGAAGAGATCAACAGTGCCCTGAGAGAGTGAACAAGCTTAGGTGTTTAAGGAATCAATGCAAATGTGCCAAGCTTCCATTTGATTGAGGTACAGTGAGCAAGGAAGATAGTTACAAGTGATAAGGCAGAAGACATAGGCAGCAGACAAGTCCATGTGGTCTTCAGATAATGGTCAGAAGCAGATATTGCATCTAAATGCAGAAGGGACTGAAAGACAAAAGCTGTTGAAATAGTCTAAGCAAAAGATGAAACTGATGGTGGTTCAGAGGAGCAAGTGTCAATCAAGAAAGTGGACAGATTTGGGAAATATTTTAAAGGTACAATAAGTAGTCCTCGAAGACAAATTGGATTTGGACATAAAGGAGCAGAAAGAATTAAGGCTGACTTCTGTATTTGGACTTGAACGCTGTGTTGGCTCCATCTGTTGTGAGGGGAAGTTTCTTTGGGGTGGGATCAACATATTTTGGGAGGGGTATTACATTCTCTTTTGGATATGGTATATTTGAAATTATTCTTAAAAATTCATGGGAAATTTTGAGCAGTTACTTGGTTATTGAAGCCATTGGGATATGAATAAGTAAAACTGTGGGACTAGATGAAATTAGGGAAAGCTCACCAAAGAGAAGAGGGGCCAAGACCAAGTTGTGTGGTATGTCAACATTTAGCAGTTGGGCAAAAGAGGAGGAGCCAGGAGAGGAGATTGGAAAAGAATGTTGAATGAGGTGGACGGACACTGAAATGAATGTGATGCCAGGGAAGGCAAGAGGGAAATTGTTTCTATTTATTTATTATTATTATTTTTTTGAGACCGAATCTTGCTCTGTTGCCCAAGCTAGCATGCAGTGGCGCAATATGAACTCACTGCAACCTCCAACTCCTGGGTTCAAGCAATTCCCTTGTCTCAGCCTCTCAAGTAGCTGGGATTACAGGCATGCACCACCAGGCCTGGCTAATTATTTTTTTGTACTTTTAGTAGAGACGAGGTCTCACCATGTTGGCCAGGCTAGTCTTGAACTCCTGACCTCAGGTGATCCACCTGCCTTGGCCTCCCAAACTGCTGGGATTACAGATGTGAGCCACCGTGCCCAGCCAGAAATTGTTTCTAAAAGATGAGCATAGTCAGTTCCCTTGAATGGTGTGAGTTCAAGCAAAGTGAAGATAGATTGATCACGTGGATGATGTTGAGGGCTTTGACAGGAGTTCTGTCCAGGACAGAGGCCACCTTGGAGTGTTTGAGGGGAGAATGCAAATAGAGGAAATGCAGACAGTGAATACAACTTTTTTTCCCCCCCTCTTGTAATGTAGATGGAAAAATTGGCATTAGATGGAGAGAGGGCTTATGGTATCTTGGGAGTTTTTTTTGTTTTTTGTTTTTTTCCTTTCTTTGTTTAATGGGATACTCTAGCACATGTGGTTGGTGTAGTGATAAAAATGAACCAGGAAAAAAGTGATGTTTTCAGGGATAAAAAAGATAATTGCAGCCTGTGCAATTATTAACAGGGTGGATGACCTGAGTTCAGGAGTTTGAGACCAGCCTTGCCAACATGGTGAAACCTTGTCTCTACTGAAAAATACAAAAATTAGCTGGGCACGGTGGCAGGCGCCTGTAATCCTAGCTACTTGGGAGGCTGAGGCAGGAGAATCGCTTGAACCCGGGTGGTGGAGGTTGCAGTGAGCCGAGATTGTGCCATTGCACTCCAGCCTGGGAGACAGAGCAAGACTCCATCTCAAAAAAATAAATAAATAAAAATAAAAATAAATAAATAAATATATAAATAAAAAGAACCAAATCCTGGAGTAAATGAGTAAATTGATAGGAAATAGGTTCTAGAACATAAGTGTAAGAATTGGCATTTTTTAGGAACAGGGAAACTACTTTCATTCTAACAGATGTATGCAAAGAGCTTGGATAGATGCAGATGCTGGCAAGTTGATAAATTTAGTAAAGGAAAGTTGGGGGTGCAGTGTCCCTCTCTATTAAAATGTTAGATTAATTTAGATTTTCAGTGGATTAGTGGATGGTGCTGAAGATTTATAATGTAGAGACGTTTGGAATCATTGTCATTGTTTGTATGTAAATGAACATAACTAGAGAAATGTAAGATTGCCAGGCAGAGCTGAATGCACATTTAAGAATTAGGGTAGTTAAATTTTTAAAAGCATGTCAGGGAAGTTGTGTGATTTCTTTTAGCATCTTGAGTGTGGTGTAAGTAGTGTGGTGTAGTAGATATTTGATTTTAACTAAGATTGAGATTTTAATGGGTTAGGGACCAGAGTTATTACAGCAATGAACTCCAGACTCTCCCTCACCGTGGACTCTCCCTTATGTAAAGAGGAAGAGGAGTGATGAGGCACGTAGAAAGAAACTGAGGAGAGTGTGGTATCACAGAAGGTAAGGTCCCGGATAGTAAAAAACTGGTAAATCCATGTGTTGGAATTCTTGGTTTGTCAAGTAATTGTGCTATAGTGATTTGCAGTCAAGAGAAAAAGGCACTAGAAATAAAGATTTTGCATGTGTTTGAATTATTAGGGTTAGTGATTTCCAGATATTTTTCTGTGCAATTTTTATGTGGCTGTATAGGAAAAAACCCTAAATGATACATACTTTATCACACAGTCCGTAAGCCAGATTCAGAAGTGGTTAAAGAGAGGAAGCATATCTAAGGAAAAGTATGAATAATTTAAAACTTGCAAATAATTTCCTCCTTATTGTAACAATAAGGTGTAGTGATAAAAATGAACCAGGAAAAAAGTGATGTTTTCAGGGATAAAAAAGATAATTGCAGCCTGTGCAATTATTAACAGGGTGGATGACCTGAGTTAATAATCTTATAACTGATGATCTTATAGAAAGTAAGATCTGAGAAGATAATATAATGACACATATTTCAAGATTCAGAAATGGGTGCTAGAACTTTCGTGGCCTGGTTATGAATTCCTCACTTGGCATCTGCATGACCAGCAGTCACTGTGATAAAGCAGATTGAGATTGGGGAGTGCAGCATAAGCTAACAAACCCACTTGATGAGCATACCTAGAATCCTGGCCAATGATGTAACCTTCAAGGTTATCTTTTCACTTTAGCAGAGGAAATAATCAAATATCCTAGTGTCTTAATCTCTCCTTTTTTAGTGTTGCCTTCACTTTGTGCTGCTTATAATTAGCATAGTGTTTAGCATATAATAGATACAAAATAATAAATTTAAAATATTAGAAATTTGACAAAAAGGTTATACTCAAAAGGAAAATAAAGCATAACATGTAGAATTTCATTTTTCAGGAAAAGTAGGAAGCATATTTGATATTCTTAATTACAGTGACTGTAAGATTTTCATTAATTTTTTCGCTTGTCAGTTTGTTAATTTGCTTTCCTGTCTATCATACAATTATTTGCTTATGCATGTTTTTCAGTCAATCTTGCTAAAATATATTGTTGATGGTTCATCTATTATAATTACTTTTTTCTTATTGTGAAATTTTTACAACTTTTTGAAATTAAATGTAACTTTAGAAAGTACAGATAAGCAAAAAGAAGGAAAAAATTGCCCCCAGACTCACTTCCTAGAAAGTTATATGTAGATTGTCTTTTTCAAATGCATATTATATTGTATATACTACTTTGTAGCCTGATTTTTCACATTAATTTGACATTTTGTTAGATATTCTCATAATTTTACTTCATTTTATTTATTTATTTATTTAAGACAGAGTCTCACTCTGTTACCCAGGCTGGAATACAGTGGTGTGATCATGGATTTGGTTCAGCTCACTGCAGCCTTGACGTCCCAGGCTCAGGTGATCCTCTAACCTCAACCTCTAAGGAGCTGGGGCAACATGTGCACACTACCATGCCAGACTAATTTTTTTTTGTATTTTTTATAAAGACGGGGTTTCACCATGTTGCCCAGGCTGGTCTTGAGCTCCTGGGCTCAAGCGATCTACCTGCTTCTGCCTTCCAAAGTGCTGAGATTACAGGCATGAGTCACTGCACCCAACTTCATGCTTTGATAATGTGGACGTGTTAAGATTTGTTTAACTCACCTGCCATTGAGAGTTTTGAGAATGGTAACATTTTTGTAACTAAATTTTTATGTACATCCATGTTTCTTTCCTCAAGGAAAATTCCTAGGAATGAAAAAGTTGGAGCAAACAATATAAACATTTAAAAATAAACATATTTCTGAATAGCCTTCTTAAAAAGTTGTACATAGAAATGTTATTTGAAATTTCATTTGGGGACTTTACGCGGGTAAAATGCTAAGAAATGTAGACTTAATTCTCTAGGCAATGTGAAACTTGCAGTTTTTGAGTTTTCTGATAATGCAGAAAGTGCTACTCTTGAGGAGGATTTCTGGGCAAGACTTTATCAAGTGCCTTGAGTAATATAAATATAAGTCTGAGGAGACCAATGATAATGGGAACTTATTATAATTGAGATGAAGAGGTTCTAAACAAGAAAAATAAGGAGAGGAATAGATATGAAAGCTATGGAAGCTTGTATTTTTGTAAATTAAGGTATAACTTGAAGTGAAGTAATCTCAAGTGAAGGATTTGATGAATTTTTATATATGTGTGTTCCCTTGTAAGCAGCATCCAGATCAAGGTATGGAACACTGCTAGTACTCCAGGAGGCTCTTTCCTGTCTCTTCCCAGTCAGACTTTCTCACCAAAGATAATCACTCCTCTTACTTCTGTCTCCATGGGTCATTTTGCATGTTTTAAAACTTTATATAAAAGGAATCATATGTTATATACTCCTTGTGTCTAATTTCTGTCACCCAATGTTACGACTGTATGTTGATCTGTATTGTTAATAATTATTAATAATGTGTCTTTTTCATTGTGGTGTGATATTCCATTGTGTGAATATGCCATGATTTATTTGTGTATTAAACAGATGACAGAAATTTAGATTGTTTTCATTTTTAACTTATTATGAATGAAGTATTATAGAGATTCTTGAACATATCTTTTGGTGGACCTAAACATTTATTTCTTTTGATACATGTACAGGCACATACAGAAGAAAAGAATAGTGGAGTCATAGGTTTAGCTTTCTTAGGTAATGCCAAATGTTTTTCCAAAGTTGTGCCAGTTTACAGCAGCAATGTAAGTGAGTTGCTCCAGTTGTGAGAGTTAATACTTGGCATCATTACTCATTTTAATGTCAATCATTCTGATGGGTGTATAGTCATATTTCATTGTGGATTTATTTGTATTTTGTGTTTCCCTAATGACTAATGATGTTAGTAGCTTTTTATATGTTTTTTGGCCATTTTGATATCTTCTTTTGTGAAATGTCTCTTCAGGGCTATTGTCCATTATTAAATTTGGTTGTTTTTCATATTTATGTAATTTATATATATTTGTACAGTCTGTGGCTTGCATTTTTATTCTCTTAACGCTGTCTTTTGATGGAAAAAATTCTTAATTTTAATTAAGTCTAATTTATCATTTTTCTCTCCTTATGGTTAATGCATTTTGTGTCCTGTTTCAGAAACCCTTGCCATTCCCATAGTATTGAACAGGTTCTACTGTGCTTTCTTCTAGAAGCTTGATTATCTTAACTTTCACATTTAGGTCTTGATCAGTTTCAAAATACTTTTTAAATTGTCAAAGTTGGTTATTTTCTTGATATAGATGTCTAGTCGACTTGTCTCAGCATTGTGCAATTAATGAGTTGTGTCTCCCCAACCTCCCAGCAATGAATTGCAGTAGAGCTCGTGTAATAACTTAGGTTATTGTGTGGATCTGTTTCTGGACTCTGTTCTGTTCCATTATTGTAGGTTTTTATAATGATCCAGGATCTTAATTTCTGTAGCATTATAGTAAGTCTTAATTTGTGGTAGTGTAAGGATCCAACTGTCAATGTTCTTCAGTATTTCTGTAGCTATTCTCAGTTGTTCATTAAGCTTGTTGTTCTTCAAGCTGGTAGTATTTAGTGGGGATTGCATGGCCTCTAAAGAATAGTTAAAGCAAGACTGGCATCTTAGCAATATTGAGTCTTCCAAATGGTTGATCTTTTCATGAAAATGATTACTTTTTTCTTTATATACAGCTTTGCATCCCATAAATTTTTGATATGCCATTTCTTGTTATATGTGTTTAATTATTATATATGTTGAAATATTTCTTAGTTTCTACTTTTGTTTTCTTCTTTGACCCATGAATTACTTAAAAATATGTTGCTTAATATTAAAACATTAGGAAATTCTGAGGCTATCTTTCTGTCACTGAGATGGAATTTAATTCTCTGGTGGTGAGAAAATATAAGCTATACTATTTCAATACTTAGAAATTTGTTGATACTTGCCCTCTGACCCCAAATAGGTCCTGTTTCTTAGGCAATTCATGAAGTTTGTATATGCTGTAGTTATTGAGTGTAGTATTGTCTCCATATGTTATTTAGACCAAATAGGTTAATCATGTTGTCCAGTTGTTGTGCATAGATTTATTGTGCATATGTTATGTCAGTTATCAAGAGAGGTGTTTAAAGTATTCAGTGATTACGATTAATTTTTCTCCTTTTAATTCTGTCAATTTTCATTTTGTTTATTTTGAAGCCATTTTATTCTGTACTAAGGTCTTTACAATTACTGTATCTTCCTATCGAATAGACTGTTTTATCATTATGAAATGCCCACTTTCATTTCTGATAATACTTTTTGCCTTAATGTCTACTTATATATCTGAATGTTATATCCTTTTCCATCCTTTACTTTCAACCTTGACCCTAATATCTTATTATGAAAAATTTTAAACATATGGAAAATTTGTATGAATTTTACAGTGGACGTTTGTATACATACCACCTGAAATCTATTATTATATTTTGCTAAAGTTGATTTATCACATTATCTAGGTATTTACTTAGGCATCCGTCTGTCCATCAATTCATCTCACTTATGATGCATTCATGTAAATGCAGGCATCAATACATTGGCTTCTATATCCTTCAGCATAGTATATCATTAGATGGAATTCTGTATTTTTGCGGTTATTTTGTTTTTATTTAAAAGTTATACACATTGAAATATAGAAAACCAAGTGCGCATTCTCTATGTCTGACAAGTGCATACAACTATATAGTCACCACCACAGTCAAGATACAGAACATTACTACAGTATTAACCTAGAAAATTTCCTCATGCCCTATCCAACTAATTCATGTTCCCACCTCTCAACAGCAATCACTGACCTGATATCTTTATATGACACCTTAGTTTTATCTTTTTGAAAAAGTCATATTCGACATCACAGTCTATCTAAGATGACCACATTTATTTGTTTTATTCTGTTCTTATATAGATAAGAAATGTATCTTTTTTTAAAACTTGTACTTTGCTTAGGAGGATTGATTTTTTAAAAAATATTTTCATTGTGTGAAATAGACCTAGATTTTCTTTCTTTAAAAATGTTTACTCATTTATTCATTTATTTTTGGAAAACTTGCAAACTTTTAACTATCATTTACTGTAACAACTGAACTATAGGGAAAATGAAATAGGTCATTTTGTAAAAATACATTTAATTACCAAGAATTTAGTATGGGGAATTAATTGCAGACAACTTAACTATAAAATTGACTCAAATTAGTATTTTTCCACATGCCTCTTATCAACCTCTTTTTTTTCATGTGGTGACTAAATGCTGCATTTTATTAAGAGATTTTGACCATGACAATTTATTCATTAGATTGTACTTCTCTTTTGTTTTATTTTATTTTATTTTTATTATACTTTAAGTTCTGGGATACATGTGCAGAACCTGCAGGTTTGTTACATAGGTATACATGTGCCATGGTGGTTTATTGCACCCATCAACCTGTCATCTACATTAGGTATTTCTCCTAATGCTATCCCTCCCCTTGCCCCCAACGTCCCCCCAACACACACAGGCCCCAGTACGTGATGTTCCCCTCCCTGTGTTCATGTGTTCTCATTGTTCAGCTCTCACTTATGAGTGAGAACATGCAGTGTTTGGTTTTCTATTCCTGTGGTAGTTTGCTGAGGATGATGGTTTTCAGCTCCATCCATGTCCCTGCAAAGGACATGAACATATCCCTTTTTTATGGCTGCATAGTATTCCATGGCATATATGTGGCATGTTTTCTTTATCCAGTCTAACATTGGTGGGTATTTGGGTTGGTTCCAAGTCTTTTCTATTGTAAACAGTGCTGCAATAAACTTATGGGTACATGTGTCTTTATAGTAGAATGATTTATAATCCTTTGGGTATATATCCAGTAATGGGATGGCTGGGTCAAATGGTATTTCTTGTTCTAGATCCTTGAGGAATCACCACACTGTCTTCCACAAATGGTTGAACTAATTTACACTCCCACCAACAGTGTAAAAGTGTTGTATTTCTCCACATCCTCTCCAGCATCTGTTGTTTTATGACTTAATGATTGCCATTCTAACTGGAATGAGGTGGTATCTGACTGTGGTTTTGATTTGCATTTCTCTAATGACCAGTGATGATGAGCTTTTTTTCTTTTTTTCTTTTTTTTTTCTTTTTTTTTGAGATGGAGTCTTGCTCTGTCGCCCAGGCTGGAGTGCAGTGGATGAGCTTTTTTTCATATGTTTCTTGGCCACATAAATGTCTTCTTTTGAAAGGTGTCTGTTCATATCCTTTGCCCACTTTTTAATGGGTTTGCTTTTTCTTGTAAATGTGTTTAAGTTCCTTGTAGATTCTGAATATTAGACCTTAGTCAGATGGATAGATTGCAAAAATTTTCTCCCATTCTGTAGGTTGCCTTTTCATTGTGATAATAGTTTCTTTTACTGTTCAGAAGCTCTTTAGTTTAATTAGATGCCATTTCTCAATTTTGGCTCTTGATGCCATTGCTTTGGTATTTTAGTCATGAAGTCTTTGCCCATGCCTATGTCCTGAATGGTATTGCTTAGGTTTTCTTCTTGAATTTTTATGGTTTTAGGTCTTATATTTAAATCTTTAATCCATCTTGAGTTAATTTTTGTATAAGGTGTAAGGAAGGGATCCAGTTTCAGTTTTCTGCATATGGCTAGCCAGTTTCCCCAACACTGTTTATTAAATATGGAATCCTTTCCCCATTGCTTGTTTTTGTCAGACTTGTCAAAGATCAGATGGTTGTAGATGTGTGGTGTTATTTCTGAGGCCTGTGTTCTGTTCCATTTGTTTATATATCTGTTTTGGTACCAGTACCATGCTGTTTTGGTTCTGTAGCCTTGTAGTATAGTTTGAAGTCAGGTAGCATGACGCCTCCAGCTTTGTTCTCTTTGCTTAGGATTGTCTTGGCTATACGGGCTCTTTTTTGGTTCCATATAAAATTTAAAGTAGTTAAGTGTATTAGAGATTTTTATGAGTCCTTTCATTATTTTGGTTTTCACAATCATTGAAAATTCAGAGTTTTTCACTGTTAATGTTAACTTTTTATTTTCTCACAATTTTGATTTCAGATAAAATTTACATGTACAAATGAAATACATAAATATTAAACTGGCAATTTGATGAGTTTTGACGAATTTATACCTGCATGTAACCACATCCTTATAAAGGTATACACATTTCCATAGCCATAGAAAGTTCCCTCATTTATATTTCTTCTCTATCAATCATCTCTGCCTCACCCAAACAACTTTTCTGATTTTTTTAAATTACAGATTTGTTTTGCTTCTTCTAGAATTCTATGTAAGTAGTATTGTATAATGTCAGCAAGGTATTTGTGATATTTTCCAATCAGTAATTTTGTTCTTTTTATTGATAAGCAATACTTCATTGTTTAATATTACATTTGTTGTTCATTCTCCTGTTGGTGGACATTTGGATTTGTCCAGTTTTTATCTATTATGATTAAGACTGTCACAAGAATTCTTGTATAGGTCTTTTTGTGGACATACATTTTTATTTTCTTGGTTAAACACCTAAGACTGGAATTGCTGCATTATAAGATAGGGATGTATTTATTTTTAAAATAAATCAGCACACTTTATGTGGAAGTGACTATTATTTTACATTCTCAGCAGCAATTTACTGAAGTTCTGGTTGCTCTACATACTAATCAACACTTGTTATTGTCAGTGTCTTTAATTGTAGCTATTTTAGTAGGCATATATTGGTATATCATTGTGATTTTAATTTGCACCTCCCAGTGACTAATGCTGTTGTGAACTTTTTCAGATACTTATTGGCCATTCATATATTTTCTTTATTGAAACATCTGTTCATGTCTTTTGCTCATTTTTATTTTGGGTGATTTGACTTTTTATTATTGATTTGTGTTTCTGGGTGTGGTTCTGATTGATTCTGGATGAAGTCCGTTGTCAGATACATGTATTACAATATTTTCTCCCAGTTTTTGCTTGCTTATTTATTTTCTTAATACCATATTTTGATGGGAAGAAGTTTTAAATTTTGATGACATCTAATTTATCAATATTTTAATTGTCTTGTTTAAGGAATCTTTCCCTATTTCAAGATTGCAAAGCTGACAGCTTGTTTTCCTCTACAGGCTTTAATGTTTTAGTTTTCACTTTTAGTCTGTGATTTATTTTGAGTTAATTATGTATGGTAAGATAAAGATTGAAGTTCATTTTTTTAAACAGGTGAATATCCAGTTGTTTTAGCATTATTTATTGAGAGATGATTTTCCCTCATTAAGTGGCTTTCATGCCATTGAAAAAAATTAATTGACCATGTAAGTGTGTGTCTGTTTATGGATGTGC
Source organism: Colobus angolensis palliatus (assembly GCF_000951035.1). Classification (NCBI taxonomy): domain Eukaryota; kingdom Metazoa; phylum Chordata; class Mammalia; order Primates; family Cercopithecidae; genus Colobus; species Colobus angolensis. Next base: position 2,567,663 of record NW_012113030.1, read on the forward strand.
TATTCTTTTCTAATGATCTATTTGTCTGTCTTTATGCTAATGTCACACTGCATTAATTACTGTAAATTTCTAAGACAACCGTTGAAAGTCCTCCGACTTGTTCTTTTGTAAGGTTTTTTTGGTTATTCTAGGTTCTTTGCATTTTCCTATAATCATAAGAGTCAGATTTTTAATTTCTACAAAACACCTGATAGGGTTATGATTTTCTTTTTTTTTATTTTATTTTATTTATTTATTTTTTTTTACATTCAAGTTTTCTTTCTTTTTTTTTTTTATTATACTTTACGTTCTAGGGTACATGTGCATAACGTGCAGGTTTGTTACATATGTATACTTGTGCCAT
>NW_012113030.1:2569385-2596145 GCF_000951035.1 Colobus angolensis palliatus
TTGGTAGCTTGATGGGGATGGCATTGAATCTATAAATAACCTTGGGCAGTATGGCCATTTTCACGATATTGAATCTTCCTATCCATGAGCATGGTGCCACTGCTCAGTGAAATAAAAGAGGACACAAACAAAGGGTTATGATTTTCATTGTGTTGAGTCTATAGATCATTGGAACAGAGGGAGGCTGACATCTTAATAATTTTTAGTTTTTCAATATATATCTCCATTTATTTCACTTATCACAGTCTGCTTCAAATTAATAATGCACTACATGGTTTAAATTGTAATAATCCTTAAACAGCGAAATTCCATTTGCCCTCATCTTTTTAATACATTGACATATATTTTATATTCATTTTACTTCAAATAAAAAAAATCCTTCAAAGAAATCATGAGAAGCAAAAGTATACTCTTTTACCTACACATTTATTTTAAATTCAGTTTATTTCTTTATGTAGGAATTTCAATTTTGTTTTTTTCTTAACTTAAATTATTATCTTTTAGCATTTTATTTATTTTCTTTCCTTCTTCCTCCCTCCCTTTCTCTCTCCTTTTCTTTCTTTCCTTCCTTGCTTTTTTCCTTTATCTCTTCCTCTACCTCTTCTTCCCTTTTTCTTCTTCTTCCTTCTCCTTTTCTCCTTCTTATTCTTTCTGCTTTTTCTAATACTGTATATATCTGCTGTTGTTGAATTCAGTTCTCATTTATATGAATGTCTTCATTTTACTCTCATTTTTAAAGGATATTTTCACTAGATATGAATAGATACATGACATGAATATAAGGAATGCACTAGGGGATCTTCTGTATTCAACATATATTCCTCCTTACCCCTTTTGGATAGTGGCAACCCAGTTTCCTCTTGATAGTGAGGATCTGTGATCCCAGCCAGTATAGCAGCCTCCTTCCTCACCTGTTGATTCAAAGGCATGAGGAATTCCAGGTGGTAATTTCAACTTCCAGACAAGTGGTATCCTTGTTATGTCCTCCTGCGAAAGCTTTTCTCCATTTGGAACTAAGATGCTTGAATTAACAGCATCTTAATTTGCAGAGATAGGAAGCCAATATTTTGCTAGTGGATCACTAGGGGTAAAAGTGAATAGAGTCATTCCTGTTTTTATCCCTTAGTTATTGAACCCATGAATCCTGGCTATGGGTAAAAAAGCATTGTATAATAGACTCTGATACAGAGTACATATGTTATTTTGGAGAATCTTACCCAGCCCCACAAGGGACTGCCACCTAGCTGGCACTGTAACTAAGTCTCCAAAAGACCATTTTGCCATTCTGTCAATCTGGCTGCTTCAGGATGATGGGGGACATGGTAAGACTAATGAATTCCTTGAGCACAGGCTCACTGCTTATCTGTGCTTCACTGTGAAGTGAGTTCTTGAATCAGAAGCAATACTCTGTGGGATGCCATGGTGGTAGATGAAGGCATTCTGTAAGTTCACAGTTTTTTTTTTTTTTGGCAGAAGCATTGTGTGTAGGGAAGTCAGATCCATATCCAGAGGAAGTGTCTATTCCAATAAGAAGACAGCACGATCCTTTCTATAATGGAAATGATCCAGTGTAATCACCCTGCCATTATTCCCCTTGTAGATTGCCCAGGGAATGGTGACATTTTGGGAGCTCAGTGCTGGTCTCTACTGGCAGAAGTGGCTATAGCCAGGTCAGCATTGGTGACTGGAAATCCATGTTGCCGAGCCTCTGCAGAACTTCCATGCCTGCCATCATGTTTACTGTGTTCATGAGCTCATTGAGGAGTGATAGGAATGTCTGGGGAAATAGGCAGACTGATATCCACAAAATGGATCATCCTGTCAACCTGATTATTAAAGCCCTCATCTGCTATGGTCACCTATTGGTGAGCACTCACGTGAAACATAAATACTCAGTATTCACATGTGAATGCTTTATCTTGAAATGTAAATTATCTTTAAGATAATCTTGGTAATTGATATAAAGGACTAATTCTAAGGAAGGGCAGAAAATGAAAACAAAACAATGTAGCTAGAGACAATTCTTGATTTGGAAAAGACTTAGAGGAGGCAGAGAGAAATGAACTCAGACAAGATTAATAATAAATAAATATATAGCTGTATTTAGAAGTGAAGAGAGATGAAGTCAGAGAAGTTTATGCTTAATCCCTTATTTCTTATTTGATATACTTTATTTGTTGAGCCTAGGAGATAGAAGGTTGGATTTAGGGTCTTGAGGTCAGTAAAACTGTGCAGTGTGTGGAAGAAATCCAGGTAAGAAAATGAAATGGATTAGCATGCAGTATCCCACATGAGGCTGGAAATAATAAAATTCAAAAGTCTTTTTTGTTTGTTTGTTTTTTGGAGACAGGTTCTTGCTCTGTTGCCCAGGCTTGAGTGCAGTGGCACAATCGTGGCCCACTGCAGCCTCAACCTCCTGGGCTTAAGGGATCCTCTTTCCTCAGCTTCCCAAGTAGCTGGGACTATAGGTGCATGCCGCCACACCCGGCTACTTTTAAAATTTTTTGTAGAGACAGAGTCTCCTTATGTTGCCCAAGCTCGTCTCGAACTGGACTTAAGTGACCCTCCCACCTTAGCCTTCCAAAGTGCCAGGATTACAGGTGTGAGCCATCGTGCCTGGCCAATTCAAGCAGTCTTTAGCAGATGGTGAAAGTGGAGAAAATATATATTTGTTTTCTATTATAATGGGTTTATCCTGGGTTGAAGCTGACAAGGTCTCTAGTGTAAGGAATTTGAAGGTGCTTGGGACAGTGTTACTGAAATAGTGAACCAGATGGTCTAGCATAGACAAAAAATAATCCTTTTTAAAAGAAACTATTATTTTGCTCTTCTTAGAGTATTTTTAATAAGAAGGCAGAAGAATAGAAGGTTGTGATCTAAGAGCAAGAATTTTGAATTAAGGATTAAAGAGACCTAAGAGCAACATACAGTACTGGTTGTGAACATTGTTTGAAGGTAAATTTCATTAGAAAAAAAAAAAAAGGGGGGTTAAGTGTGAGTTTAGAGTGTTGTTTGGGTAACCATTGCTTTTGTCTAAAATTTTTGCAGAAATTTTTTTTTTTTTTTTTTGAGGCAGAGTTTCACTCTTGTTGCCCAGGCTGTAGTGCAATGATGCAATCTCTGCTCTCTGCAACCTCTACCCCCCAGGCTCAGTCAATTCTCCTGCCCAACCTCCCGAGTAGCTGAGATTACAGGTGCCCACCACCATGCCCAGCTATTTTTTTAGACTTTTAGTAGAGACGGGGTTTCACCATGTTGGTCAGACTGGTCTCGAACTCCTGACTTCAGGTGATCCATCTGCCTCGGCCTCTCAAAGTACTGGGATTACAGGCATAAGCCACCACACCTGGCCCAGAAAATTTTCCATTAAAATATGGGAAAGTAACCTTGGTGGTAAGTAGTTCACAGTGTCACAGATGAGAAACTAGTCATTCAAATCCAAATCAGTGCTTCTCAAACTAGCTGTGGTGAAGGACCATTTTTTTAAAGTTTTTTTCAAAGCTTTTTAAAAGTTTTATTATATGTTACTACGTTTGTAAATATGATAAAAATGAATTGTCAAAAGTGAAATTTAAAAAATATGCAAAATTCAAACATAACAGTTTTTAAACTATTGGCTTTAACAGCCATAAAATTTCTTTGTCAGATTACCACAAAATGTTTAATAGCTGACTTTGAATTCTAGTACTAGCTTCATGTCAGTAACAGACAGTTTTGGAGTAGTACTTGTCCCTGAATCACACTTTGAGGAGTACTGCTATAAATGAGATAGCAGAAACTTCAAAAATGAAAGCGATATATAACGAAGTGTTCTTAGACTGGAAATAGCAGTTGGAAACTAGGAAAATCTAAGTCCTCTTTTCCTGCATCTGAAGTAACAGTATGTGAGAGAAGGAGCATGCTCAGTTACAGAGGGTTCAGAGAGAAGTGTTACTGGAAGTGGGGCAGTTTTGTATTGAACTGAGGAAATAAACGGATTAGGCTTAAGAATACGTAGAATGATCTTGGCAATGAAAAACTACTTCCAAAGGCCAGAGATGACGAAAGTACAAAGAGGGCAGGCAGGTGAGGGAAAGAGCTAAGTCATAGGAAAGTTATAGTTTTAAAATACTAGTTGACTTTAGGGAGTTGAATGATAGACTGTTTTCACTAAGATTGCTCTTAATTAATCACTGCTCAATAGTTTGAATGATGTTCCTGGCCTTACATATACACATCCATAAAACAACTTTAAGAACATTAAAAAAAATGCAGGTAAATGATTAACTTCATTAAAAACTAGAAAGTGTCCTGAGAACTGTCTGAGGTCTTTAAAGCTTTTGCTACAGTAGTTGGTTAATCAGTGCACAAATATTTACTTGCCTCCTGTAGAGAACACTAGTTATCATACTTACATGTTCAGAAATAATTTGAGTCTGAAGTCTCAATGACAATGACTTTTTATATAATATTCAACTTGTTGATACTTTGATTTGTCATATGAACTTTTAGTTTTAGTCTTGTTGTAATCTTAGAAGTTAGAGTTGCTTCTGTTAGGATTTAACAATGTTTGGGCAGCACACATTATACAAGAAAATTAAGAATGAGCACTTAAATAATTGACAGCTCTGTTGAGATTACAACATTTATAATGGCAAATAAAGTTTGCAAACCAAGAGGAAGCACCTGTGATTCCAGGAATATAATAACTGAAAAAGAGCTTAATAAACTATTAAACTGTGGCTATCATCCAGTAAACACTAATGCTCTTTCCTGAACTCTGATTTGTGTTTTAAAATAGTGTAAGAAACATCTCTGTCCTTTTATGCAATAACTGCCAACTTAACATTTAGGTTATACTGTTGTTTGTTTATGGATTTTGAGAAGATCCATTAAGTTTACTTAAGAACCAACTCATTACAATGGTATTATTTACTGAATTTTGTTTTCCTGGTCATTAGCTAACTATAGAGTTCAGCATTACAAGGTTATAACTATACAAAAAGGATCAAAATACCACATCCTAGTAGTTGTATTAGCCAGAGAAGTAAAGTCATCATCTTAGAAATAAATGCTTTTGCAGCACTGAAGAGATTATAAAAAACGAATAAGCCAAATCAGAACTTTTATGTGGTAATTTTTAAATTATCTTTATTTTAATCATTTTAGTAATAAAATATTGTTCTACATTTTAATTACATTCTGATTATTCACATTAAACTATAGAAATGCAATACTTTTCTGGTATAATTCTTATCAAAACAGGAAATTCAGAACGGTTCTTGAATTTTTACATTTATTATTGAATTTGAAGAGGAAGTGTTGATAGTGAATTTTAAGTTTTAATTCAGCTACTATAATTGTAATCTCAAATCCATTTAGTCTCCAAAGAGGTTTTAGGTAAATATTGTAAACACCTGGAAGGTAGGAAAATACCAACATAGTGTTCTTAAATTTTATACAAACATAATTCTAATTTAACTTTAATGTATTAAATATAGTTATGATTCCATATAATTAACAGTCCTCAATATAATTAACAGTTCATACATTAAATGTGAGATATAATATCCTTTATGTTTGTATTACCATTTCCTCTTGTTAAACTCTATGATTATCCCAGCAGATTGAGATCTTGAGAAACTGTGGGTGATAAAAGGGCTGTTCTCAGAGTATCAGATACTTCTAAAATTAAGGGACTGTGTAACTTTTGTTTTTGTGTCCTCTTAATTTTTTTTTTTTTGCAACCTGTTTAGATTACTTCCTCAGACTTATCATTCTACCCTTTCCTTCTTTTACCGCTAGAATTCACAGAGTACACAGCTAGAAAATTAGGATGCCAGGAGGAGAGATGAGAGAGGGATGGGTTAAACAGACAAGTGATAAATTAGTTTTTGTGACTTTTGTGTTCAGGAGAGTATTTGTTGTATTTAAAGGGCTAAAATGGAGCAGACATCTGGGATATATTGAATATTTATCTTTTTTAGTTCCTTATGTGAAAAATGAGTGGGCTGTGAATGTGTGGATTTATTTCTGGGTTTTCAGTTTTGTTCCATTGGTCTATGTGTCTGGTTTTGTTTTGTTTTTTAGTCTATCCTGTGGTTCCATATGTATCTGTTTTTATGCCAGTTACCATGCTGTTTTGATTACTGTAGCTTTGTAACATAATTTGAAGTCAGGTCGTATAATTCCTGAAGCTTTATTCTTTTTTTTTTTCTTGGAATCTTGTGACTCCATATCAATTTTATGTTTATTTTTTATGTTTATGTGAAGAATGTCATTGGTGTTTTGATAGAGGTTGCATTGAATCTGTAGGTTGCTTGAATAGTATGGATATTTTAACAATATTGATTCATTCAATCCATGAACATGGAATCTTTCCTCTGTGTGTGTGTGTGTGTGTGTGTGTGTGTATCCTCTTCAGTTTCTTTCATCAGTGTTTTATAGCGTTCATTGTAGAGACGTTTTACTTCCTTGGTTAAGTTTATAGAAATACTACTAATTGTTTATGTTGATTTTATATTCTGTAACTTTACTGAATTCATTTATCAGTTCTAATAGTGTTTTTGTGTGTAGTCTTTAGGTTTTCCTAAATGTAAGATCATGTCATCTGCAAAATAGGATAATTTCAATTCTTTCTTTCCAGTTCAAATGTGTTTTATATCTTTCTCTTGTCCAATTGCTCTGTCTAGGACTTTCAATAATTTGTTGAATAAAAGTGGTGAAAGTGAATGTCCTTGTCTTGTTCCAGATCTTATAGAAAACACTTTCAGGCTGGGCCCGGTGACTTACGCCTGTAATCCCAGCACTTTGGGAGGCCAAGACAGGTGGATCATGAGGTCAGGAGTTCAAGACCAGCCTGGCCAGGATGGGGAAACCCTGCCTCTACTAAAAATACCAAAATTAGCCAGGCATGGTGGCAGGTGCCTGTAATCCCAGCTACTTGGGAGGCTGAGGCAGGAGAATTGCTTGAACCTGGGAGGCAGAGGTTGCAGTGAGCCGAGATCATGCCACTGCACCCCAGCCTGGGTAACAGAGCAAGACTCCTCTCAAAAAAAAAAAAAAAAAAAAAGGCACTTTCAGTTTTTTCCTATTCTATATGATTCTAGCTGTAGGTTTGTCATTTATGGCCTTTGTCATGTTGAGATATGTTCCTTTCATACCCAGTTTGTTGATAGTTTTTATCATGAAGGGATGTTGAATTTTATCAAATGCTTTTTTTGAAATCTGTTGGAATGATTATATCATTTTTGTTCTTCATTCTGTTGATGCAGTGTATCGTGTTTGCTGATTTGCATATGTGGAACCATCCTTGCATCCCTGAGATTAATCTCACTTGATCATGTTGAATCAAACTGCATGTAACTTTTGACTCCCCAAAACCTTACTAATAGCCTACGGTTAACTGGAAGTCTTACCTTTAACAACACACAGTTGACTAACACATCTTTTGTATGTTACGTGTATTATATACTGTATTCTTAAAGCAAGCTAGAGAAAAGAAAATGTTATGAAGAAAATTGTAAGGAAGAGAAAATACATTTACAATATTGAACTATATTTATCAGTGCCATAAATTTATATCATCTGTTTATAGGATGAATTGTCCAAAATGGCAGGCAACCACAATTTTAGTTGTCAATCTATGGTACATATCAGGCAATTCAACTTTTTTTTAGTATTGTCATGACTTTTCTCTGCTTCTCTGGAGTACTTCCAGCATCACTAGTGGCATTTTGTGTCGTCCCATGGTGTTACTGAAGAGTCACAGTATTGCAGTGGATGAAAAATACGTGAGAACTGCAAGAGATCATTTTGCTATGATACACAATTTACTGGAGACATGAACTGCTGTTGTGGAGATGAGTAGCATCCCATGGTGTTTAAAGGTGATACTTGCAGTAAGTTAGCTCACTGCAATAGTAATAGCAGGCAGTTATAAAATTATTATAGTAGTATAGTATTGCTACAGATAATTTTATGCAACTATGATTTAATACTATTAGATCAGTGCAAAAGTAGTTGTGGTTTTTGGCATTAATAAATCTTTACCTTTGTTTACATTCTCTTGATGGCAAATGGTTCCATGTATAATCTGTGTTTGTGTGTGTATATTTTGGTAAATTTTAACTTTTTCCAATGAATTTGTATACATTTAATACTGCTATGAACATTTTAATGCATTCATGGTATACCTAACTTTTTATTAGCTTTTCTGATATTTTTACCTTACACAGTTCATATTTGAGTTTTTTCAAATTGTCACAACCTTTCTGATATACCTATTGAAAAAAATCTGTGTTTAATTCAGCCTACACAGTTCAAATTTGTGTTGTTCAAGGACCATCTGTATTCCAGTTAAAGACAGATACTGTGACATATTAAAGGTAGTGAAAAGTCAGGAGTCAATTATGTATACTGTCTGTAAGAAACATACTTAAGACAAGACACAGATAAGTTGAAAGTAAAATGTGGAAATACAGAATATGTGAGCTATAAACATAAGAAAGTTGCTATGGCTATATTAATATCAGACGAAGTAGACTTAAAGGCAAAGAGTATTACCAGAGATAAAGAGGGACGTATCACCAGAAATACATAGCAATCCTAAGTGAATATATAAATAATAGCAGATCATCAAAGTACAAGAAGCAAAAACTGAGAGAACTAAGGGAAGAAGTACACTATTTAGCAATCATAATTGGAGGTATCACTGCTGTTCTTTCTGTAATTGACAGACAATTTGAACAAAATTCATTACCGTTATAGAAGACTTGACTTTGCAAATCACCTGTTGACAACTATAGAAATACATTCTTTTCGGGTTCACATGGAACAATCAAAAAGATAAGACTATATGCTGGACTTTAAAATAATTCACAATACATTTGAAGATAGATTTTATAGGCATATATGTTCTGTCTACAAGGGAACTGAATGAGAAATTAACTAGAAAAGATATTTAGAATAGGAAACTAAGCGGCACCTTTTAAATAATTGAAGTGTCAATGTAAAGTAGAAAGAGAAATTTAGAAAAAAAGATAATAACTGAATGATATACACAGCTTCATGCTAATGCATTTAGTAACCCAGATGAATTGGACAAATTTATTGTAAATAAATACACTAAAACTCTTTAGATTTTCCGTTTCTTGTGCAAGTTTTGATAAATTGCATTTTCAAAGAATTTATTCATCCAGCTTAAGATACATTTGAAATAAAAATATTGACAATTCAATATTTTTAATGTTATGGAAATGTAAGACCTCGACTGTTCAGACAATCTTAAAAAAGAGTGAAATTGGAAGACTTATGTTACCTGATTTTAAGACCCGAAAACTACAAGGGACAGTCAAGACTGTAGCTTATCCATACACAAATCAATGGAACTGTATCGACGGTAGAAGTAGATTCATTCATATATAATTACTTAATTGTTTTTTACATTTTTAACAACTTTATTGAGATTCATATACCATTCATACCCTTAAAGTATAAAATATAATGTTTTTTGGTATATTTAAAGTTGTGTAGTCACTACTACAATTTTTAGAACATTTTTATCAACCCCAAAAGAACCCCTGTACTCATTAGTAGACACTCTCTGTTTATTTCCCCCGAATTTATTCCCACCAGCCCTAAGCAACCAATACTCTGTCTATATATTTGTCTATTCTGGATTTTACATAAATGTATTCATAGAGTATGTGGTCTTTTGTGACAGGCTTTTTTCATTTTATATAATTTTTTTCAATATTTATCCATCTGGTAGTATGTATTAGTACTTTTATTGCAAAATTGATCATTTTTAAATTGTCAAATAATTGTATGGATATGCCATATTTTGTTTATTCATTTATCAGCTGATGGACATTTGAGTTATTTCCACTTTGTGACTATTAGGCTGCTATGAACATTAATGTATAGGTTTTTGTGGGAGCATGTTTTTCATTTCTCTTGAGTACATACTTTGAAGTGGAATTGCTAGATCATGTGGTAACTCTAACATTTTGATGAACTACCAAACTGTTTTCCTAAGTACCTTTCCACCAACAATTTATGAGGGGTCCAATTTATCTACATTCTTGCTAACACCTGTTACTATCATTCTTTTTATTATAACCATCCCAGTGGATGTGAGGTGATATCTTGTGGTTTTTAGTTTTTTGTCTTTTTAAAAATTGTGGTAAATATACATAACACAAAATTTACTGTATTCACTATTTTTACCTATACAGTTCAGTAGTGTTCATATCGCCATCCATCCATATCCAGAACTGTTTCATATCGCAAGACTTAAATTCTGTACCCATTAAACAATAGCTCCTCATTCCACTCTCCCCCTAGCCCCTGACAACCACAACCACAAAGAAAGTGACAAACCATTTCACTTTTTTTGTCTATGAAGTTGAGTATTCTAGGTACCTCATATAAGTGAAATCATGCAGTGTTTGTCCTTTTGTGACTGGTTTATTTCACATAGCACAATGTCCTCAATGTTGATTTATGATATAGTGTGTATCAGAATTTCCTTCCTTTTTTAGGCTGAGTAATGTTCTGTTATTTGTATATACCACATTTTGTTTGTCAATTCATCTGCTGCTGGCAATTTGGGTTGCTTCTAACATTGGCCATTGTGAATAATGCTGCAATTTATATATCTTCATTGGAGAAATATCTTCTATTCAAGTTTTTTGCCCATTTTTAAGCCGGGTTTGTTATTGTTGAGTTCTTTGTATATTCTGGATATAAACTCCTTATTTGACATATGATTTAGAAATATTTTCTCCCATTCCATGGATTGTCTTCTCACTGTCTTGGTTGTGTCCTTTTGTGCACAAGTTTTTAATTTTGATACAGTTCAATTTTATCTTTAGCTGCTTGCGCTTTTAGTATCATATTCAAGAAATGATTGACAAATCCAATGTCATGAAATTTTTTCCCCATATTTTCTTCTAAGAGTTTCGGAGTTATTAGCGCTTATGTTTAGGTCTTTGATCCATTTTGAGCTAATATTTGTATATGGTATAAGGTAAGGGTCCAAAATCTTTTTTTTTTTTGCATGTGGATATTCAGTTGTCTCTGAACTATTTGTTGAAAAGACAATCCTTTCCTCATTAAGTGGTTTTGGCACCTTTATCAAAAATCACTTGACTATATATACAAAGGTTTACTCCTAGACCCCACTATTCTGTTTTATTGGTCTACATGTCTGTCTTTATGCCAGTACCACAGTGTTTTAATTACTGTAGCTTTGTAATGTTGAAATTCGGAAGTGTGAAACTTTCATGTTATCATTCTCTTTTATTATTATATAATGTCCTTCTTTGTCTCTTCTAATTTGCTTGTCCGGCTATGTCTAGTTTACTCATAAGTCCAACAAAGGCATTCTTTATTTCTGTTATAGGGTTTTTGATCTTTGGAATTTCTTTTCCATTCTTTCTTAGAATTCCCATCTCCCTGGTTATATTGTCCATCTGTTTTCCCTGATGTCTACTTTATCTATTAGAACCCTTAGCATATTAATCACAGTCGTTTTAAATTTCTGATCTGATAATTCCAGTATCCCTGCCATTTCTGAGTCTGGCTCTGATACTTGCTCTGTTTCTTCAACTGTGTTTTTTGTTCTTTGCCTTTTCATATGCCTTGTAATTTTATCTGTTTTTAAAATTTTTTATTTTTTTATTTTAAGACAGAGTCTCACTCTGTCGCCCAGGCTAGAGTTCAGTGGCGTGATCTCAGCTCACTGCAACGTCCACTTCCCAGATTCAATCGATTCTCCTGCCTCAGCCTCCCGAGTATCTGGGACTACAGCACGCACCACCACACCCAGAAAATTTTTTGTATTTTTAGTAGAGATGGGGTTTCACCATTGTTGGCCAGGCTGGTCTTAAACTGTGACCTCAAGTTATCTGCCTGCTTCTGCCTCTGTAATTTTATCTTAACAGCGAGACATGATGTACTGGGTAAAAAGAGTACTAATGGGTCTTTTTTCCCCCTTGGTTGTAGTATCACTTGGTTGCTATGGCTTCTTAAATGGTTTCTAGAATTCCCACAAAACGTTGTTCCATATTTTGTTGTTAATTTGTGTTCCTATTGGGGATCTAGGGCTTGGAGCTTCTTTATCAGGTATCTTACTGATATCACTCTCCTCACTGTGATCGTGATGTGCATTTCCCTAATGGCTAATGAAGTTGAATACCTTTTCCTTTGCTTATTGTTCATTTGTAAATATACATACATGTATATACTTTTTTTTCTTTTTTGAGACAGAGTCTTGCAATGTCACCAGGGCTGGTGTGCAGTGATTCAATCTCGGCTCACTGCAACCTCTGCCTCACAGGTTCTAGTGGTTTTCCTGCCTCAGCCTCCTGAGTTGCTAGGATTACAGGTGCCCGCCACCATGGCTGGCTAATTTTTTGTATTTTTAGGAGTGATGGGGTTTCATTATGTTGGCCAGGCTGTTCTCGAATTCCTGACCTTGTGATCTGCCTGCCTCAACCTCCCAAAGTGCTGGGTTTACCGGCGTGAGCCACTGCACCCAGCCTTGTATGTGTTCTTTAGAGAAATGTCTGTTGTGATTCTTTGCTCATTTTAAAATTGCGTTATTTTTCTTTTGCTTATTGAGTTGTAAGAGTTCTTTTTATATTCTAGATACAAGTTGTTTTAGTCAGATATATTATTTGCAAAATTTTCTCCCATTCTGTAATTTATCTTTTCACTTTCTTAGTGGTATCATATGCAACACAGAAGTTTTTTATTTTGATAAATCCAATTTATTTTTTCCTTGGTCACTCCAAAGATAAGAAGGCTTTGTCTAACTCATGGTCACTAAGATTTACTGCTGTTTTTTCCTAATATTTTTATAGTTTATCCTTTACATTTAGTTGTATGACCTACTTTAAGTTCATTTGTTGTATGGTTTACAAAAGGAATTCAATTTCAGTCTTTTGCGTGTGACAGTGACTTAATCTTTTTTTTTTTTCTTTTTTTTTTGAGACAGAATCTCGCACTGTCTTCCAGGCTAGAATGCAGTAGTGTGATCTCGGCTCACTGCAACCTCTGCCGCCCAGTTTCAAGTGATTCTCCTGCCTCAGCCTCCTGAATATCTGGGACTATAGGTGTGCGCCACCGTGCCCAGCTAATTTTTGTGTTTTTAGTTGAGACAGGGTTTTGCCATGTTGCCCAGGCTGGTCTAGAAGTCCTGGCCTCAAGTGATTTGCCCACCTCAGCCTCCAAAAGTTCTGGGATTACCGATGTGAGTCACCACGCCCGGACATTTTTATCAAGGTACCAAATCAGCCTACTTGAAAAAGAAAAGTATTTTCAGCAAGCAGTGCTGGAATAGCTGGGTATCAGAAAAAGAGTCTTGACCCTTCCCTCACACCATACTAAAAAATGAGTCAAGATGGCTTATACACCTCAACAAGACAGCTAAAACTGTAAAGCTGTCAAAGAAACCATAGAAAAATGCCTTTTCTGCATTGAGGTAGGCAGGAATTGAAAGAAAAGACACAAGTAGCTGTAACTATAAAGACAATATTGATAAATTTAACTTAAACAAGATTAAAAGTGAAAGCTCATCAAAAACCAACCTTAAGAAAATAAATTGGCAAGCTATAACCTGGGAGAAAATATTTGTAATTCATGTATAAAACAGTGGACTTGTATTAAATGCATATTTAATCATGTATAAATTGATAATAAAAAGATACGCCACCAAAGAAAATGAGCAAAAGACTGGAACAGAACTTCAAAATCATCCAATGACAACCTGAAAAGATTTGTTATCATTTGTGATCAGGGAAACATAAATTTAAATATGCTACTACATCACATGCACTGTGGTGTCTGAAATTAAAAAGACAGACAACAGCAAACATTGGTAAGGATATGGAGCAACTGAAACTCCTCCATTGCTAATGGGAGTGTGAAATAGTACAACCAGGTTTGAAAACTGCTTTGTACTTTCTTAGGCAGTTGAACATATGTCTATTCTATGACTTAGCAATTCCATTTCTAGGTTTTTACCTTGAAAAAATGAAAATAAGAATATGCTGTAAGACATTTAAAGGGATGTTTATAGGAGCTGATTTATAATATTCAACTATTGAAAATGATTTGAAAGTCATTTCATCAAAAGGCAAATGTATATACAAATTGTGGGATATGCATAAAATGGAGTACTATTTAGCATGAAAAGCATGAACTGCTGTCACACACACACACATATATGAATCTTTAATACATATGTTGAATTAAAGTCAGACAAAGGATTACAGAATTAAAAGTTTCATTGTTTTTTATAAAGTTCAAGAAGAGATGAAATAACCCATGCTATTACAAATCAGAATAGTAGTAGCCTGTGGGGATTGGTGCAGATTGGCTTAAGAGGGAGTACCAAGATATTTTCTGGTAGAAATAGTCTACATCTTAATTAGGATGGTAGTAATTGAGATTTATAAATTTATCAAAAACCAATCAATTCTGTACTTAAAATGTGTGCATTTTACTCTGTGTAATTTTACCTAAAATAAAATCCCTATAAAATAATTTGGCTTATAAGGTATGGTTAAAATTTCAGAAGTTCCCTGTTTAATACATTTTTTTCTTTACTCCTGCATCTTCTTTCCTCTGGTTTTTGTGCTTACTTTTTCCTATGCAGAATCTTGGCGTCTTACTACTTTGTCTTTCCTTATTTTGGCCTCCCTTGCTTTACTCTATTGCTGCTGTGATGTAGTTGGTCCTGACCCTGGGTTAATGTGTGTGTTTTTGTCTTTGTTTCAAAAAAAAGCTTAAATAGCAAAAATAAAAATTTTAAGACTACAGAAAGCTTGTAGAAGATATAAAGAAAGAAAAGATTTTTGTACATTTGTACAATGTGTTTATGTTTTAAGCTGCTTATTACAATAGTCAAAAAGTTAAAACAAATTAAAAGTTTATGATGTAAAAAAGTTACAGTAAGCCGGGCACGGAAGCTCATACCTGTAATCCTAGTACTTTGGGAGGCCAATGCAGGGTGATCCCTTGCATCCAGGAGTTCAAGACCAGCCTGGGCAATATAGTGAGACCCCTTCTCCACAAAAAAATACAGAAATTGGTTGTGGTGGTGCATGCCTGTAGTTCCAGCTCCTGCCTCCGGAGGCTGAGGTGGGAGGACTGCTCGAGCCAGAGAGATTAAGGCTGCAGTGAACTATAATCATGCCACTACACTCAGCCTTGGTAACAGAGACCCTCAAAAAAAAAAAAAAAAGAAAGAAAAAAAGAAAAAGAAAAAAAGTTACAGTAAATTAAGATTTTTTATTGAAGCAGAAAGTATTTTTTATAAATTTAGCTTAAGTGTACAATGTTTATAAAATCTATAGTAGTGTACAAAAATGTCCTAGGCCTTCACATTCACTCACTCACTCACCCAAAGTAACTTCCAGTGCTATAAGCTCCATTCATGGTAAGTGTCCTGTACAGCTATACCATTTCTAATCTGTTAATACCATATTTTCACTGTACCTTTTCTATGTTTAGATACACAAATACTTACCATCGTGTTACACTTGCCTACAGTATTCAGTACACTAACATGCCATACAGGTAACTATACCATATAGCCTAGGTGTGCAGTAGGCTATACCATCTGGATTTGTGTAAGTACATGTCATGTTTGCACAGCAACAAAACAGCCTAATTATGCATTTCTCAGAATGTGTCTCCATTGTTAAGCAATGTATTCCTGTATCTTGAGTATTAACCAAAATGTGACACAGACACACCCAGTGAGCACATGCTATTGGAAAAATGGCACTGATGGATTTGCTTGACATGGGGTTGCCACAAACCTTCAATATGTAAAAAACATAATATCTGTAAAATGTAATAAAGTGAAGTATAATAAAGTGAAGCTATAGTATGCCTATAGCTATTTTTTTGTTTTTTGTTTCTAAAAAGAGCATTCTGATTTTAGCAAGTATGCTAGCCTTAGAATGTGAAATTAAAAGGTGAGGAATATTTGCGTAGGTTGTTTTCATTCATTTACCATAGACATTGTTAGGAATGAAGGAACTGAGTTAAAAGCTAATAGTTCTGTATATCAGCTAGTTCCTTTCTGATCTTTGTTAAGTATTTCCTTGTATCAGATCTAAGTATTACTTAAAAATTATCTGTATCTCTGTTTGTTCAAAGTTCTAATGTTATTTTTTAAAATTTTTTATAAGTTTAGATGAGGTCTCACCGTGTTGCCCAAGCTGGTTTTGGGTACCTGGCCTCATGCGATCCTCCTGCCTCAACCTCCCAAAATGCTGGGACTATAGGCATGAGCCAACACATCTAGCCCAAAGTTCTAATTTTAAAATATCATTAACTTTTTCTGTAGTTCTAGCTGTTTCAGTTCCTTTTGCTATTGTAAATGTATGTGTACGTAAAAATTTGTTGACAACTGATTTATACTGCTTGAATTTGAATCCTGCTTATTAGCTGCTTGACTTTAGAAGAGTTATTTATTATTCTTCGCTTCTGACTTTTTTCTCTTCAAAATGGTATAATAATATCTAACTCATAGGGCCCACATCAAGATTAAATAATTTAATACATATAAAATACTTGGAACAGGACCTGGTGCACACTTATTTCTTGCCAAGAGTTGATTGACTATCATAATTAATGTGCATGTTGGCTGGGCAGAGTGGCTCATGCCTGTAATCCCAGCACTTTGGGAGGCCAAGGCAGGTGGATCATCTGAGGCCAGAAGTTCAAAACCAGCCTGGGCAACATGGTGAAACCCTGTCTCTACTAAAAATACAAAATTAGCTGGGCATGGTGGTGTGTGCCCTGCAGCTACTTGGGAGACTGAGGCAGGAGAATTGCTTGAGCCTGGAAGAGAGGTGGAGGTTGCAGTGAGCCGAGATTGCGACATTGCACTCCAGCCTGGGTGACAGAGCAAGACTCTGCCTCAAAATAAATAAATAAATAAATAAAGCATGTTAAGAATTATTCTGAAATATATACAAATCACAATTATTATTATTATTTTTTTTAAGAGTCTCACCCTGTCACCCGGGCTGGAGTGCAGTCGTGCGATCTCTCGGCTCATTGCAACCTCCGCCTCCTGGGTTCAAGAGATTCTCCTGCCTCAGCCTCTCGAGTAGCTGGGATTACAGGCATGCACCACCATGCCTGCCTAATTTTTGTATTTTTAGTAGAGACAGGGTTTCACCACGTTGGTCTGGCTGGTCTCGAATTCCTGACCTCGTGATCCACCCACCTCGGCCTCCCAAAGTGCAGGGATTACAGGTGTGAGCCACCATGCCTAGCTGCAAATCACAATTTTTTAAATGAATAACTTTTTACGAGTACAGCTAACATAATAATCTTAGATAGTATTATAAAGAATGATATTTTAATAGCATGGATTACTAAATAAATAGCTATATACATCTTGTATCTTCTTTAATAATTTTAAGTTCACTCATTTTTCTTTGTAACTTAAAATGTTCCTTCAAATTAGTCTTATGGATAATTTAATAGTTTAAAATATGAATATAAATTAGTATATTTGTTATTAAATCTCTTTTAATATAGTATTTTAGGGATGTTTATATGTAGTTAAAACATATATTTATATATATGTATAAATATGTAGAAACATGTCATTGCATGGCATATATTGCCTGGTGGGTGCTGATATATTGCCTAATGAATGCTCAATAATAATGTATTGACTAATTTAGTTATGTTATATATAATGTATAAATATACACACATACATATCAGCCGTAGTGTTATGTGGTTTCAGAGATTCATCCACTTAATTTTTGGTATTTGTAAACCTCTTACTCTTATATAAGTATTCATGTAAATTAAATTGTTGATATTTTGCCAGAGTTTTAAGAAACAAGTTACCTTTTCGGCCGGGCGCGGTGGCTCACGCCTGTAATCCCAGCACTTTGGGAGGCCAAGGTGGGCGGATCACGAGGTCAGGAGATCGAGACCATCCTGGCTAACACGGTGAAACCCCGTCTCTACTAAAAAATACAAAAATCTAGCTGGGCGAGATGGTGGACGCCTGTAGTCCCAGCTACTCGGAAGGCTGAGGCAGGAGAATGGTGTCAACCCGGGAGGCAGAGCTTGCAGTGAGCTGAGATCCGGCCACTGCACTCCAGCCCGGGCAACAGAGCGAGACTCCGTCTCAAAAAAAAAAGAAGAAACAAGTTACCTTTTCAAGTTTAAAAAAACTCTTTATTCCAAGTTATTGTAATGTGGAAAAAGCATTGTAATTATTATTTTTACATCTAAAATGGAGTGATTTTTAAAAATTCTTCTAGATGAAAAGGAATAAAAACTTCTCTAGTCCTAAATACTTTCAGACATCTGCAGTTCAACGTACATCATTCACATAGACACCAAAGTTTCGTTTCTGTTTTGACTGGAAAAGTCTAATATTATTTTTGTCTGCAAAGGAAAGAGTTGTATCACATCCAAGTGGGAAGATGTTTGATTATAATATAATCAAGATGATTTGTGACTCAAAGCAGATTGTGGAAAACCAACAGCTATTAAAAACTTAGACAGTGTTATGGAACTTTTTTGTTAGGAACTTAAGGCATGTTTATCTTTCATAAAGTAAAGAACATAGAACAGAATCATTAGGATTTGTTTTCTGCATGATATAATTTTTCAGAATTCACAATGATCAATAAAAGGAAATTACAGATCATATATTAAATACTGGCTACATTTATTTTCTAAAAATTTGTCATGGATTTTATTCGTTCACTTGCATTGTAGAATTAGTTTTTGTTTGTTTTCAGTGACAAATTTCTTCTTAACAGTAAGTTTAAGAGAGCTGGTATCATGAATCCTTATGGTATTTTCATCCTGCTACAATTTTCCATCTTTTTAAAATATATGTCCCCCATTCATTTACTCCTGTTATTTTGAAGGAAATCCCAGACATAATATTCTTTTCATCTATAAATTTTATAGTGTATCTCAGAAATATATAGACTCTTGTTTAAAACATAACTACAGTATCATTATCACACCAAAAGGAGTAACAATAAATCTATAATATTGTGAAGCATCCAGTTTTAATTTTCAAATTCCAGTACCTCATAATTTCACGTGTTTGTTTTGAGTCTATAAATAAGAATCACACATTGCAAATGAACAAATTGACTCTTAACCATCTTTTAATTTATAGATTCCCCTTCATCTTTTTTATTCCCCTGGAATTTATTTTTTAAATAAATTTAAAATAAAATAAAGTCAGTTTTCTTGTAGAGTTTTCCAGTTTTTTCATTACATCTCTATAGTATCATTTAATATGTTCCTTTGTTTTCTTTTTTTCCATATATGTACTTTTTTTTCCCAAGTGTTCAAATATGGATACTTGACCTAGAGACTTAATGAGATTTAGATTTGTTTTTATTAGCAAAACTACTTTATAGGTGGTTTTGTGTTCTTTCATCTGGAAGCACATGTCACGTTGTGCTTCTTTCTATGTTGTTAGCAAATCTCAATGCCTAGATCTGTTACTATACTAATAATTTCAAAATTGTGATGTTCTAAAGATAACATTCCTATTATCTTTATTACTTAGAATATTTCTCTAAAGAGAGCTATCTTCTTATCTATTGTTTGATTATCCAGTGGTAAAATTTATATAATAAAGAGTAGGCCAGGCATGTTGGCTCACACCTGTAATCCCAGCACTTAGGGAGGCCCAGGCAGGAAGACTGCTTGGGTCCAGTAGTTTGAGACCAGCTGGGGCAACATTACAAGTCCTCATCTCAACAAAATTTTTAAAAATAGCTGGGCATGGCAGTGTGCTCCTGTGGTCCTAGCTATTCCAGAGGCTGAAACAAGAGGATCTCTTGAGCCCAGGAGTTCGAGGCTCCAGTAAGCTATGACTCCAGCCTGGGTAATAGAAGGAGACTTTATAAAAAAAAAAAAAATAGTGGATAATACTTAAATACTTGGTTTATCAATATCCTCCAACATTAACCATTTGTTTTTTAGTTTTTTATTTTCTTTTTTTGAGACAGGGTCTTGCTTTGTCATCAAGGCTGCAGTACAGTCATACAGACTGGAGTGCAGCTCACTGCAGTCTTGACTTCCTGGATGCAAGCAATACTTCCACCTCAGCCTTCTGAGTAGTTGGGCCTACAGTTGCACACCACAATGCCTGGCTAATTTTTTTTTTCATTTTTTGTAGAGACAAAGTCTCCCTACATTGACCAGGCTGGTCTTGACTCCTGGCCTCAAGTGATCTTCCTGCCTTTGCCTCCCAAAGTTCTGGGATTACAAGCAAGAACCATTGTGCATGGCCAAGTTTTAAAAATTTTTTAATTGTCATTATACACAATAATTTTATTCAGTGCACTTCAGTTATTATCAGTTATTGATACTGAAATTGTATTTTCTTTAGATAGCAGGGAACTTTTTCAAGTTGGCCTCTGAGTTTTTTCTGAGTCTCCTCAATAATTTCTTGGTATCTGCTATGACTAAATGTTCCTGGATCATTCTGCACATTTCTTGTTCCAGAACTGGAATCAGCCAAACATCCATGGAGTTCTTTATTTTCAGTAGGAGGTGATACTTGGAGCCCATATTCCAGGTGCTAGGGGTCACTGCTACTGAGTTTCCTGTTGTTTTTAGTCTGATTCAGTGGGCAGAACTAGGAAGTACACACACATAAACACTCGTATTTTTTAAAAATAAAACTTATGTGTGTTCATACTGATACTTCAAATTCTGAACTAGAGAATGTTTACTTAACGTATCTTATGTGTGTATCTTTTGTCTCTTATGGTGAAAATCTTAGTTCTTCAGAATACTATGATATGTACAGTTGACATTTACTTAAAATACATTACTTGATTTAGGGACACATATCTTCTCTAGCATTTGTCCTGTGTCTTTGTATTTGTCAAAGTAGGGGGGATCATTAAAATACCTGAATGTGGATGGGCACAATGGCTCACGCCTGTAATCCTAGCAGTTTGGGAAGCTGAGGCAGACAGATCAGTTGGGGTCAGAAGTTCAAGACCAGCCTGACCAACATAGTGAAACCCCATCTCTGCAAAAATACAAAAATTAGCCAGGTGTGGTGGCACAAACCTGTAATCCCAGCTGAGGCAGGAGAATTGCTTGAACCCAGGAGGCAAAAGTTACAGGGAGCCGAGATCATGCCAGTGTACTGCAGCCTGGGTGACACAGTGAGACTCCATCTCAAAAAAATAAAAAAATACCTGAAGGTATGGCCCTTTCAGATACTTGCCACTTTGGGCATTCCCTGGACCTTATCTTCTATTCCTTTTATACTGGTAGCCATGGAAACAACCGAAATATGCAAATATGGATAAATGCCCTCAGTGTAAAATAGCTTTATTATTTTTATATTATGCTTATCTCTTTATTTATAATACTTCATGTAAAAATTGGCCTGAAAGTCCCCCCGCCAACACAAACATACACACACAGCCTTTCCAGGAAAGTTGAAGAGAAAGACCATGAGGATTAAAAATTGAGAGGAGACCTGAAGAGCTACAGACATACTGGGTAAATAGTGATATAAGACCAGAAATTGATCCCAAGGGCTAGGAACTTTGATTTTTATTACCATTAGAAGGTGATGATATGGCCATGCGAGGTGAGAACTGAGTGGAGAACCTTGAACAGCCAGACTGTAGAAAGAATGCCTCTTCAGTGAAAGGAACTCTAGAAAAAAATAGACAACTTACTGGTTCAGAGAAGTGATAATGAAGCTTGTCTCTGGCCAAGACATAGCAAAGGGGGAATAATTATCCTGAGAAATTAAAGGGCCACACCTGCTTCATATGGGAATATAGTCAACATGTTACATAACTGTCATGGTGAGAAACCACAAAGTCATTAAGATGTAAATCTGACCTAGATTAATAAAACTTTAGGTCATCCAGCAGAAACAGATACAAAACCAATCTGGCAATTCATCTACACACACAAGTTAATACCAAAAAAGGAATGTCTGCTAAAGATGGGAAAAGTGGAAATGTTTATGCCACATAAAAAATCCAACATGAAAAAGAATTAAAAGGATTATGCTACCAACAGATTGAGATAACAGGAAAATATGAAAGCATATACAATATATACATGTAAACAGAGAAACCATTGAATAGACATATAAAAAAGGATCACTGTGAAAAAAAGATGGACAGAATTGAAAAGCATGCAACTAGAAAAATGAAAGCTATAGTCACTGAAATTAAAAAATAAGTGAATAAATGAAGAATAGATACAGCTGAAGATAGAATCAAGAATCTTGAATCACTAATGATAGATGCTCAGAATTCACACATAGAGATTGAAAATAGATTAAAAGTGATTAAATTAAAAATGAGTTGTAGATCTAATATGGCCAATATGAGTTTCAGAATGGGAGCAAGATAATATTCCAAGAGATGATAGCTGTGGATTTTCCATCTTTAAAAAGCACAGAGTATGAAGAAGTTAAAAGTAAGTCCACTCCTAGAGATATTGTCATAGAACTGTAGAACATCAAAATTAAACTAGAGAAGACGTTAAAGCAACAATTGAGAAAAAACATATTAACCCACAAAGGAATTACTATGAAATTCATAGTGACTTTATGTTAACAACAGTCAATGCCAGACTAAAATGGGATAAATCTTCAAAGTGCCAAAGAAGTAACATTTATCATAGTAGTTCTATCTGGTAAACAGTGTGAGAACAAAAGAATCACATTTTCAAAGACTGGATGTCTCAGTAAAAGAACTTTTTTTTTCTTTGTTAATAAAACCTTTTCTTTTATTTTGGATTCATGGGGTACATGTGCAGGTTTGTTACATGGGTATACTTCGTGATACTGAGGTTTGGGGTACAATTGATCCCATCACCCAGATAGGGAGCCCAGTACCCAACAGGTAGTTTTATACCCCATTCTCCCTTCTGTCTCTTCCCTCTCTGGTAGTCCCTAGTGTCTGTTATTCCCATCTTTATGTCCATGCTTACCCAATGTTTAGCCCCCACTGATAAGTGAGAACATGTGGTATTTTGTTATCTATTTCTGCATTAATTTGCATAGGATAATAGCGAACAGCTGCATACATGTTGCTGTAAAGGACTGGATTTCCTCTAAAAGAACTTTAAAAACTGTACCTCTGAAAAAAAGCATTCAACCCGGAAGGAAAACTAGATGATTTGATAACAGATGTCTACTGATTCTTCTAGAAATAGATTATAGATATGGCCCCAGCGAATAAAATGATGTGATGATCAATTAGGACTCATCACAGTAATCAAATGATTGTTATACATTAGAAAATTGAGATAATTCACTGTATTAATGCAACACATTTGGTAAAAGCAAGCAATAAAATTAAACACACTAGTATTAATATTACAGAAGGGGAGTGGGACAGGTCAGCAAACTAGGAATAAAAAATAATGTCCCTGATGTGATCAGAATACCAAGCAAAATGCCTCTTAATGGTTATATATTAGAAGCATTTGTTTTAAGGTCAGAAACAAGAGAGGGATGACTACCACTAAAAGGAAAATTTTCTTAGTACCTCCACTTCTACCTTCCTAGTCTGAGCCACCTAATCTCTCTCCTGGACTAACTACTCAACCTCCAGACTAGACTTCTTTCTTGCATCTTCCTTCTCCTTCCCCTCCCCCTCCCTTACCCCTCCCCCAGCACTGTTTTTTTTTTTTTTTTTTTTTTTTTTTTTTATTTGAGATGGAGTTTCACTCTGTTGCCTAGGCTGGACTGTGATGGCAGGATATTGGCTCACTGCAACCTCCACCTCCCAGGTTCAAGCGATTCTCCTGCCTCAGCCTCCCAAGTAGCTGGGACTACAGGTGCCTGCCACCATGCCCGGCTAATTTCTGTATTTTTAGTAGTGATGGGTTTTGCCATGTTGGCCAGGCTGGTCTTGTAATCTTGACCTCAGGTGATCCGCCCACCTCGGCCTCCCAAAGTGCTGGGATTACAGGTGTGAGCCACCGTGCCTGGTCACTCTGTCTATTCTTAACAGCAGGCAATGTGAATGTACAGTAATGTCAAACAAATTATGTGGCTTCTCTACTCAAAACCCTTTAGAAACTTTCCATCTCACTCAAAGTAAAAGCAGTAGTCTTTACAAGAATCTCAAGGCTCTACTGACCTCATCTCCTACTCTTCTCCCCCTTGCTTACTTCATTCATTCCTACTGCAGGGTTCTCTTTGCCATTACTCAAATATACCAAATAAGTTTCCCCCTTGGGGCCTTTGTACTTATTGTTCCTTCTGCTTCAACCACTCCTTCCAAAGATATGCAAGATTAACTGCTATTTCTTCTTAGACTCCGTATTCAAATATCTTCTCAATTATGTCTTTTCTATTTGAAATTGCAAAGTATTTCTTTACTCTGTTGGCACTCTGTATGCCTTTAACCTGTTTTTCTTCAACATTTTCCACCTTTATTATTCTATATATTTCATTTACTTGTTTCGTTTGTTTTTTCTCCAACTAGAATGTGAACTCCACGAGAGTGCATTTTTCCCTAGCTTGTTAGATGCTGTGTCTCCAACCATATACAACTGCCTGGAACAGAGTCATTGCTTAATATTGGTTGAAAAAAATGCACTTCAGAATAGGCATTCCTTGGGGGAGAAAAGAATGGTGATATTTAAGCATGGATAAATTAGTTACATAGTTCTAATATTTTGATTTTTAAAAATCTGAATTATGAAAGATTAATTTACATTTGGTAAACATTGGTGATAGCAGTTTGTGTTATTTCCTGTCTCTTTCTGTATTCTTTTTCTTCTTTTCAGAAACAGGGTCTCACTCTGTCGACCAGGCTGGAATGCCATGGCAAGACCATAACTCATTGTAGCCTTAAATTCCTGGACTCAAGTAATCTCCCACTTCAGCCTCCCTAATGGCTGTGGGACTACAGGTGAAAGACTCCATGCCTGACAAATTTTTTAATTTTTATTTTTGTGGAGATGTGGTGTGTTGGTATGTTCCCTGGCTGGTCTTGAACTCCTGGCCTCAAGTGGTTCTCCTGCCTCAAACCCCAAAGTGCTGGGGTTACAGGCGTGCGCCACTGTGCCCAGCCCATTCTGCTTTTTCTTTTCTTTTTCTTTCCTGTTTTTTTTTTTTTTTTTACTTTATATATTTAACAATTTTTTTTAATTTTTAATTTTTGTGGGTACATGGTAGGTGTATATATTTATAAGGTACACGAAATGTTTTGATACAGGCATGCAATAATCTTGGGGTATCCATCCCCTCAAGTATTTATCTATTGTGTTACAAACAATACAATTATATTCTTTTAATTATTTTTAAATACACACTTATCATTGATTACAGTTACCCTATTTTACTGAAAAATATTAGGTCTTATTCATTCTTCCTAACTCTTTTTTTTGTACCTATTAACCATCCCCACTTCCCTCCAGCCCTCACCTACCGTTTCCAGCTTCTGGTAGCCATCCTAATCCCTGTGTCCATGAGTTCAATTGTTTTGATTTTCAGATCCCACAAATAAGTGAGAACATGCAACGATCTTTTTTTGTGCTGGGATTGTTTCACTTACCCTAATGATCTACAGTTCCATCCATGTTATTGCAAATGACAGGATCTCATTTTTTTTGTGATTGAATAGTACTCCACTGTGTATACATGTGCCATATTTTCTTTATCCAGTCATCTGTTGATGAACACTTAGGGTGCTTCCAAATATTGGCTGTTGTGAACAGTGCTGCAACAAACATGGGGATGCAGATATCTCTTCAATATACTGATTTCCTTTCTTTGGGGTATATACCCATTAGTGGGATTGCTGGATCATATGGTAGCTCTATTTTTAGTTTTCTGAGGAACCTCCAAAATTTTTTCCATAGTGGTTATACTAACTTACATTCTCACCAACAGATGGGCAATTTGCAAGTATTTTCTCCCATACTATGAGTTGTCTCTTCACTTTGTTGATTGTTTCCAATGCTGTGCAGAAGATTTTTAACTTGATGTGATCCCATTTGTCCATTTTTGCTTTTGATGCCTCTACTTGTGGGATGTTGCTCAAGAAATGTTCACCCTTTTCACCCTTTTTCCACATGCTCACTAGCATTTGTTGTTACCTGTCTTCTAGGTAAAATCCATTTTAACTGGAGTGAGATGATAATCTAATTGTAGTTTTGATTTATATCTCTCTGCTGATCAGTGATATTGAACACCTTTTCATATGCCTGTTTGCCATTTGTATGTCATCTTTTGAGAAATGTCTATTCAATTCTTTTGCCTTTTTTTTAAAAATTGGATTATTAGATTTTTTCCTGTAGAGTTGTTTGAGCTCCTTATGTATCCTGGTTATTAATTCCTTGTCAGATGGATAATTTGCAAATATTTTCTCCCATTTTGTGGGTTGTTTATTCTCTTTATGGATTGTTTCCTTTGCTGTGCAGAAGATTTTTAACTTGAAGTGATCCCATTTGTCCATTTTTGCTTTGGTTGCCTGTGCTTGTGGGGTATTGCTCAAGAATTTTGTTTTTGTTTTTGTTTTTTTAAATTATACTTTAAGTTCTAGGGTACATGTGCAAAACGTGCAGGTTTGTTACATATGTATGCATGGGCCATGATGGTTTACTGCACCCTTCAACTCGTCATTTACATTAGGTATTTCTCCTAGGCCGGGCGCGGTGGCTCAAGCCTATAATCCCAGCACTTTGGGAGGCCGACACGGGCGGATCACGAGGTCAGGAGATCGAGACCATCCTGGCTAACACGGTGAA